>NC_142091.1:27113791-27433434 GCF_054644295.1 Miniopterus natalensis
TGGTTCTTTGATTATAGAATTTATAGCCTATATAGTTAAGATGACGATAGCATCAACAATGACAATAGTGTCACCAATAACAATAGAGAAAATAATATTACCCTAGGGAATAATATAAGTTTGATTTAAGCACAAGCTGAGTTTGACATGGCTGAGACAATTAAGAAGGTAGCTGTCAAATCGTATTTGTAAATTTGCAGGGGTAGGTGGAAAACACAAGAGACAGATAGAGGATATGGGTGTTGATTCCTAACAGAGAAGTGATATTTGAAGCTGTAGAGAATAGATAAAGAGACAGTAGGAAAAGAGAAAAAGACTTTCCTACATTATTTCTTGCATTTAAAGTTTTGAAAGGTGAAAATATTGCTAATAAGAGGAATAGAAAAAGTTAACAGATAGCTATTAGGTGATGAGAAGGGTTTCAGTGTCTTGGAGGCTAAGGAAAGGGAGAATTTCAAGAGATGGGTATGGAAAATATTATCATATAAATTATATGTATCTATATATAAAGATGACAATAATCAATTCATTAACAACACTTGATATTACTGGTTTTAAGATGAAGACTGAAGAAATAAAAATGCCATAATTTAGGGACAACCAGTGATTCAAAAGCAGAGACCATGACATTGACATTTGTAAAAACCTTTGAGGTTAACGCAAGAATTATTACTAAAAAGATAGGTCAAAGAAAGACACATTTTAATGACTTTTTTTCTATAATGTGGCCCTGTAAAAGGAAAGAGAGAAAAGAACATATGTAAAGAGAAAGAAGTTGATAGAGCCAATCTCATAGTTCATCTTGGTTTGTTGGTCATCTAGTGTTGTTTTACCCACTTCTTTCCCAATTTTGATTATGAAAACCTGCCTTTTCATTCCTGGTCTTTGTGATTGCACTGGAGTTGACTTCATACTCCCTTTATCCCCTGCTTTCCCTAATTTCAGGTGTCATGGACCAGACCTGATCATCTAAGCACTTCTTTCATCTGGTGAGAGACTGATCCATAAGCTGTGGTCTCAGAGATATTGAGATTTGATTCTTGGGTTTTTGTTTGTTCTAACAGGGGAGGTTCACTGATTTTCCCCATCTGGTGATGGATTAAAGTGAGCTTGGGATTTCTTGGGTCCCCTATCTGGGAACTGAAAATGAAGAAAATGCAGCAGAATTCATAGGAGGAATATGAGGAGAAAGGGAATCCTCATGGCAACCTTCAGTCACTGTGTCTGCTCATTCCTAAGTCCAGTTATACCTGTGGGATTTTTTTTTTTAATCCTCACTCAAGGATACTTTTTTCCGTTGCTTTTCCGAGAGAGTGGAAGGGAGAGACAGAGAGAGGGAGAAACATCGATGTGAGAGAGACACATCGATTGGTTGACTCCCACACATGCCTTGACTAGGGCCAAGGACAGAGCCTGCAACCGAGGTACATGCCCTTGGCCAGCATTGAACTGGGACCCTTCGGTCCACAGTCCAACACTCTCACCACTGAGCCAAACTGGCTAGGGCATACCTGTGGGATTTTTATTGAAACGAATATATGCATTCTTATTATTGCCTGAATGTTAAATTTGTTTTTTATTATTTGCCACTGAAACAGTCTTAAGTGATACATAGGTCTCATAGAGGAGGAGGGAAATGGATTAAAGTGGGATATGGATTTTGAAACAATGGAAGCAAAGGGAAAATGGATAAGATTAACATTAGACCCTCCTTAATAGATGAGACAAGAATAGATGCTGAAGATAAAGAGGTACAAATTAGATTGGACTTTTGAAAAGTGTGAAAAAGTTATGAGCCAGCTCCTGTGCAGAGTAAATGAGAGAGCCAATAAGAAATGATTAATTGCTGAGATACAGGGAGCCCAGTTGAGCTGCCTGCTATTATTTTGTTTTGCCCAAATTAGGTCAATGTGCTTTAAAAATGCTTGGCAGTCCGGCCAGGCGTGTCTCAGTGGTTGAGCATGGACCTTGGATGCAGGAGATCGAGGTTCGATTCCTGGTCAGCGCACAGGCCTGGGTTGTGGGCTCAATCCCTGGTCGGGGGCTTGCAGGAGGCAGGCCATCAATGATGACTCTCTCATCATTGATGTTTCTATCTCTCTCTCTTCCTGTCTCAGAAATCAATAAAGATATATATATATATATATATATATATATATATATATATATATATTTAAATACATAAAAAGTAAAAATGCTTGGCAGCTTAAACATATATATATATTTTTAAAAGAATACAAGCAAGAATATGGACCAGAAAAAAATTCTATAAACTATGTATGATGATGGATGTTACCTAGATTTATTATGGTGAGCATTTCATACTATAAACAAATATCAAATCATTAACTTGTACATCTGAAACTAATATAATGTTTTATGTCAATTATACCTTAATTTAAAAAGAATATAAACAATAAGAAAATATAATCAATATACCTTTTCATTCATTTAGCTATAGAGAATAGAGGAAGTGGCCAATTATATTTCCCCTTTCATTGGGTAGTTTAAACCTGAATGTAAATTTATAAAAACTTAAGATTCAAGTAATTTTTCTTGAAACAGACCTCAGAATAGTAAAGAAATTTATCAATAAAATTACTCATTATTTAGAGTGCTTGCCAGTTACTATGCTAAGAACTTTATAAACATTATAATATTAACCTTCATACCTAGTATAATGATCTAAATACTACTACTATGCCTATTTACACCTAAGGAAACTGGAGCTGAGATAATTTAAGTAACTTGCTCAAGGTCACTGGAATATACACACAGGTCTGTCTGGACTCAAGCGCCAGACTTTTCACGGCTCTATTTGCACATTTCCTCTGGGATGTTTCATTTACTGAGGGAGATCACCCATTCCCTATTATTCACTGGAGACACAGTTTTGATCAAATGAGTACAGGAGTTGGTATCACCTCAGTGGTTTCTGATTTGCTGAGAAAGAAAACATGTTTGCATTGGGTTTTCACTGTTAATAAAAGCAGTCCTTACAATGATACATGGCACGCAGTCCATCTTAAGCTTTTATTTTGAACATGACAGTGGCATGTAATTTAAAGAGAAAAAAAAAATCAGCCTAACACTAAGTGTACAAGGCAATAAATCTCAAGTCCCCAGAGCAACGTTTTTCTGCCACCCACTTCCTTCAGACATAAAGAGATGCGGGCCTCTTGCCAGAGAAATATAATAAAATGTATGAACAGTTATAAATGAAATACAATCAGAGGCCTGCAGTCGGCTTCTTTGCTAGCTTGCTTATTTCTTCCTGGAGGATTCTGTTTCTTCCTCTCCTTCACCGTGGTATCCCATTACCCTGGTTTTCACTTTCCTACTTTTACCGCTATTTATAATATTTGTCCTTTCCCTTTTACTCATTTTTATGTGTTTTCTTTCTTGTTGAGGAAAAAAAACACCCTGTGATTTTATTCCCATGTGTATTCAGACTTAGGGTTTGCTCTTTCTGGTGCCTTTTACTACGTTTTCATGCTGGATGTTAATTTCTTTTCCTTCTGTGCCTTTTGCTTGTAGTCACTTTGTATTAGTGCTTTGATCTTACTTCTAGGTTGGAAAAGGCCATCATGTTTAGAGAATTATGTTTTTCTCTTACTAAAACAAGCCTTAATCCAGCTCATGGGATCATATATCAGAATCCCTAAGTCTAAGGCAAGGTGCCAGACTATGTTGAAGAGGTTCACTCATTGACTTATGCAGGCAAGAATACATTTATTCATTGACTCTTTCTTGTCTGTCTATCATCCATCCTTCTATCCTTTCACCAAGTACTTATTGAGCACCTTATACTAATTTATTCATTCAATCGATGAACATTTATAGAGCACCTAGGATGTGCCAGGAACCAGTGGCAAGTGAGGGAGAGGTGAGTGCAAGCAATAGGGATTCATTGTCAGTGGAGAATTTAAAAACAATAAAATCAACTAAAAGTTGATTTTTTAAAATTATAATGTGTTAGGATTTCTAAGCAATGTCAGTTATTAAATTATGGAGGCTGTCCATTCCTACCACTTTTCCTCTCCCCTTTAGGTATGGCACTGACCAACATAAAAATCCCTGGCGTCTTAAAGATTATATTCTAAAAGAAGAGAAGATGTGTGTCTGTGTATGTGTGTGTATATATATTTGTTTGTTTGTAATATATAATTATGAGCATATTAATATATGTATCCATACTTGTATAAATATATACACATTTTTTGTATTAATTATTCTTACATAAAAAGACTATGAACAACTGGAGATTGTATATACTCAACCACAAGTTAGTAGAATGAGTTGATATATCTGTCAAGGCCTTACCTTCGATAGTAATGATTGAGATTAATTGGATTTCATACATATCTTCTCTCAGTGTTCTTAGAGTTAATCGAGCATCAGAATCACTCAGGTGAGCTTTAAAAAATATAGTTTCCCTGGCCCCATTCAGAAAAATTTTAAATCCTTTGCTCCAGGTTATGACTTAAGTACTAGTGCTTTTTATATATCGTTCCAGTAATTTGAATGTGCCATCAGTGCTGAGAAGCACACTGTGTGACACAAATAGAAAATCAAGAGGAAGTTAAACTAGATATATGGGTTGAATTGTGTCCCCTAAAAGCATACATCACAATGCACCTAGTAGAAAGCTTAGAAATAGGGCCATTGCAGATGCAGTTAGTTAAGATGAGGCCATACTGGAGTAGGGTGGACTCTTCTTTGTTTTCTCCTCTCTCCCTTTCACTTGCTCTCTGACCAAAAGGTTGAGCTGGCTCCCTCCCCTAAGTTGGGCTTCAGAGGAATCTGCGCAGGGAAAATAGAGAAAACTGTGACAAAGCCCTGAAGAGACTGGAGGTTTTAAACCTGTATATGGAGGATGGTGACGTTGGACAGGACCGCTGAGGTTAAAATAGGGTGGGAATTATTGGAGTTTCCTGTTGCCCTTTTCTTGGCCATAGCCTGTGGGATCAGGAGTATTAGGAATAAGCAGGCAGCTGGTGAAGCAGTTCTGTGCTGGGACAAACTGAGATTAACTGACGCTAATCAAATGCTTCCCCAGCCTTCTCTTTCCAATACCCAAGGGGTTAGTAATAAACCTCTCTTCTTCCTGGACTGTGACAAGGAAGTTCCTGATGTGCACATTTAGTTTAATGGAATGGGAGTGATTGAATCTGGTTTTCTTAGGTACTTCTACACGTGGGTTTTTGTACTCCACACCTCTGGATTTAGCAGACTGGAAATACCGAGTTCCAGCCTTCCTTAATTTTCGTTGCCTGAACGAGTTGCTGATATCTCTGGGGAAAACTTACAAGTCAAAGTAATAAGACACTGCACAGCTGGTGTGGCTCAGTGGTTGAGCATCGACCCATGAACCTGAAGGTCATAGTTCAATTCCAGGTCAGGGCACATGCCCAGGTTGTGGGCTCAAGCCCTAGTAGGAGGCTTACAGGAGGCAGCTGATAGATGTTTCTCTCTTATCAATGTTTCTGTCTCTCTATCCCTCTCCTTTCCTCTCTAAAATAAATAAAAACATATTTAAAAGCAAACGAACAGAATAAAGTCTAATTTTTAAAATAATAAGACACTTAGCAGTAACAGCTATTTAAAATTATCATTGCAATGCGAGGGAATGATAAAAAAACATATTAGACATATACAATTTTAGAAGGATTGCAGCTAAGAAACTCATTAAATATTTATATGTAGTACTTATATCATAAGTGGTGAAGGGAAACTAAAAAAAGTAAAAATGTGCTAATTTCTAATTTTATTAAAAGAGATATAGTTATCAGTTTAAAAAAAGAAAGTACCAAAATTGTAAAAATGGGGCATAATGCAAAAATAAGTTGAGAGTAACATGTCTAAATAAGTCAATTATTATAATAGATACATATGGAAAATTTTGATTGGTTAAGAGACAAATTCTGACAGATTGTGGATAACAACAGTATCTTGCTAAATGCTAACTAAAAGAGACATCTGTAACATAAGGATATAACTGAGAATATAAAGAACAAGCCACATTGAAACTGGTAGGAGGAGTGGAGATGCTGAGCAGGCTGGTCCTATACCCACATGTAATAGTTAAAAATCAGGAGGGATGTCTCTACTGCAGAGGTCCCCTCTGAGGAGCGAGGGGTCCCAGCACCACACCAGGCCTCCCAGCCCAGGGTTTCAGTGCCAGGAAGAGAGTTCCCATAACTTCTGGCTGTGTAAAACTCAGCAGGGATTGTGTTGAGTGAGACAGAGGCCTCCTGGAGTCCCAGGCAGTTCCTCTCGAAGGAGTAGCACATGGACTCACTTGTTCTGAGTTCCAGCACTGGGGCAGCAGCTCCAAAGGCTCCAGGGACATACAGGGAGAAACTGAATTGTTTGGCATCGGAGCGAGAGCTGGAGGGGCAGGCAGCTTTCTCATAGACAGAAGTGCTAGCAGAGGCCATTGTTCCTTTCCTGAGCTTTCCCTCCACAACGCCAGCAGGCAGGCTCCGTATCTGAATTTCAGACAGGCAGCACCTGCCCTCCACCTACCCTGCACCTCTTGCTCAGTGACCCTACGCCTGGCACCTGTGGCAACCTGCCTTGTTTCACAGTTTGGCCTCTCCTGGGCACCTCCAAGCCCAGCACATGTGTCAGCCACCTGTAGATAGCTTTGTAGCCCATACTGGGTGGCCCTGCACAAGGCATAGGCAGGGGCTGACCGTAGCCTGTGCCTCCCAGAAGGCCCCAGAGCCAGCACACCCGGTGGACGGCTTCAGACCACGCCAGAGCACCACCCAACCACCTCAACAAGTAAAACACTCAAGGGGCGGACCCGGTGGGTAACGGAGCCCTGCTGAAGTGAGTTCTACTCCATGGGGTCGACCCCTGGGCAGCAGATTCTCCATGGTGGGTGAGGCCAGTCCTTGCAGCCAGTCAGCGTGGGGGTAAATCCCTACCATTGACAGGCCAAAGGCAACCAAAGCTCAACACCACCAGGAGGCTGCACACAGCCCACACGGGGATGCAGCTGGACCACCCAGCTTGCGTAACCAGGAAAGTTGGCCCTACAGGGCATCTCTTACATAAGGCCACTCCACCACCAAGACTGGGAGACATAGTAGCTCTACGTAATACATAGAAACAAACCCAGGGAGGCAGCCAAAAGGAGGAGAGAAAGAAATATCCAAAATAAAAGAACTGAACAAAACTCCAGAAAAAGAATGAAATAAAATGGAGACAAGCAATGTACCAGATGCAAAACTCTGGTTTTGAGGATGCTCAGTGAACTTAGGGGAAGAGTAGAAAAACGTAGCGAGAATTTCAACAAAGAGACAGGAAGCAGAAATGGAGATAGAAAGCATAAAATAGAACCAGTCAGAAATGAAGAATATAATAACTGGAATGAAGACTACATTACAAAGAATCAACAGTAGAGTAGATGAACAGAGGATTAAATCCATGGTTTGGAATATAAGGAAACAGAAAACACCCAAGCAGAACAGCAAAAAGAAGAAAAAAAAAAAATCCAAAAAAAGTAGGGTAGTGTAGGGAGCCTGTGCGACAACTTTGTAAGTTATGTAAATGTCTAATCTCAAGGTTGTATCCCTGATACCAATATAATATTGTATGTCAACTGTAATTGAAAAATTAAAATATTAAAAAATATTCAACCCCGAAATGAATTAAAAAATAATATATTACAATCATATTGATTTTTATACCAGGAATGCAAGGGTGATTTAATAACAGACAATCCAGAAATTTAATTCAACAAATTAAGTAATTTAAAAACAAAAATTTTCTGATCATCATTATATATACAGAATATTTATTTATTTTTAATTAATATTTATGGTGGTGATCGTGAATAAATAAGGAATGTAAGGAGACTTTCTTAGTATGATAAAGGGTATAAGAAAACTTGAGTAAAAATCATCCTAAATGAAAAACATTGCGGTTATTTCCTTTAAGACAAAGATGTTCATTGGGAAAGGGACTTGGGCCATGCTTCACGTCCTCTTGACTCACCTCTTACTCCACTCATTATAGCCGACAGCTTCACGTGGGCATAAGCTGACATTGCCTCAGCTACCTCACACATTGTCGCTGTCTTTCTGGGGATTTTGCTACAGTGACTTGAGAGACTTGTGAAAATTTAACTGGCATTCTTGCATATGTGGCCTGGGGGAGGTGAGTGAGTTCATAACTCGTGGACAATTCTTGACCAATGGGGGGTAGCCAAAGGATATATGCTCCTCTCTTCCCTCTTTCAAGTGAACAGTTGTGAGCTATAGTCTTCCCAGTATCTTACATTATCTTGATGGTACCATGTCCCATTGTCACGGAGGTGACCGATCAATTACTCTCCCATCTGTTGGCTTTCCCTCCTTCAGTCTCCTGCTCCTCTTCCTTGGGATTTTCTCTACGAGGGAATTATTTGTTTTTCATGGTCAATCATGGCTAAGACAAAGCTATCATCATTCTGTTCAGCATTATGATGGGGGTCCTAGACTATGATTAAAAGTATATGGATTGGAAGAAGGAAATGCAAGTTAATGATACCTGCAGATGTTACTATCATTTAATTAGAAAATTCAAAATAATTTAAAGATATAGTATTGTCTATAATAAGAGCATTTATCAATCTGAATGGATATAAGATTAAAGTGAAAAAATTATATATTTATATATGTATACACCAACAGCAAATAGCTGGATAGTAAAAAACAGCAACACACCTATATGCAATAGTAATAGAACATCTAATAAAACATATTTGATAAGTCCTATTTAAGGCTTCCAAAAAAATTTTTTTAAATCATCTTAAGCAAATAAAGAATACAAATAATAGGGACATATACCACATGGATAATAGGAATTAATATCATGAAGAAATAATTCATCTAAAAATCCATCTATTAATTCAGTAATATTTCAATTAAAATTCCAACAGCGTTAATTTTAGAAACTGCTAATCTGAATCTTAAATTTTTGGAAAGATTAAAGGGCCAAGAATATTCAAAGGATTTTTGAAGCAAAAGTCAGGATAAGGGTGCTATTACTCTATTGTGAATTAGAACTTAGGTTGAAACCTGAGAATTACTTGAAAAAGAAAAATAGGAACGTGGTACAGCTTGGCTGGAGGGGAAGACATGTGGAGGGGTGAATGTAGTGATAAGCCTGGAATTTACACAAATGTCATGTTATAAAATATGTTGGATGTCATAGATCAGAAATTTATATTTACTGTAAAGCAGAGGAAAAAATTTTGTAACATGTCTAACATGATGGAATTGTAGGAGACATTTTGTCGGATACATAGAGGAGGAAGCAGATTTGAAAGAAAGCCTAGGTTGGGAGGCTTTAACATTTGCAGGAAATGACTAAGTAACGAGTTTAATAAAACCAATATATCATTTTAAGAGCTAATGAATTTAGATTTGCAAAGTCTAAAATAAATTAAGACAATTATTGAGTAGATTCTATGTGTTAGGCACCTGGCATATAAGTAATATAACCTAAGCAGTGCACACAAGACAAGTTTTATTATTTTAAAATAATATATAAGAAAACTAAATTTTAGAAAAGTTAAATTATTTAATGGAAACACTGAACTGATAGTAATTGAGTCAAAATTCATGTTTAGACATGTTTTACATGTCATCTTAAACTTTTGACGAGTGAGATATTTTGTAGAGGAGACTAAAATATTAAATAAATAACTATCATTTTGGTATATCGGTATGGTAGAAAGTGTTGAGGGTAGCATTGAAATGCTGGCAGTTTGAGAGAGGACAATGCTATATTTTATAGCTTCTGGTCCCGTATTTACTCTGAATCATTTCCAGAAGAGTTTAACAGATTGTTTGAGACTCAAATAATCCAGTGTGGAGAATAGGCCCAAAGGGGACTATTTAAATTCATCTTTATATTCATAGCCTAGAATGAGTTATTCTTCAAAAGAGTATCTTGTGTGTCCGTATTCTCTCCATCCTCACTGATTTACTGGGTGATCTTCAGGGAATCAAGTCAGCCTTCTGCTCCTCATTTCTTTTTATCAGTAAAATGAAGATTACAGGGCCAGCCCTGATTATCTCATAGGATAACTCTGATAACCAGGTGAGCCATGAATGGGTGAGAAGACACTTCATGAATGGATTACAATTATATTCCATTCATTCTAAATATCAAAGTGTGACACAAGCAAGGAGTAAATTATCAAATAACTGAACCAGGAACTAGTTCGTGGATAAAAAGACAAACAAATATTTGAAGAAGAAGTCTTTTCCCTACTTTCTTCCTATCAAAACATGACATTAATTGGATCTGGAATAAGAATTTTTAGTACAGAGTCCCTTTAGAACCTTGCCTACATCCAATGTCTATAAATTTATTGTACAAATCAATCTGGAAGGGAGTGAATTTTGAGAAATTTACATATAGTAAAATTCAGAAGTCATCTAAAACATACCGTCTTATATTGTTTGGATGCCTAAGTCAAACTGACTTTTTAAAATTCCTCAAAACTGGACATTGTTTAAGACTGTCTATTGTCTTTTATATAGATAAATTGCTTAAATAGATATGATTGTCCCTGTCCATCCCATAGTAACATCTGCCAGTCAACTTCATTTAAATGTTTGTTTTGATTTTTATGCAGATGGATTTATATAGAGGATGAATTTTAGTGATATAACAGGGAAAGTCTTGACTGGAGAATATATGCATAAAATTTCCTAAAGCCACAGCAGTTGTAAACATTCCTGAAGAGGGGAATAAGCTAGGTTTGTTGAGGCCTGATACTGTACAACAATAATTTTAATCAAAACAATATCTGATTTCCAAGCAGAATTGCCATAAAGGAAGCAGAGAGACTAGTAAACTGTAAAAATTTTCTTTTTGTCAACAAATGGATTTGATATATAACTCCTCGAGAGAACATAACTGGTTTGAATATCCATTATCCCATAGCCTCTAATTTTTTATTTTACTGTCCCAGTTAATTGCCTTAGGAAACAATTCCATTTTATGTTTTTTAGAGAGAAATCCAGAGAAAATTTTACACACATCTGTTTGTGTGCATGTGTATATATATGTGTGTGTGTTTTTGAATTAAAAATGAATTGTGTCTGGGAGATGTCTTCTAGTCTGTCCATTTTCCTATCCATCCATCTATCCATCCATCCATCATCCTTAATGGTTCTTTGTTGCATATTAAATCACATTCCTCTTCTCTATGGTTGGCTGGCTGTTTCCTTTTGGATATTCTTAAGAAACCTCCAATTTAGCATATTTAAATTGAATTCTATCATCCCTGTCTATTAGTTATATGATGCATAGGTATGTCACTCCAATAATTAGCTTAAATATTATAGCCAGTAATCATAAAGCATTCAGTGATAATATGAAGTCCATATTTGCAAACTGGTTAACATAGCTTGTGTTTGTGAATGTATATTAATTAGCATATTTGAAATGAATCTTAATATTTCTAAACCATATGCTATTGCATATTGGTGACTAATTTTGAATTTAATATAGCACATAAAAGTGTTTATGAGAATTGTTTAGTTTTCGAGTCTGTGTTAGGAAAACACTTTAATCAGGGTATTTCCAGAGCTATTAAGATTTGCAATTTTGATCTTTGGACTCATTAATACTATGTCTGAAATTATTACATGCACATGCAACAAAGTATATGAATGAAGACTTGTTATATAAAATTTAATACTTTATTAATAATCATGAATAGCAAAACATATTTTAAGCTTGGAATAACTATTCTCAATTGGTGGTGGTTGCTGTTATTTTTTGTGATTGTTACTAGTACATCTTGGTTGGGGATTAAATGGAATCACCAAAGAGAAGGTAAATCTCATTCTCTGCACATTTTTTTTTTTTTTTGACTAGGTTATCAAGAATGGCGGGCACATCTCTGGTTTGCATCAATATTCATCACTGCATCCTTCAGTTGTACTACCTACTGCATAAAAAATAAACACAGATGAACTTTTATATATTTATGTTTAGGAGACATTGAAAAGCGCTATATTTTTTAAAGTTTCCTTAGGCCCTGGTCTGTGTGGCTCGGTTGGTTGGAGGTTCCAACCCCGGGCAGGGCACACACCCAGGTTGCAGATTTGATCTCTAGTTGGGGAGTGTACTGACTTCGGCTGATGGATGTTGCTCTCTCACATCAGTGTTTCTCTCTCTCATTCTCTCCCTTACTTTCTCTCTAAAAAAAAATATATATATATATATAAATATATATACACACACACACACACACACACACACACTCTTGGGTGAAGATTAAAAAACAATTTTCTTTATAAGACCAGAAGTGATCATGATACTCAGTCCTAGATGACTAATAACAATTTATTAGTTGTTTCCTTTAGAAGTTTTTGAGGGTCAGAGCATATGTTTTTTTCTCTTTTTTACTCTGTGATTGTTGTAATGGAGTAGCAAATGAAACAATGGTGTGCATGGTTATAAATTCGTTGTTCTGTGTTTGAATATTTATCACAGATGTAAAGTGAAATTGTACCTTAAGCAATTGACTGAATGGCCAGAATAGAGAACAGAAATGGAAAGTTTTTCTCTGGCTTTATTGTAATAAACTTGCTGAGGAGTCAGACAAATCTATCAAACGTATCAGGCGACTACTCAGTGCAAAGCATATTCTACACACTAAGATGAGAGGAGACCTGGACTTGTGTTTTAGAGAATTACCTTCATAAGCTGTAAAGATATTGAACAACAGAAACGATCAAGACATATGACAGCCAGGCTGGGCGTGGCTCAGCAGTTGAGCATCGACCTGGGATCCAGGAGATCACGGTTTGATTCCCGGTCAGGGCACATGCCCGGGTTGCGGACTCAATCCCCAGTCAGGGGCGTGCAGGAGGCAGCTGATCAATGACTCTCTCAGCATTGATGTTTCTGTCTCCCTCCCTCTCTCTCCCTTCCTCTCTTTGAAAGCAATAAAGATATATTTTTTAAAAAGTCAGGAAAGAGAAAATATTAAAAAAAAAAAAAAAAAGACATTTGACAGCTCAGAGCTGTGACAATGGTGAGGCCAAGCCTTACTGCTGTTTCTAGGGGGCAGGGATTATTTTTAAGCAGGTGTGACTGAGGAAGGCACCAGGGAAGAACAGAATTTGAAACGTTTTCAAGGTTAAGGATTTTAGATAGATGCATAAAAAGAGCAAACAAGCTGTCAGGAGGGAGTAAATACAGGGTGGGGAAAAGTAGGCTTACAGTTGTTCATATGGAAAAAGACATGCAGGTTATGCTTATTACAGTAGCTTTATTAACTCTGGGTTTTGTGTACTCGTGACTGTAACCTACTTTTTCTCACCCTGTATTTATTTACAGACATCTTGTGAGAAGCTGGGATGGAAATGTAAGTGATCTTTTAGGGCCTGAATGCCAAACTAAAAATGTTGGATGTTAATCTCTGGGAAATGAGGAACCAAAGAGCAGTTGGATAACTATATCAAAGTTGTATTTTAAGAAGATAAATATGGCAGTCACAGGTGTTTTTAAAAATATGTAGGTATAAGAAAATTTCAAGGAGAAATACTGAGCGTAAGGAAGCCAGCCGGAGCTCAATAATGGTGTAATGAAGTAACATTTTGCTTCAGTGATCAAGGTGTGTTTTCCCTTTACTTTCTGTTCATTAGTGACCCCCTCCTCCTGGTCAGGCAGCAGCTGAGGCATTTTTTATGTTGTTCCAGGAAAGGCATAACAGCAGAAAAGAGTATATTTGGAATACTGGAGGTTTTAGTTTGTAAGGTAGCCATATGAAATTTATGCCAAGCAGAGCTTTGAAGGAAATAAAAATTATGAGTGTCAAAAGCCTGTGCTTTTAAGCATCTCATGCCTTAAAGAAATTGGGATATATATTATGTCATAAAAAGAATATTTTGAGAGTAAATATAGCCCATGGGTCTGAAAACCCCAGAAGCCATGTTTCTAGTTCAGGGCAAAGAAACCAAAAAGATGATGTGTTGCTAAGTTCAGCTCTGCCCTTAAAAAATAACTTCCTCCTGTGTCTAGTTAGAGATTACCTGGTACAATGTCAGAATCCCCTTCCTGTGGTTCAGGAGAGCAATGCATTGACTTCTCTTCCCCCATCCACCAACAAAAACGGCCTCCAAACACACACAATGAATAACTCACTTACAGACATATACATATGTAATAACTGACATAGAATTAGGTCTGGTTGTGTGTGGGGAGATACAGCGGCGACCTGTATTAGCAGCAGGAGATAGAATGGGCCTGAGAAATTTTACAGTATTCAGGGTAGATTGGATATAAAGGCAGAGCCCCTCCAGCAACTCCCTCTGTTACCCCTAATACTCTACCTGACAAATAGAAAAGAGGGTGCAGACCTTATTGACAAAAAGTAAGTAGAAACGAAATTTAAAATAAATTATTGAAAAATAGTTTTCTTTCGCGCCTGAAGTCATGGACTGAGATTTTTACCTCTTGTATTTGTATTACAGCGTTAATCCTGTTTTCCATGACATTTTAAGCATATCCCTTATGGTCTCTGTTCTGATCCTCTCTGAAGTGTAGTCAAAGCCAAGCAAGGTAGTCGATGAAAACGTACGTTGCCAGATGCCTTCCCTTCTCTGCTGAAGCAAACTCGTTACTCTTTCACACATGGTAGTGAAGGAAACAAACAAAAAAAGACCCTAGATGTTGAATACTGTTATTGGAAAACAATAAAAAAAGATATCTTTAAAATCTTTTCTCATCCTGAAAATATAGATTGTAAGCATCGTGTTCATTCAAAAACAAGAAGAAAATATGGCCCTGTGGAGTTAAAGTAGCATGACTCAGTGTGGAATTGAAAAGAAAAGTGAAGCCAAACTGTCGGTCAGGAAAGCAGGTATGGGCTGAAAAGGGTAACGTTTAGACCATGAGTGTTAATACCATTAAGTGTTTCCTGAAGCTTCTAAAAGGATGGTACCAAAGGGACAATTCTGACAAAGGGTATGTTTAATTGCTGGATCTACCCTGGAAAAGAAAAAGGAACTATGAGAACGCACGGGTGCGATTCACCTGGTTTGTGCCCTTTGTAAGTATGATTTATTGCCCGTATAGAGAAAATAAATAACTTCAGTTGAAAAATCCTATCTCGGCTCTGTCCCAGGACGAGCAGTTGTAAACCGTCAACGATGGACAGAGAAGCAGAAAACATAAGTAGGTCATGGAAAGTCCGCTTGAAGAATGTGACAGTGTGGCAGCAGCAAATTTGGGATGAGGTCAGGGTATGGTTTTCAGGAGAACGAAGGGCAGATCCTTTGTCTTCTGAGAGGATGAAGTGAAAGGGGTAATGATCAGTTGAAAATGCCGGAGGGGGGGTAAAGAGAAAATGGGGTCAGATACATAGTGATGGAAGACTTGACTTTGAGTGGTGGCACACGACGCAATAGATAGATGATGTAGCATAGCATTGTGCACTTGAACACGATATAATTTTATTAATCAATGTCACCCCAATAAATGTAATTCTTTAAATTGTCAGAAGCAAATGCACCACCAACCTAGAGGTGCTGGATTTTGACTTGGACTGTGTAAGGCCTAGGATGCTTTCAGATGCAGTAATCAAAACTCTAAGATAAATTGACTTCAAAAAATTGACAGTAATTTAGAGGTACGGTAGTCTCTGAATTACAGTAGAACACAGACTCTACTTCTCTGTGATTCCCTAGTGTCTGCCCATCTCTCTATGCTGATTCAGTCCTCTGACTAGCTTCACTTCTGATTTGTAAAATAGCTGGTGGCTGCATCAGGAGTGACATACTTCCTTGAACAATTCCAGATGATGTGAAAATCCTTTATCCAATCAAAAATTAGTCTTTCCTTTAGTTCAGATTGTTCACTTTAGTAAAAGGGGCCCCCAGATCAATTGCAGCTCCCAGAGAAATGTCTTCCATTGACTAGATTGAACCTGGGTCTCTCAGATACTGGAAATGGAGATACGATCATCATAGTTAACTTAGGATAATCAAAGTTTCTGAAACAAAACTCGGGTTCTGTTAGGAAGAAAGAAAAAGTAATATATCCACTAGAGAACTTTCAGAATAATTTTTATAAAATAGAATATTTCCTTGACTCCAGGAGAGACTTTTTTCTCAGATTTTAATATTTCATCTTAAACTCGGTGGCATATTAAGGTTGATTTGGCAGTGATGTATTTTATCTCTTTCAGAGTGGTATATAATATAATGTTGTATGTTACAAACATTATACCATCATAGATCTCTGGTAAGATGGCATTTTCTTGAAGTATTAAAAAATGACTAGGTCTTCATTTCAAGGATGTAACTAGTCCTTATGTTTCTGGAAATACAAAATTATTTAATTCAGTAATATTTGTGAGTAAATGATCTTGTGAATAACAATTAATAAACATATTTGAACTTTGTCCACTAATTATTACCCTCTCTACCACTCTGTTAGTCCAAGTTACTGCAATACCTCTCACAGATTATTTCCATAGCCTCTTAACATCTTTCTGTACTAATTATTTGTTCCCTTCAAACCACTTACTATGTGGCAGTCAGATGAGTCTTTTTAAAGTCTAAGTCTGCAGCTCTGCTTCTGGTAATGATAGAATAGCTTGTATCAGACTCACCTACAGATAACAATGGCAAAAACTATGAACACAATATATATTTTAAATTATGAAACTATAGATATACCAATAGCAGGAAGATGAAGAGGTCAATCTTGAAAGAAGTACAACACTGGCTAAGATTTTTGTTTATGTGACATTTTACCTGGGAACACTCCCTCCCTCAAACAAGTGGTTTGCTAGAGCTCAAGTGGTAGAACATGTGAGGGTGCTAGGACAAGTGGGGGTGCTGGAACTCGGATAGTAAGCTGCAGTCACTGCAGCTTGAGGGTCAGATGACAGGGCTCAGGACTACTGAAGCAGATAGAAAGAAAAAAGGGAAATGCCAAAAAAGAAGACTCTATAGGGTGAGAAACCTCAATAGCTATGTGCATGACCAACTAAACACTTGGAGAACACTAGACTCTGCATTCATGGAAACACTCCAGTGAGCCTGGAGGAAAGCAACCCCTATGGCAGACCACGCGCAGTTTCCGTCCAGCGAAGGTAGCTGCCTGCTGGGAACACAACAACAGCACTCCTCGGAGGAAAATGAAACATTCCAGTCTCTACAGTGTATCATCCACATGGTCCAGAATAAAATAATACAATAGTAGTCATGTAAAGTAATCAGAAAATGTAGCTCATAGTTAAGAGAGAAAAACAACCAGTAGAAATCAAAGTTGAGATGTCCCAGATATTGAAACTAGAAAGACAATATCACTAGCTGGGTTTTACAGGAAATTTGAAATGACAGAAAACCAGCTAGTTTCCTTGAACAGAAATTATGCAGTAAGAAAAACAAATTTATTGAAAAAATATTGAGTCTCAGGGACTGGAGAAAAGAACCAACAGTATAACATAGGCATAAATGAAGGGAAAGAGAAGAATTAGGTGAGAATATTTGAAGAAATAATGGAAAAAAGTTTCCTGAATTTAATTCACATACTCATTTAAGAGTTCAGGAGTTTCAGTAAATCTCAAACAAGATAAATACAACAAAAAACAAACTTACATATCTCATAGTTAAACTATTGAAAATGAAAAAAATAATATTTGGAAAACAGCCAGAGAAAAGCAATATAATACATATAGGACAAAAACAATGAACAACTGAGAGCTGACTTCTTATCAAGAGCAATTGAAGCAGCACATAAGTTAAGAATGTCTTTGAAATGTGAAAAGAAACAAAAAACCCCTATCAAAACAGAATTTATATCCAATGATAGCCCCCTTCACAAATATAGGCAAGGTAAAGGCAATCATTTAAGATGGAAAACTAAGGGAATTAGTCACCAGCAGATCTGTACTACAAAAAAACACAAAAAAACATAAGAAAGTTCCTTAAAGTGGAAAAATATATCTACAGAAAAGATTGAAAATTATAAATATGTTGTAAACATAAAAGCCTATATAAAATATTTCTCTTATTTTACTTATATATATTTTTCTCATAATTTCTTTAACCCAATAATGAAAGTTAATATCACCAATATTAATAGAAACTTGAAATGTTTCTATTAATACCATAGGTCTTCTGGCATGCTACATTGAGAAGGAAATATCACTACTGTGGCATTTTTGCCAAAAATCTGAGCAGGAGCCTGGCCGGGTGTGGCTCAGAGGTTGAGCATCGACCCATGACCCAGGGGATCGGGGTTCAGTTCACGGTCAGGGCACGTGCCCGGGTTGCGGGCTCCATCCCCAGTCGGGGACGTGCAGGAGGCAGCCGATCAATGACTCTGTCATCATGGATGTTTTTCTCTCTCTCTCTCCCTCTTTTCCTTCTTCTCTCTGAAATTAATAGAGATATATTTTTTCTTTTAAAAATCTAAGCAAGAGCAAACATCAGATATACCCAAACTGAGGTACATTCTGCAGAATAACTAGTCTGTGCTTCTCAAAAATATCAAGGTCAAAAAACAAAAACAAAAATAATAAAAGAAAAGATAAGGAACTGTGCCAAATTGAGGGGGAATAAAAAAAATATTTCAGCTAAATGTAATGTTTGAGCTTTGATTAGACACTGGATTTAGAAAAATAATTTCTAAAGAATATTATTGGGATTGTTTGAATATGAATTGTAGATTAAATAGAAGTATTTCATCAATACTAAATTTCTTCATTTTGATTTTTTTTAAGTATACTTCTGTTTATACTCTTATTTGAAATTCTTGTAAGGCTTACTGTTGGTTTAAAATATTCCAGAATCATTTACATGATCTAAATGGTTTATGACGACCTAGTCTCTTTCATATGAGTACCTTGTCCACAACTCCAAGCACACAGTCATGCCTCATGTGCACTCTATCTCTTTCATTGTTGTCTTTCTTATTTTTCCTCAATAATTTTGATATTTCAACTCTTCTTTCTAGTTTAGGGCCCTTGCTGCTATCTGGCCCCACTTGAAAATTTAACTACCTAACCCCTACTAACTCTTCAGAACTCACCTTAAAAACCTCTTACACAGAATAATATTTCCTCTTCCTTTTGTACACTATCCTAACATTATATATATTTTTATAAAATGTAGCATAATGGTAGGTGAACAATTTACTGTTTTATTAGTTGTAGATCAGTCCTTCCCCTAAAACGTAAGCTTAATGAGGGTAAGGAGGCACAGAAACAGCTCTCAGTACATTTTTGTCGAATGAGTATACAAGAAGTGATGCAGGCGTGGAAAGGAACAAGTATAGGTGAGTGTTGGCAGTGTCCAGGGAGAAGCTGAAGAGGCTCTTAAATATCTGCTGTTCTCCTAATTTCCTTTTGATGAAAGTGGCTGCAGGTATTGACACCTAAGAAAAATTATTTCATTTTGTGTCATGTGATTATGCGTCCCTAGCCTCAGCTTACGGGCCAATGGATCACTCTAACAAAAGGCGTGCACCTTGAGGTTAGAAAAAAATGAAAGTTTCTAATATTTGAGATGACCCTGAATTCAGTGAATGCTGTGTCTTACATACTTCTCTACTGAGTCCTATACTGAATGGTGATTGATTGAGCTAATAACTTTCTTACTTGGGTAAGAGTTCTAATTTTTTAAGAGAGACAGAGATCATTTTAAAAGGATAGTAGTCATTGTAGAAGAAGATGCAGAAAAGAAAAATTAAGAAAATTAAAGTAGATAGAATAGCAAAGTACTGGAACATCAGTCCTGAGAATGCCAGTCTCTAGAATAAGGGAAAGCAGGTGTTTTTTCTTATGGGTGACAGGTTGACACTTCCGTGGGATTCCTGGCCTTTCCTGTTATAGATTGAAAGGCAGGATGCACCCTCCTGTTCTATTTAAGACCGAGCTGTGTGACTGCTGACATGGGTTCTTTTGTGGCTTTATTTCATGTCTATTTTTATAACCAGTTATCACTACCTTGGGTAATTTGATTGTGTGCCTCTTAACGTCTGACACATCTTTTCTCTCCTTCTGACAGATCATTTCAGAGAGAAAAACAAAGGTTGTAAACTGCATCCTAAGTTCCATCCAGAGTTCACTCAGGGAGTGCGATGATAACAATCTTAAGTCAGGGTACTAGTTATATCCCTATTGCAAAGTTTTATCACTTATTTTAGTTAGGTTTGCTTTAATACAAATCATTTTGCTCATAAATAAATAAAAATGGGTGTTAATATTCATGAGTACCATTAGTATTTTATGTGTTGGTAAGTTTACTACAGTTATTCAGACTTACAGGACAAATGATACTTGGGAAGAATGATTAACCTACACAAAATCATAAACGGAATTGTATACACTCAACAGATTATCTAAGACATTGAATAACTTACGTAACTAGTTGCCCTATAATCAAAATCATGTGTAGAAAATTTAAGAGCATATTCAATCATGAAAATTCACACAGACATGCATACCAACAAACATACACTTACAATCATTCACTGTTATGTCTTAGACTGAGAGGTTGCATTAAATTCACTGAGCTATTATTTTTTATCTTAAAACATTTGAAAGCTAGAACAAAATTTGTCAAATCTGAGCTCAATAATGTCTTTAAGGTACTCTATGTATTTTATAAAGGGAATTTTATCACTCTTTTCTTTGTTCAGTATATGTCTCCAGAAGAGCTGAACAGATTTTTATGTAACTGTGCCCTAACACAATGATTTTAATTAAATAGATTTGTTAAGACAACACCACTTGTTAATGTTGCCCTACATATCTCTTTGTTAAGGAAAAAATTAATGTTCAAGTTAGGCTCAAAGCCTCTGAGGGTCCTTAAATGTTATTTGTTTGAAATGTCTGACTTGGGATTTATACAATCAGTGAAAGAGCATTTCCCAGCCATTTAGGAGACTATAACCCACCGCAAATAACCTTGATATAGGGCTGACAGTTTTTTAAAATTTTATCCAGGCCTAAGAGATTCCACAAAAAATGTTATCAGAGGGCCAAGTCGTTAACACTAACAAAGTTTTATTAAAATAGCCCAGACCCTCAAATGAAATGCTGACAGGAGAGGGTTTTTGACTAAAATAAGAATCTCTCTTATTTACTCGACCCTTTCTTGTTTCATTATTACCTTTGAGCAATGTTCCTCTTCAGAATGCTGAGATCTGTCACAGCTGCATTCAGCTGTCCCTGCAGTTACCTGATATATAGACTCAGAATTGGCTCTGTGTACATTTCTTCTAGTATGTGATCTTTTACTGTTTATATATATATTTCTTTTGCTTTTCTCTATATTATGATATATTATCCATCGTATTGTCGGCAAATGTGTTTTTTTTCCTTGTTTTTTTTTTAAATATATCTTTATTGATTTCAAAGAGAGGAAGGGAGAGGGAGAGAAAGAGATAGAAACATCAATGATGAGAGGAGAGTCATTGATCGAGCCCACAACCCGGGCATGTGCCCTGACCGGGAATTGAACCCTGATCGCCTGGATCCTAGGTTGATGCTCAACCGCTGAGCCACGCCCGGCTGGGTTCGGCAAATGTTTTGATGCATGTCTTTAAAGGAAAAAAATGCTGAAAAGTTTTTTGGAATACATTTCAAAATTTTGATATGCTAACTTAATTTTGGTTTTTATAGGTAGTGTTCTCATTAATTATTATATTTATAAAAGTTCTTGTTTTAAGAACTAAATTGTCCATTTCATATCCTCTAGTGCTCAGGGCACCTGGCTTTGAATGGAATGTTCTGATGTCCTTAGCATGCTGTGGTTTAACATTTGTTAAATATGATTATTTTTTATAGAAATGTGTTGTTTTATTCTCAAATAATAAAAATGGACTAAGCTTAATAGTGATTAATTAAAATATCATCACAAGATCATCATTATCATCATCTTTAGTAAGTAGACTCTACCACATCTCAGAATAACGTAAAAAGAGTAAATAGTTAACACTATATTGATGAACTTCTGTTTGAAGGAACAATGGATTCAGGATTTCAAAGAATCAAACAGAAAGGTACGGATAGAAAGTATTATGGAGAACATTGGTAAAAGGTGGGTTTTTTTGGAACATCACTTCATTCTTCCCTAGCCCACAGTGTGTTATCAAGTAGTGGCATGCATCCTAAATTATGTTAATTTTTTACTATGTCAAAGTGAATTCCTTGATGGTAACAATTGAGGTTTTTCCCCAGACTAAGTACAAAGTAGTGCTCTCCATGATGAAATTGATTACGAGTATAGTTGACACCACAGAACTACATAGCCTCCTCCAAATTTACAATCTCAAAGGTTAAAAGCAGAATGAGCTTCTAGCTTCTCATAATATTATTTTATCAAATGATACCCTTAGAGATACTCTAAAAGATCAAATCAAACTGCAAGGAAGAACATAACTGTCAAATCTGGATCTGAGTGATTTTCTTTACAAAGGAGGTGGGAAATGCATTAACAGATAGCTTCCTTTTCTTCTGTGTATCCTGTGCAGGTTGTAGATTTTTAGGAATAGTTTGAATGACAAAAAGGAAGTAAAAGATGGACGTTGGTGGAATAATCGACCAAAGGGAAAGGAGAAGTATCGTTTAGAAATGCATAGAGTAAGCTGGCATATAGGAAAAATTAGAAAAGTGATATGTCTAAGAACTCTGTTTTAATGTATAATAGTGATAATTCATACTATTTTATTCCTAAGTGCCCTGCACACACTGTCTGTAGGAAAAACATCTTTGTTTCTAGAAACATAAAAAATGCAAGAGAGTGTATTTTGGAATTATTCTTAGAATAATAGCAGATACATTTTCCTGAACATTCACTAAATGAATTCACTTTTATCTTTTGTTTTCACAACAAACTACAAGTTAGTATTAATGTTCAAATACCCCACAAAGTCCAAATAGCTAAAAATTTGCACAGCTGCGATTTAAAACCAAATAGTCTGGTTTAAAAAACAGGGTCCTTTTCATATTTCTGTAGTGTCATTAAACAGTGTTAATTTCTTTGTCTCAATTAATAGATGAATGGAAAGAAAAGAACAAAAAAGAAAAGTACATTTTTCAGTCAGGGAAGAAAATGTTATTTGAGAATATTTTCAAAAATTGGAAATTAATGATATTTTAAAGCTATTTTTAAAGGGCTTGTTATATAACTTTAGTCAGCAAACTGAAGTTTAATATAAACATGAATTATGTACAAAATATTTTGTTGCTACCACTAACATGTTTAGTATATTACATTTAAAAATGGAGCTTCCTTAAGCTATAAAGGCAAGTGTACTAATTGATTTTACTTTAAATATTTTTTTCCTGAAAAATGGAGCTACAATTTGTTAAACTTTAAGGATTATTCTGTCAGATTTTGCTATTTCAATATAAGTATTCAGACTATAAAAGAATGATAACCATAAACTTTACATCAAAAATGACATTTATCTCTACAGCATTTTCAATTTTTAGTATCAAACAGATATGAAGAGTGGTTTTCTTCAGAAAAGCCGCTGAGAACAAACAAGAATTCCCACCCATTTCCTTCTTCATGCTCAGTGAATACATTTCCTGTCAAATAGGTATTTCTGAAAACCCCTTCAAACAGAGGCACATATTTTGTTCACTTTTATGGAAAGGAAAGAGCAGAGTGAGACCTATTTCATGCCAAATAGTGTATTATTTATACCTTCAATACAATAATTACCTACAAAATATTATATTCCTGAGGATTAAATGTGGTAATGCAGTGTCCCGTTTGAGGCACTCGGTAAGCACTCAATATCTGTTAGTACTTAGATCAGCCAACAAATATATATTATTTGGCTAATATGAGCAAAACACTTTGCTATGTGCTCAAGATTCAGTGTACAACGAATGTGTGTACTTAGTATTATTATCTAATACAGCCTTACTGAAGTTTTAAAAATAAAAATCATGTTAAGCCATGCTGAGAGAAACTAAAGAAGACCTAAATAACAGGAGAGCTGTAATGGGATATTGAGCAGGTTCAATATTGTTAAGCAGCTTCTGATAGTGCTTCTCATAGGGCATAGCCCTGGGTATTTCCAGTGACCCTTGGATTGAGGTGGGTTTGGTGGGGCTTTCTCTGAGTTTGTATTTTCCTAACCCCACGCAGCTGTTAAACTAATTGCAGGCTATTACTCTACTGGTTTCAGCAATGCCCTGGAGCACAAATTGCTTCAGAGTAATCAGCATAAGTTCATCTCCTTTAAAGAATAGTCCCGGAGGTGTCCCCCTCCCCACCTCTGGAAAATTAGCTTAACCTCTACTACAAAGGATCTCTCCATTTGCCTCCCTGCTGCTTTCATCACAACTTCCATATTATGGAAAATGTCTTAGGCTTGAATTTTACACCACATGGTAAATGAAGTCAAGTCTTCTGGGTAGAGCTCTCTGTTCTACATCCTACTTTTCTCCTAGACTAAAACCTCCGAGCCACGTTTCTGGAGTTGGGGATATGGACAGCCCCGTGCTTTTCCCTGAGTGGTGTCCCCTCTCTAGGAGCTGAGCCTTGGTGGATACATGGGCTTCAGGTCTTCTCAACTTGCCTCTCTTGGTTTCGAAATGCTCCCCCACTAGATGGAGCAGGGATGTTTGGGTCCCCAGGATTCTCCGCAGCGTCCTGCCTTTGGTGAGCATCCGTCTAACAAGTGGGGGGTGGTTTGAGTGGGAGAAGGTAGTCTTCATCTTTCAGCCGTACAGTCAGAGCACAGCCTCAGTCACAGCTGCAAGCAGGCTGAGAAATGCTGACCCCCTGTCGTCCTGGGAAGGTAGCCTTCCAGATGGCATCTTGGCGATGAGGAATCCAACCCTGAATTCCTGGCTTTACCAGTCCAAGAGGAGTTTTTGTCTTGCTCTCTGGGAAGGGGGGAGAAGGGTATGGGTCTTAGTTTAAATGTCGCAGATTCTGGCAGTTCTTACCAACTTTCAGTAGATTTACTTGAATAAATATTTATTCACTTCCTATAAAACCACACTGGCATTTCCAAAGACTTTACCAAGTTGTTTTTTAAACAGTTTTCACCGATGTAGCTGGGAGTGGGCCTGTGGCATTCCTGACGCTGTCACGTCAGAACTGGATCTCTCCTAGCGCTTGTTTCTTGTTTGTCACGTATAAAAGCAAACACTCCCGTTGCCTGTCGTCCCATCCTCACATATGCTTATGGCAAATATATTTTGCAGTGTGCCTGCTCTCTTTTTCAGTGCCTCTGTAAAAATGTGGTGGAGGCGTTATTGTGAACTTTGATTCATCCCCCACACACATGTCCCTCCATCTGTGGAACTGCAAAGCGCCGCCGCGTTGCTGCTTCACGCACAGATGCCACTAACCGCTCCGCTCCCACCCTCAAGGCACTGGTTACAGAGGGCTTCTGAGCAAATTGGAGGTGGGCTGTAGTTACTCATTTTCTTCCAGCAGGCATTTCAGTTTACACTAATGCATACAGAGCTTTAAAGAAAAATATATTGTTAATAAAAAAAGAAAAATAGTAATCCTCTCTACCTGCCTTCCCCCTATGTCCTATTCAGTGATAGGGAAGAAGGAAGGGTGAACAGAAGGCCTTTATAAGCACTGGAGGGGCATTTGAAAGCAATGTTTCGTGACAAGGCAATGTCTAGAAGTGTTAACAGAAGAGACCGGGCCTCATCTCCCCTGGCTGCTGCTGGGGTGGGGTTCTTAGGATATCCTGAGAAAAAGGATTTTCTGAGACTTGCTTGGGAGGATGAGTTATGGCAGAAGCTTTATTTCTGTGGAATTATACCCCTGGGTTTCCAAAGTCCCATTTCCCTTAGTCCAGTCCAGTCATAGAAGAAGTGTAGCTGGCGTTTCAGTAGAGCTAAAATCAGAGCCAGTGTCCAGAGTTTCCTTTCCATGTTGGAGCTGGGCCCAGTTCAGCAGCCGGGTAGCTGCAGTCCATTAGTCCATTGCGTGTGGGCTCTGCATGGCGTGGACCACACAGGAGAATGCAAGAGAACCAAAGGAGCAGCAAGAGTCCCCAAGAGCACAAGAACTGCACAAGGCAAATCTTTACACCCTTGCTCTGGCCACGCCCATTCTGGACAACCATCTGTGTCTCCAGGTGTGATGGACATACAAGTACCTTCCCTATGTCACCTCAACTTTACTGGGCATGCGTCTATCTTCCCTATGTGGTTCCCTCCCCTAGTGTTTTGCAGGGAACATGCCTATAATGTCTGGCCTTCCCTTTGCTCCTTTCCTGCTATTAATAACGAGTTAATTACAGCAGTTTCAGAAGTACCGGTGATAATCCCCTGGCATAATCTGGACCAATATGGCTAAAAAGAGACTAGACCCTTAACCAGGTCTATCTGGAATCTTCACAGATTAAGTGGACCCTAAGCCTCCCAGTGCTCTGATGATGGATGGCCTGTATATTTCTGTTGACTTGGAGTTCTTCCCTGGGATGTATTATCACTAAAGGTGTCTATGACTCTATCATGCCTGCCTTCTCTCATGATACTACAGAAGAAAATAGAGTGGGTAGAAAAAACTGTTTAAATTTACAATAAAAAGTACATATATATGTATATGTGCCTAGAACAATATTTTTATATATTTGCATAGGTCAGAGTTATTGATAGAAAGTTTAAAGAAGGTAGATAAAGTTCTTGCTGTTAACCTTTTTTAAAGATTCTAGCACTAATTATGCTCTGGCCATTTCACAGCTCAAATTGTTTTGTCTCTTTTTCTGTGCTTTTATTCATTCCCCTCCCCTCCTCCACATTCCCCAGCAGCTGCATCGCTCACTCAATTTCCTCCACTTTTACTGTGATAATGTTTTATGAAGACAGATGATCTGAACTAATACAAGCTTTAGCTCTGTGTGCCACATCTAATTTGAGGTGTGTACTGTGGTTACTGGTGTGGGAACATGAAAGAGAGTATCGAGTGAATTAATCATCAAAGCGTACTAGACAATAAACCAAATGAAGCAGTATTTTTCTCTTATAGTTTAAAAGTATATTGAATTCAATGAAGTAGAAACCTCTTCTGAAACACTGTATTTCTTGGAGAGGAAATTCATATACCTGGTGGCTATGACTCAGCTCTGATGCCCAGTTCCCTGAATTGAAAATCCCAACTATGGTATTTATAAAGTGTTTAACCTAAGGAAGTTATTTCACATGTTTGTATCTGTTTCCTCAATGGTAAAAACAAGGGAAAATAGCACCTACCTCAGTGAATTATTATGTGGAATAAATTAATTCATGGTAAAGCACCCAGGTGAATGCCTGAGACATAGTACTTGGTAAGTGTTAGCCCTCAGTATAATCATTCCACACACTGAAGCTAGTATAAATTACCATTGCCATTTATTCATAAATCTCTGTTCCATTTCATTAATTTATTTGTCCACAACACACCTTCCCTTCTTACATATTTTTAAGTGTATAGATCCTATTTAGATACAGTTTTAGCATCTAAATATAGTGGAGAAATTATTTCTAGTCTCTAGCAAAAATCAGTAAAACAGTCTGCTGGGTTTTTTTATTATTATTGTGCAAACTGCCTAGCAAAATGTAGACATTCATATTTTTGTTGAATATATAAATAACATTCTTAGATGATTAATCATTAGATTACAAAGTCACTTTTCCCATTTTCTTTTTTTGAATTTTAGCTTCACTTTTCCTAAATGTGTTCGTTATATAACTAGATTAAAACTCCTTAAAAACGGGCTTTGTTTTATGCTCTCCATATTACCTAAAATATCTTCTGAAGATGGAAATAGACTATGTAAATAACAGTATATCTGGAGTTCTATGAAACTCACCAGTGACTAAACCAGGCCTCATGACATCAGTGAAATTGGTGCTCATTCCTTGCTTAAACCTTATTTAGATTGGTTCTGTTGCGCTGTCCTGTTTCCTAAGGCGCAGAAGAATTATGGCCCGTGGGTTTGGCTTGCACACAGAGCAAAGCATTCTTGGCTTTGTTGAGTCCTACTTGATATAACAAGAGATTCAGGTATATTTCTAACATAGCTCAAGACAAGAGCTCTTCATATCTAAACATGTTATTTTATTTATTTATTTTCTTTGTTTTTATTGTTAATACTATAAAATGTCCCTTTCCCCCACCTTTTGCCCACCTCCATCAAGGCCGGGCACCCCTTCCCGCTGTCCATCACCACACTGTTGTCTGTGTCTGTGGCTTATGCATGCATGTTCTTTGACTAATGTCTTCACCTTCTTCTATCCAGTCCCCCACACCTCTCTCCCCTCCGACAGCTCTCCGTCTGTTCCATCTATCAATGCCTCTGTTTTTATTTTGTTCTTCAGTTTGTTTTGTTTATTGCATTCCACATATAAGTGAGATCACATGGTATTTGTCTTTCTCTGACTGGCCTATTTCACTTAACATAATAATCATCAGGTCAGAAAAGGTCATGCTGTCAGAAAAGGTAAGAGATCCTTCTTTTACACAGCCTCCTGGTATTCTATTGTGTAAATGTCCCACAGCTTTTTTATACACTCATCTACTAATGGGAACTTGTGCTGTTTCCAGATCTTGGCTATTGTAAATAATGCTGCTATGAACATATGTAGTCTTTTGAATTGGTATTTTGGGATTCTTAGGATATATTCCTAGAAGTGGGATCACTGGGTCAAAGATAGTTCAAAAAAAAAATTTTTTTTTGAGGTCACTCCATATGGTTTTTTTTTTAAAAACAGTGGCTACATTAGTCTCCATTCACACCAACAGTGTACCAAGATTCCCTTTTCTCCACGTCATCACCAGAAACTGTTGTTTGTTGACTTATTGATGGTAGTAGCCATTCTAGCAGGTGTGAGGTGATACCTCATTGTGGTTTTAATTTGCATCTCTCTGATGATTAGTGACCTTGAGCATTTTTTAATGTCTATTGGCCATCTGTATGTCCTCTTTGGAGAAGTATCTATTCAGGTCCTTTGCCCATTTTTTAATTGGATTGTCTGTCTTCCTGCTGTTGAGTTGTGTAAGTTCTTTATATTTTTTGAAAATGAACCTCTTATCAGATGTATCATTGGCAAATATGTTCTCCCATACAGAGGGTTTCCTTTGCATTTTGTCGATGGTTTCTTTTGCTGTGCAGAAGCTTTTTATTTTGATGTAGTTCTCTTTGGTTATTTGTGTGTGTGTGTGTGTGTGTGTGTGTGTTTCCCTTGTCCTAGGAGAATATAGGCAAAAATAGTGCTACAAGAGATGGCTAAGATTTTACTGCCTGTTTTCTTCTAGAAATTTTATGGCTTTGCAATTTACATTTAAGTATTTTATCCTTTTTGAGTTTATTCTTGTGTATGGTGTAAGTTGGTGCTCTAGTATCATTTTTTGCATGTACCTGTCTAATTTTCCAAACACCATTCATTGAAGAAACTGTCTGTACTCCATTGTATGATCTTGCCTTCTTTTCCAAATATCAATTGACTATATAGCCGTGGGTTGATTTCTAGGCTCTCTGTTCTGTTCTATTGATCTATATGCCTGTAGTATAGTTTGATATCAGATATTGTCATCCCTCCAACTTTGTTCTTCTTTCTCAAGATTGCTGTGGCGATACAGGGTCTTTTTGGTTCCATATACATTTTTTGGAATATTTGTTCTAGTTCTGTGAAATATGCCATTGGCATCTTGCTAGGAATTGTGTTGAATCTATGGATTGCTTTGAGTAGTATGGGCATTTTAATGATGTTAATTATTCCTATCCATGAACATGGTGTATGCTTTCACTTCTTTGCATCTTCCTCAATTTCTTTCTTCATAGTTTTCTGAGTACAGATCTTTTACCTCCTTGGTTAAATTCTTTCCTACTTACCTTATTTTATGTTATTGCAATAGTAAATGGGATTGTTTCCTTAATTTCTCTTTCTGACAGTTCATTACTGGTGTATAGAAATTCTACTGATTTCTGAACATTAATTCTCTATCCTGCTACTTTGCTGAATTTGTTTATTAGATCTAGTAGCTTTTTGTAGGAGTCTTTAGGGTTTTCTATGTAAAATATCATGTCATCAGCAAATAATAAGTTTCACTTCCTTCTTTTCAATTTGGATGCCTTTTATTTCTTCTTCTTGTGTGATTGCTCTGGCCAGGACTTCCAGGACTACTTTGAATAAGAGTGGTGAAAATAGACATCCCTGTCATGTTCCTCATCTTAAGGGAAACATTTTTAGCTTTTTCCCATTGAGTACAATGTTAGCTGTGATAATTAGTAGGTACATATTTATTGCCATTTTATTCTTTTAACTCTGCTCTTCTGTTTCTTTCTTTTTATTATAGAATTGTTTTTGTTCATTCGTTCATTTGTTTGTTTTTTCTTCCTCTACTCCTTAAAGCAGGCCCTTTAACATTTCTTGTACTACTGGTTTGGTGGCTACAAACTCCTTTAGCTTTTTCTTGTCTGGGGAGCTCTTTATTTCTCCTTCAATTTTAAATGACAGCCTTGCTAGTAAAGTAGTTTGGCTTGTAGGTACTTGCTTTTCACCACTTTGAATATTTCATGCCAGTGCCTTCTGGCCTGAAATGCTTCTATTGAGAAATCAGCTGACAATCTTATGGGAACTCCCTTGTAGGTAATTAATTGCTTTTATCTTGCTGCTTTTAAGATTCTCTCTTTGTCTTTAATTTTTGACATTTTAATTATGATGTGTCTTGATATAGGCCTCTTTGGATTCACCTTGTTTGAGGCTCTGTGCACTTACTGGGCTTGAGTGTCTTTTCCCTTTGCCAGTTTAGGGAAATTTTCTGTCATTACTTCTTCAAATAGGTTCTCAATTCCTTACTCTCTTTTCCTTCTGGTACCACTATGATGCAGATGTTGTTGCACTTCATGTTGCCCCAAAGTTCCTTTAAACTATCCTCATTTTTTAAAATTCTGTTTTCTTTTTGCTGCTCTAGTTGGGTGTTTCTTTTCTATCTTGTCTTCAAAATCACAGATTTGATCCTCTGCTTCATCAAACCTACTTTTTATTTCTTCCAGTGTATTCTTGATATCAGATATGGTGTCCTTCATTTCTGACTGGTTCTTTTTTATGGTTTCTATGTCGCTTTTTATGCTGTTGTAGTTCTCCCTAAGTTGCTTGAGCATCCTTATAACCATTACTTTGAATTCTCTATCTGATAAATTGCTTGTCTTCATTTCATTTATTTTTTTTTCCTGGATTTTCCTCCTGTTCTTTCATTTGGAGACTGTTTCTTTTTCTCCCTATTTTGGCTACCTCTTTGTATTTGTTCCCATGTATTCAATAGATCTGCTATGACTCCCAGTCTTTGGGTGGTGGCCTTATGTAGTAGGTGTCTTGTGGGACCCAGTCACACAGTCTCCCTATCTCCTGAGTTGGGTGTTCTAGGAATGTTCCTTATGTGGTTTATGTGGGCCCTCCTGTTGTAATTGAGTCTTGATTGCTGTTGGCTTGTTTGTGCATAGGATCGAACAGGCTGGCTGACTGTGAGGCTCAACCCAGACCACAGCATGAGAACTGCTGTTCTGGTGCAATCTCTATGTGGCTTCTCCTATAAATCCTTTGTTTTAAGCCTCCTCTTCAGCTAGTCTTTACTTGGTTATTCAGGGTGATTGTTCTTTAATTTAGTTATATTTCCATGTAAAATTCACCTACTCTACTGTCATCTTTAGAGTCCTCCACCCTGGGAATCAAATGGAGGGAAACAGGATGACACAGGTCTTTGAGCGCCTCTGAACCTTATGCTGGGTGCACAGGAGAGTACACCTGAGACAGCTCTTCAGGGGATAGACTGCAGGAACAGGCAGCAATGGTCCCCTGGGACAAATTTTAGAAAATCACAGCTGTCAGGAGGAGAAACTGATCCAGAGAATGTGCAAAGGAATGGCACATTCAGGTTGCTGTGGCTTGGTTCTTGGGAGAGGTCGAATTGGGGGCACCAGGGTTCTACTCTGGAAGTCCTTCTCCATATTTAAGCATTTTAGAATAATTATTGGTGGTCTGAAAAAATGTGACTTTCTGCCAGAAATATAGTGCAGAACAAACCCAATCCAATGAGTCAATAAAGAAATATTAAAGTGGTTAAGTATGATAGCTTATAGCATTACCTCCAGGAGCTAGACTTCATTGATTTTTCTTGCCTTCTCATTCAGACTGCTCTGTGTACTTCCTTGCAGTGACTTGCTAATATTTTGTGTTCCACATTGCAAAGACTATTATTTGCCTGAGTTTGAGATCTGTACATAGCAAGACATTTTTCAAGTGGAAAAAAAACACACACTGCCTTATAACATTATTTAGCTGGAACTTTAATATACTGGATCACAGGTATGAGAATATATTGCTTTCTGTTAAAAAAGATTTTTTTTTAATCTAAGAGAATTGAATTTATTTGGATAAGCTTATTTGGTTGGCATACAGGGCAAAGAGACCTCACATTTCTAGTGACAAAAAAAAAAAAAGCTGTGGATATCCTACCTTATGGAAACAATCACTTGAACTTCATATAAGAAGGATAATTCCAAAATAATTTAAGTAAAATAAATATTTGAGAAACTGCTATATGTCAAACATTCTTACTTCATATATATTGTCCTATTTAATCTTAACTGCACTTTGTGGTAGGTAACATTATGCTTTTTATTTTTACTTTTATCTGACCTAGGGCTCAGAATAAATGACCAGTGGACAACAAGGAAGCTAATAAGTAGCAACTAGATTTAATTTGGACATTTTGACTTTTTCCTGTTCACCCCTTGATTCCACACTGAGTGCCTATATAGTGAAATGTCATGTTTATTTTTGCACATTAATTTATCTTTTTCCTCATAATATATAGAATCTAAATCACAATGATTTAATATTATAATTGTGTTTTACAAATCCCATACTATATTTGAGCAAATCTAAAAAGTCTATAATATATTTGATCAATAAGATATTATATCAAAGGTTATATAGGTGTGAAATCAAATGCCTTATATATAATTTGCACTTCTGAATGCTCATTTGGCTCGGAAATCCTCAGCAACAGTTGAAGTTCAAGTTGAACCATATGTCACCATATAAATAATTTGGCTTGACATACTATTTGTATAATGACTGGGATTTGAACTTTGACCTTACTTTCATTAGATATGAATGATATATACCTAAATAATAACAAAGTTATGTTAGCCTTTATTGGGATTTTGTTCATAGGTTGGACAATGACAGCCTCATTAGGTTCACTAACAGAATTTTTTATTCTGAGTGTACCCATGCCTTATATGAACTTCCTTAAGGATATAAAATTGAATTCATGTTATACAGCAAATGAAAATAAATGGCATAGTTTTTTTTTCCTGGTATTCTTTTCACAAAGTCTTTTTTCCTTGGGTGGCCTACTTGGGTGTCAGAACAGTTTGTCTGAGGTTTGTGAGTAGAAATCCATATATAAAAAAGGACACTATTTAAAATATAAGTCAGGTTATTCAAAGATAAACCAGTCTTGCCTGTGACACTTGGATTTGCATGAAGGAGCCTAACAAAACCATACAAAACCTCTTCAAAAATAAAAATGCTTATAATCACTGCTAATTTATTCCATTAGGAGTTAAACCATATGGTCCATGTTTATGAGTTAACACTGAATATTCCTTTTACCTCCCTGCTCAGTACACGGGGCCGGGAAAAGTGTCTGCAACACTGAGCAGTTTTAAAAGGCAACGGTCATGCTTAAAATGCACTATAAAGGTCACTGCTCAAAAAGGAATAAATGTTGTATCCCAAGGTATACCTTCTTTGTTATCTCCCGAAAAGCTCTTAGATGCAATATCTCTGTAAGATTTATAGCATACATAACACCGTCTTTCAAAGGGCAAAGTTCACTTTGCTGAAGTATTTAATGTTTAATGATTTTTCCTTTGGAAAATGTGGTTGCAGCAAAAACTCCATGAGTAATCAGAAATAATCTAGAGACGCTTCAAAAATTTCACTGTGCATTCTATAAAAAACACAAACACTTTACATAGAAATAGTTCAATCAAGTACACTTAATTAGGCATTATATATTGAAGCTATGCATCAGTGATTGGAGTTCTATCAATGGACCATTTCATTTATCGAGTTTGACAGTCTAAATTCTTAACTAAAATGATAAATTACTTCCTTGCAGCCAAATGATACTTCACCTTGCAGTTTCCCTCTCCTTTTAAATGTTATTCCAGCATGAAGGTAGAGGCTGTCGTTCATAAATATTGTAAACATCTACCATTTGCTTTGTTCAGTCTCAGTGGTTATTCTCATGCAATTAGCAACTCATCTTGTGTGTCCATTATTACTGGCAATGGTAACATAATATGTTAAACATACAATTTAGGAGAAAAAACACTAGAATGGCTTAGCGACTTCTTTGGATAGTCCACCTGCCCGTGTGTTTCTAAGAAGGAACGACAAGCCTTAGCCATTGTTTCTTTCAAGAAATATTTACAGAAACGCTTTGTGTGCTGCGGGAGCCCTTTGTCAGGTGCTTTACTGTTGACTCAGCTCAGCTGGGCTGAATCAAGAACTGTATCCATCTCAGTTCTGTTTCCCTATTCACGGGCATTTAATATGTAGCTTAATAACACCAAAGATATGTTATGAAAGTTTTAAAGTAGAGCCTTATAGAAAAACGATCTTGATTACTGGAAAGGAAGACTAGAGTATGCTTCTTTCCCTAATATTATATATGTTATATATCCTAACCTGCAATGCTCCTATGAACAGAACACTTATGGCAATAAATAATAAACCAGCAACAAAGCAGGGAAGGGAAAGTCAGATGCAAAGGGAAACTAATCCAGGCTGTACACATAGGTAAGTGGAAGAAGGAACAAAAAGGGAAATCGCTATTTACAATGAGGAGGTGGTGGGTAGAAGCCGAGATATAAAAGAATAGAAATGGAAGAACATAGGATTTATGCTCTGTAGTTCTTAAGAGTTAATGCTACAGCTGCCTGCTGACCCAAGACACAACAATGCCCACCTGAGAGGGCACAGCATGTCAGGCCCAAGGCTAAAGTCACAAATATAGTACTGACTAACTCTGCCTGGGAACTTTAAAAACCAAGAAGGTCATGGTAAAGTCAGATTGTTCTTTTTCCTGTCAGCCAGTGCAGAGAGCAGGGAACAGACTTAATTTGTTCATAGCTGTGGAATCCACTGAATGTTCAGTCCACCTGTGATAAAGATGATCTGGTAGAAGCTCTACGAAGCAGAAATTACAGACATCAGGCTGGTTTGCTCATGAAAGCAAAATCTCCTACAACTGTTACCAAATAGACCCTACAAAGTACACGTTATTCTAATGGGGTGGGAGGAGCACCAAATTCATGTTATTCCAGCTCAGTAATTAGAAGGTGGGACTGGGTCACTGCTAAAAAATAATTCAGCATTTGTGAGATTTGTGCATTGCCTTTCTTTTCTTTCTTTTTTTCATTTTTAAAAAATTATCTTTATTGTTGAAAGTATTACAGATTACAGATATCCCCTTTTCCCCCCATTGACCCCCTCCACCTCACCCCTCCTCTCCCACCCCTCTCTCTCCCCACCAGGCCTGTACTGCATTATTGTCTGTGTCCAAGAATTATGCATATATGTGCATAAATTCTTTGGTTAATCTCTTCCCACCCCCACCCCCCTCCCCTCTGAGATTTGTCAAAATTATTCAACAAGACAGATGCTTAGCCTTTACCTGTCTTTTCATCAACTGGGAAGTGTCAGGCTTTTTGGAGGAGACAAATGGGAGGTAGAAACATAATAAAAGTATTTCTTAGGATTCAAAATACTAATATTAAAAGTTTTTCACAATAGGAACACAAATGAAGTATAATAGCCAACATGTATATGGTGTAATATGTGCCAGATTCTGTTCTAAGAACCTTACAAATAATTGCTTTCATTTTCAAAACAACCCTATGAGGTAGATTCAAATGAGGAAATTAGTAATCAGCAGAGGTGGGATTTGAACCTGTGGAGTTTGTCCCCAAGTTTTGTGCCGTTAGACATTATACTGTACTGACGCTCAAGGAATAGAGACAGGGATAGAAGTTGACAAGTGACAGTAGTATAGGTACATTCGTTAGGAATCTTAATTGCAAGCAAGATAAAGAGATTGCCTAAGAGTGTAGGTTGTGAGAAAGTGAACATGGAATCAATAGGAGGCTGAGAGTGCTGAAGAAATCTGGAGGTTCAAAATAAGAAAGTAGGGATCAGAGTAATTGCTTCATAGCCACTGCCTGCAAGAAGATTAACCAACTTTTAACTCTGAACTTGAACCCCAGCTAAAGATTCAAAGTCCCAGAATTGTCTGAGCTTAGGCTATGTGGGTCCGAGAGGTTCTGGCAGAGGAGGTTTCGTCTCGTTTTCTTCCATAACGAGAAGTTGATTTTGGAATTATATATATTTTTTCTAACACTAATGAGACAGAGAGCTTCTCAAAAGGAAATAAAGGTTGTTATTAGCAAGGGGAATGGATACTGGGGAGCCTATATAATCCAAATGTTCTTCACAGTGGACAAGTCGACATGCCTGTAATATCAACCTTTTTATGTACTATGCACAAAGCTGGACGGTGTATAGGAACAGCTCAGCATGATATAATTGCAGGAAAAATATTGAGTTTTCAAGTGAAAGACACTCAATGGATGAGTTATTTAATCTCTCTGACCTGGGTTTTCTCATTTATATAATTAGTAATTACATCTATTGCAGAGCTGTTGTGGGGATTAAATTAAGTAACAAGTGAAGTATCTGTATTAGTATTCTCTCAGTAATTGTTATTTCCTTCCTTCCTAGGTTCAATTTCTGGGTCTTCATGGGGTAATAGAATTTAATAAAAATAGCTACCTATTATTGGACACTGTGCATTCTGCTGAGCTTTTCAAATACAATTCCTTGCTTTATATACTTAAAAGAAGGAGAGGGAAGGAGAGGGGGAGAAGAGACTATAATACTGTAGCACAAGGATAATATTGATATTTTAGCATTTATTTTCTGTGCTCCTGAAAGACCCCTATACCGCATTATTTTCCTTTAAATTGTATTTATAGTTTACTGACTCAAGTGAATTTGAAACTCAACAGATTTAAAATACATAATTTATAAACAAAAATCACATAAAACTCAATTTATAATATAAAGACATATGTTAAAAAAATATTAGCACACAGAACTAACAAAGCTATTTTAAAAAAATAGCAGACACAAAAATCAGGAACATTTAATCATACAAAGTCGAAATGGAGTATCACTATTAAATCCTTCTTAACAAAGCATAATTATTTTAGAGCTGAGACATGAACACATTTTGGGTAAATTTTTCAGCAGCTGGAAAAAGTTATTCCTAATTTTACCTCAGTCTGGTCATTTGAGCTATCCACTAACTTTAAATATTTTCCTCTGGCTCCATATGAAAATAATGAGCCTTCCTAGGATAGAATTTTAGAAGGCAAGTATCGTGAAGCACTGGAGCAGAAGACATAGCAAGGGTAGGTGAGTTTTGGTTTTTCTTCCCTCCTAGTTTCAGGCTGCTTTTAAGCGAAGGGGTGTAGGGTAGAAAGATGGAAAGACTGGAGTCTCCAAGCGGTTTGCGGAGAAGTCACCAGCTCAGGCGACCCTGGCAGGCTCGGCCTGTGTTCAGCACAGAGATGCTCTCGGGCCGCTCCGCCTGGTTTTGCCAGGTTCGCCCGGGTAGGGCCTGGAGGGCTGCCTGCAGCTGGTGCCAGCTCACTCACACTGCCCAGCCTCGTCTGGCCTTTAATAGGGAGAAAAGCCTTTACCCTGAGGTCAGAGAATAGTTCCCGTCGCCTTTCCTCAGGGCCCCTGGTCACCTGGCTCTTCTCTTTATGGGATCCCACACCAAGGGTCTCTGCAACTAGTGAGCTGAACTTCTCATCACTTCCCAGTATCATGGCTCTGCCCGGAGTTGGTGGCTTTCCACATGCGGAGGACAATGGAAGTGATGTTTTAGCCGGGAAGAGCCCTTATGGGTGCCTGGGTCAAATGTGAGTTTTCCTTGCATCCCCTCCCTAAAGAGCAGTGGCAACCATGGTGCAAACTCTATTTTCAGGTGACGCACCCAAGACACACCTGACCTCTTTGAAAGGATTTGATCACTTGAGCTCCATTCCTGATTGGTGGTTGAAATATCAGTATTTTATTGACAAATAATGCTCCTATTCTGCATTTTAAAATATGCACTATATTGTGGAAACAATATTACAGCTACTAATTACTTTGATTTATGATTGGTACCTTCAATTTGACCAAATAAATGATAAGAGACAGATGAAGTAGGCAGGACAGTGTTTGATGCATTTCTAACTGTGCACATACATCTAAGATCTCTCTCTTACACGTATATTCTCTCTTGTTTTTAATTCCTTGGCAACTTGAAATCTAGAAACAATGAAATGAAACAGCTTTCCTTTACCAGGTATGGTTCCGGCTATTGCTGACTCTGTATTCTTGATCTTAATATTTTTAAAGAGAACACTGAGATTTGTACCTTATTTATGTTAGAATAGACTCTATGTCTAGCCTCCTGAGGCAAAGTTGGAACTCACACAAGTGATCGAAAATGTTGATCTCAGCCCAGATCTTTAGAAATGAATGCCGAACTTCTGCTGACTTGATGTGGCCTGTCACTCCTCTGTGGCAAATACAGCCAGGTAAAGTTGACAACCACTTTAATGACTTTTTGGGTGCTGCCCTACGGAGAGCACCACTAAACGTACAGTGATGGGCAGCAGAAGGCTACATACTGCGCCTGCTAGAGAAACCATGCTGCCCAGTAAAAATTCCTCAGCACCCTTACATCTGGTTCCCTCATGTGTTTGCCAATTTTATATAGGCCTCAAAAGATTAAATGAAGAATGTTCTATATCATCCATATCCTGAAAGGCTAATAGTGCAGTAGGATGTTGGGTGGATATATCATATTCTTCAGAAAATATTTTTGAAAATATATTCAATAAACACAGTAACTTTGTTTAGGCTTATCAAAAGGAAAGCCAATTATTGGCTCAATAATTGGGAGAAGAACCATATATTTATCATAAATAAAATAGCTTGGTTTCTTGAACATGGAAAGCCCCCAACTAGTTGAAAATGGATGAAGAAATGTGCTTTTCCTTCTTTCCACTTTAGAATGACATCTTCCAGAGGACGCATTCTCATTTCCATTGATTTAAACTAAGGAGTTTAGCTTAAAAGTCTCAGGAATATAAGACAAACCAATGAAGGATTTATCCACCTCTTCCTATCTTAGGTAATTAATTACATAACCATCTGTGAAAACTTGAATTTATGAGCATTTTCACTAAAGCATCACCATGAAGATTAGAATTGCATGTACTTTCACTCCTAATAAAGAAGCTTTGGCAAGAGAAATTTTTCAAGATAGACACACATTTTCAGGATAGCTGATAACTGCAGCGACATGAAACTGTTTTCAGTTACTCATTCAGAAAATGAATGGCAGCGCTGGTGTTATAATATGAATGCATGCAGAGCTGCGGCGTTCATCGTTGTGTAGTCAGGACATTCACCTGCAGGCTAGCCGTGTGAATAAGCAGACCTGCTCCAGCAGTGTGTGTGTGCGTGCATGTGTGTGCTTAGATGTGTACACTAAAGTATTCTGGTTAGATTTCATGCAGTAAATGATAACCTGGAAGACAACCAGATATAGAACGAAAGATACTTGGCTTAGGAAACTGAAAACCTGTAAGTTAGTCGTGATTCTGACACTGACCTTGTATGTGGTCTTAGACAGGACACGTAGACTTTCAGGACCTCAATCTCTTAATTCCCTCATCCAAAAAGTGAAAGCAATAATATTCACCTTCCCATCTTTTCAGGGATACTGTGAGGGTCAAATAAGGTGCTAGCTGGAAAGTGTTTTTAACCACGCCACCTTAGGGAAAGTTTTTCTAAAGCATACTTACCAGCAGTCATGGATTAGCGAATAGAGTGCTGTCAACATAAATTGCAGTTGAAGATTGGCAGTTGTTATTTACTTTGCAGGCAAAATTTCCAGGAGACTGTCTATCTTACCTGTGGTTTCCTGAAAATAGTGCTTCAGATAAGGATTCTCATTTGAGTGATTTATTGAGTGTGGAAAGCAGGATCAATGAAGGAGTGCCTTCAGTTGAGGTTTAGTCTCAGACTGGAGCGTAAATGGCACCACAAACCTGTGTCCCTCTGAGGCATGGAGGCTCACCTTGTGTATCTCCATGTTAGGCAGGCAGTGGCTGTTGTGGGCCACCCCCAGGGTTGGGCACAAATCAAGGGCAGTTCTCAGCTACCCCAGTGACAGCTCATGCTAAGGAGACTGACACCTGATGAGGGAGCTTCTCAGGAGTAGGGCACACCTAGAAGCTGTTAGCAGTCAGCCCACACAGCCACTGGGAATCGGGACACCTAACTGCTGATGGGGATCTGGCTGGACCACCGGCAGCCTCCACTCCATTGACCCAGTTCATTGTACTCCCGGAAAACACACTCAGACCACTCCTTATATATGTGTATGAACATGTAGCTTATTCTTACCCTCCAGGTATATCAGTTTTACTCAGACATTTAGCATTCTACTTTCTGCTTTCCAGAATACATTATAAATCAGTGTCATTCTAGACAGCAGTGCTTCCTGAATGGTGAAGCGGTCAAGAGCTCTTGATAAAGTCTAGAGAAAATCATGACAGAACATCAAAGGGCTGTGTATTCTGTCAAGTGAACGTGCTTAGTGTTCTTTGTTATTGTGGAGGGGAAAAATACCCCCCAAAATGTGGCATAACATGTGTCAGAGATTTCTCTCATTTCCTCAGAAGCCGTGTATGGAATAGCAGTCATTATTATAAATACCACTTAAGTTTAAATCACTGCCTGCTGTGCTCCATGCCCCACCTATCTCCTGCTCTGATCATAATTCCTAAATCTTTCAGATACTTTTGGTGACAATGATTTCTGTGATTCTCTCAAAAATGTGGCATTGCTTTTACTATTTCTTTTTAATCCTCAGAGGAGATTTTTTTTCCATTGCTTTTCAGAGAGAGTAGAAGGGGAAGAGAGAGAGAGAGAGAGAGAGAGAGAGAAAGAGAGAGAGAGAGAGAGAGAGAAACATCAATGTGAGAGAGACACATTGATTGTTTGCCTTCTGCATGCTCCTCAAGTCTGCAACCGAGGTACGTGCCCTTGGCTGGAATGGAACCCAGGACCTTTCAGTCTGCTGGGTGATGCTCTAACCACTGAGCAATCCTGCTAGGGCTACTATTTTAATAATATAAAATGTTATTGCTTTTTTGTTATTTCAGTGGGGGAGAGAGCTTTAGGGACTTCCGCATTACTCTTTCTAAGATGGAATAGAATAAAGTTAATCTTTCCACAAGAACTCACAAATCAGCGATTTTCAACCTTTCTCATCTCATGGTGCACATAAACTACTAAAATTCTGCAGCACACCAAAAAATATATATTCTTCTGATCTGACAAAAAAATAGGTATAATTTTGATTCATTCACACTGGCTGGCTATTGTGTTGACTTGTCATTTTTTTATTTGACCATCTAAGGGAAGAGAGGTTAGTGCCCCTGACTTACAAATAGGTACTACATGTTTTAAAAATTCTTGCAGCACACTTGTTGATAGTCGCTGCCCTATCCCCTTTCCAGTTTTTAACTTTACTCTTTGGAGTTTATCATTACTCAGTGTTTTATTTTGAGTCTATTTATTGTTTGTCTCTACCTACAAAATTCCAAGCTAATTGAAGGCAGGGATCATTGTTTGAGTCACTGCAGTTTTGCCAGCACCTAGGAGAGGTTTGGGCACAGAGTAGACATTTAATAAATATATGCTTAATGAGTTCCTTAAGATAAATTTTATGAAGAGACATCTGGCATTCAAATTCATTTAACATGGACCGGCTTTGAACAGGCTTCAGGGAACCAACCAAGGAACAAATCATTGAAAACCATCCCTCGTCTTAAGCTCTGACACCATCCCCTGAAACTTTTTAGGTGCATACATATCAATAATTTTAGCACAATCTGAATTTATAGTTTTCCTTGTTGTTCTAAAACGTGACAGTCATTTCCCAAATAGAATCTCCAGATTTAAATAGATATAAATAAATAAAGTATTAATTTTTGTGGTGTCATATAAAACTCCCCCCCCCCCCAGTTTTATTTTATATTTGGTCTCTAGTACTCACTAAAATCCCACTCTAGGTACATGTCTGTGGTCAATGAAGAGAGATATGGATGGGTTTAATGGTCTCTCTTTACATAGTAAATCTCTCAGAAAGATGATCTATAGTCTTCAAAATGGCCCAAACAGCCTTATTCAGCTGCCGTGGAAGGGTTAGGTGATGAGGCCCCAAAGGTTTTGGCAATATTTAGAATCTTCCAAATTTCTCTAATCTTTTCATTTCAATTATTGAGAAGGATATTTCATTTTTTCCTTTTAAATGTCCTGTAAATTTAAGGGAAATTTAAGTTCTCCACATGCAAGGTCAAACTTTGCATTTGTTTTATAGCTATCTTAACCATGTCACTGTGGTATATGCCATGTGTGAGTACAGTGGCCAAAAGTCCATAAGCATCAATTTTATGTGCTGTGTGTCTAAGAGTATGAGTTTGCTGTGCCTTCTAACCCGTCTAAACACCGCTGGAAGTAGACCTACCGACCGCCACTAGAGTACACTATAGTTCTTATTTTTCCACAGCCTTTGAGGCCTGTTCTCCAAAGCTATGAGTTCATTGGATACTTCATGCTGGTGTCCACAACTGATCATTTTAGCGGCTATTTTGACATTGCACCTTAAGGCCAGACTCATTTAGAGCTAGGTTAATTTTCACTGCCTTCATCCTAAGTAGACCAGATACCCAACCACAGATTTTACCATTCTTCTCATTTGGGGCACCTCTAATGACTCCTGGTACTGACACCAATTTTTATTGGTACTCATTCTTGGTAGCTTATAATATAGAATATCTGTCTGTAACTTAAACAGAAAATAGTTGTGTGAAATAGTACCAAGTACATGGAACTAATTAGAAGTCTGAGAATTGGTTCAGGCTTGCCATGTGAACATTCATCTTAGGATGCCACCATACCACTATCTCCAGCTTTCAGCCTGGGCATTTAGTCCGATGGTCCTAGACCCTGTTGAATCTCAGCACAGACCACCACGTCATTGAGTTTTCAGTTGTACCATTGATTTCATTAAACGTAATGTCTTGTGCAACCCTCTGCCTTTGTGTCAAGTTCTCAAGTTTTAAAATCTTGGAGGGGACATCCAGGTGGCCTTGTGTTTTTATGTCCAGACATTGGGGAAAAGTGTTATTCTCCTCAGTTGACTTCTGTAGGAGATAAAGCTTTGCCTGTCTTGGAATTCCTCCCCAAATAGTAAGGAACCCAATGTGACAATATCTAATACATTCACCCTGGTAAACGCTGAAGCTGAGTGTCAAAGAAGTTAAAAGACTTAATCATGGTAAAGGCAGATATTGCGTATGACATAGGTGAAGGCTGGAGTGCAGAGAGCTCAGATTTCCTGATTTCTAGTCATGATAATTTTACTAAATTAAGTCACCTCTGAGGTTTGGCCAGGTTAACCAAGGAATAGGTTAACAGACTTTCTCATAATGCATCTATGGGAAGGCTGCTCCCTATAACTGTGGCCAAGCATGACAATACAAAGTATTTAAACATTTTACCTCGAGCAAACTTTCACCTCGCTGAGTCTCAGTTTCTCTAACATTAAGATCATAAGCCCTATTTGCCAGCTTAGCAAACTGTTACAAAATATGCAGTCTAATACTCTATATTGATATCTGGGATTTTTTTTGCCATATTTGCTATAGTGTCAACAGGAATGGTGTGTAATACAAGTCTACACATTGAATCAATACCCAGTTTGGTATGCTTGTTTATGAAATATTAAAATGTTTACATGTGACTGTCCCCAAGTCACTTATGTGTGCCTGCTTTCTCCTTAACATTCCCGAAGGAGTAGCAATTAGTCAGCAGGGATTCTCCATAACCCCTCTCCAATGCAATGATAGTGTCCATTCTAATTGCTATATGCCTATATGCCTATATGCCTAGCAGACTGATTGTTAAACAATTTGAATATCACCCTTACTCATTATATATATATAACTCATCATTGTCAATTCATAATGTAGATAGGGATTCTATTTTTCTTTTTCTCTTTGGGTGAATTTTACAGTGTTGACTATTTGCACTGATCCAATTAGTTTTCTAATTGCTTCTGTTGGCTCCACTCAACCAAAATAAAAATCACCATTGCATTGTGAGCTTTGTGGAGGAATATGAAGATTGTAACTCTTGCAAGTAGTAGTGGTCCCTGAACAACACCCTTTCAATGCAAAGCTATATCTGCCCATTTTCGGAATGATTTTATCAAGTTAGTCACACAAGTAATGGACATCTGCCATTAGTAACCACAGCTTTCTGCTGTAGACAGTAAAGTGCATCACTGATGACACGTAAGGCAGCATGTTCCCTGATTCTGGGAGAACAGGGACACAATAAAGCATCCTTACATGTCCTGAGCCTTTCATTTCCATGTATACTCTGAATAAATCTCTGTATCTAGCTCTCTCCAGTTTCCAAGAATAGATTGGTCCACAGTGAAATAGGTAGCTACCTATATTAGTATAATTAGGGCAAGGGCTAAAAATACCTACATACATATCTCTCCATTTGGCCACAAAACCTGAATTTTCTGTTAGGTGACCAAGACTGTATCTATTAAAATTTCAAAAGAAAATAAATCTCTCGTCTGACTATGCCAGACTTTGGAAACTTTATGGACAATGTCATCATTAGCAATCATTTATCATCATTTGAATTACATTCTTGGTAAAAATCACAGTAACTGGTATTAAACAAGACTTTATTATAGAACTTGGGCAATATGAGTCTACTGGGAAACAAAGACTTAATGGATTAGTTTTGATACTACACACCCTAAATTCTTTACCTTCCTATCTGACAATTATTTATTATTTGTTCTCTTATGGTCCTGGACATTGTGGATGCAAATATTAAACCACTAATGGGAGAATTTGGAGTAAGATAGAAGATTAAGAAGCCCAGGCTGTCCTTCTCCCATGAAAACATCAAATAAATAACTGTAGACTGGCTAATATAACTTTGTAGAAGGTCTAGAAATCAGTCAGGGATCTGCAGCAGCCAAGGAAGCACCCAATCAAGAAAGGGTCACATTAAGAGCAGTAAGAAATTGTGTGGCATATTTTTTCACCATGCCCCACCCTGCAGGTTTACAGTTGTGAGTATATGAGTTTATTCTTGTGTAATTATTTGTTAATTATTGTATTATTTTCCAAACAAGCAACTATAAGCCTACTTTGCCCAGCTACATATATATATATATATATATATATATATATATATATATATACACATACACACACATATATATCTCAGAAGTTTCCTCCTTTAACTAGTGTAATCTTATATCTTTTTGTACAGTTGAAACTCTATTGAGTAAGAAACATACTCTTCAGAAGACCTGAAATATATTTTCTGCTAGAAAACAACTGCCCTTTGATACTAAAGAATGACCTGTGTACCTCATTAGAGAAACTAGCCAGATCAGTTTATTGATGATTTTTTTATAATTAGGATTGAAAACATAGCTTTCCCCAAGGGTCACTACTGTGCTGGCTGGGCATTGCTTTTACTTGGATCAGATTTGTTTTTAATGTGACAGGGGGTGACTGGAAAGGAGTAAGGACTATGTGGCTCCTGTAAGAGCATTAATTTGCTACCAATGACAGATGATTCTCTAATCTACTTCCCTTTGTTTTAGAATGCAGATAATACACTGAAAATACCATGAAAAAATTAAGTTTTTTTCCTGTTTTTATTTTCTTATTCAGACCAGCAAGATGCAAGTACATTAACCCTACGATAGCAATTAATAGTGTTAAAATGTGCAACGATTGTGTGATTCGTTTGTGATATATAAAATGTATACTTGATTTTTTTCTTTATATTTGGCAGGTATATACTAGAAACTCTGGACTCTATAATCCCAGCTCTAGGATTCCTCCAAAAATGTCTAGTGGTGGCCTTTTTTGTATTTGTATGGACGATCAAGCTGCATGTTAAATTATATGCACGCTAACAGTTTCCTTTCATACATATATTTATTATTTCCTCTTTCTCCTCCCTCTTCCAGAGTAAAGGTGACTGGAGCTTGGTAGAAATATAATGAATACTTCATATGATGAAAAAGTTACTTCCAGAGCATTTTAAAAAGTGATGCTATTGGTTCTTGCTTAAGTACAATTGGAAATATTTAAGGAGCTTATATTTCTCTTCTGAAGTAGCATACTGTGTAAATACTTGATTATGTTGCATCCTCTAGGTAAGCAAGTGCTTACCAAACTTGGTTGTGCCTTAGGATAATTAAGAGAACATTTAAAATATATTAATGGGCCCTACTCCAGATCAACTAAATCCAGACTCAGGGAGCATGAAGTCTAGAAATCAGAAATTTGTAAACTAAAATTAGGTGACTCTAATCTGCAGTCAAGTTTGGAAATCCCTTTAGTAAGTAATCTGTGTATTTTTTTAAATACATTTCTCTTTTTCCCCCAATCTATTGATTCTGCATAATTTCAACATTTTAAAAATTTAACATACCAGGTAGTTGAAACAAGATAGGAAATGTTTTTAGTATGAGAAGATTATATGTAAATTAGGTGAATACAAAATCATGCCTTGACTGTGCTCAAAGTAGAGTCAAGGGGTGTTTTATAACAGGGGTTCATTGATCTAAAAAATATCTATATAGTCTCTACTATGAGCCAAGCTCTTTTCCAGTCATTGCAGATAGAGCAGTAAAATAAAACAGACCAAAAAACCCTCCTCCTTGAAAGGAGCAGGGGCTCTTTGGATGTATCCTGGGTTGGCTTTCCCCAGAAGGCAGACCCAGAGACAATGACTTGGGTAAAGTAGGTTATTTGGGAGATAATCTCAGGAGGCTTCTGTAGGAGAATTGGGGGGTGAGGGGGGATTGTAAGGAAGCCTGGTGTGGGTGTCTGAGGGAAGCTGAGGCTCAGTTCCATGTTGGAACTCTAGAAGACAGTATAGATTATGATTCAGTGTCATCCCACCCAAAGTTGCTGGGGTACTTATTCTCCAGTACTGCTGGCCCCATGGGGCTGAAAGGAAACCTTGGGGCATTAGCTGCAGGTGCCTGCGGTAGGATTCTGTAGGCATGGCGGGAGCGGGTGACGCTGAGGACGTATGGGCAAGGCTCCGACATCATCTACTATAGCTGGACACAGGCAAAAAGAAAATACTTGGTAGGCTGCATTGTGATAAATACAGTGGTGCCTCGGTTTTCGAACGTCCCCGTTGATGAACTCCGTTTACGAAGGCCGTAAACCCAGAAGGAAGTGCTTCAGTTCTCGAACCCTCCTCGGGAGTGGAACACACCCCGCGGCTCCCGCTGAGGGCAGGATCCTGAGGCCCAGCTGTCAGCTGTGGATCCCTCGGTTTTCCAGGGTTTCACAACTCAGAAGGTCTCCCGGAATGGATCACATTCAAAAACCGAGGGACCACTGTACTACAGAGAAATATAAAGCAAGACATTGCGATGGGGGGTGATGTGCATGTAGAAGGTCAATTTTAAAAACTAGTGAGCTCATGTGATGTTTGTCTTTCTCTGCCTGGCTTATTTCGCTTAGCATAATAGTCTCCAGGTCCCTCCATGCTGTCCCAAAGGGTACGAGATCCTTCTTCTTCACAGCTGCGTAGTATTCCACGGTGTGAATGTCCCACAGCTTTTTCATCCACTCACCTACCAATGGGCACTTGGGCTGTTTCCAGATCTTAGCTATTGCAAATTGTGCTGCTGTGGACATAGGGGTGCATATATTCTCTCTGATTGGTGTTTCAGGATCATGTGATCTCACTCATAAGTGGAATCTAAAGAACAAAATAAATTGATGAACACAATAGATCCAGTGACATAGAAGCATGGAACACACTGATGAATTTCAGAGGCAGGGCAGAGTTGGGCGGGTCGGTGGGGAGAGATTAACCAAAGAATGTATATGCATAACCCAGGGACACTGACAATAGTGTGGTGAAGGCCTGGGCGGGGTGGGTGCAGGGTAGAAGAGGCCAATGGGGGGAAAAGGGACATCTGTAATACTTTCAACAATAAAGATAAATTTAAAATAAATAAATAAGTAATAAAAAAATAAAAACTGTAGTAACGGGAGGCCTCATTGAGAAGGTGATACGTGATCAAACCTGAAGGAAGTAACGAAGTCATGTGGCTTTCCCAGGTAGAGAACTGTAAGGGCAAGGCCTGGAAGTTGGCTTGGACATTGCATCTTGGGTTAACATCAACTTATTTTAAGTGCCCTCTAGATGATACTGATATATAGCCAAGTTTGGGAATAAGTCGCTTGGTTCGAGGATGTGACGCTGGGTAAATACTTAGGTTGTGTGGCTGTTGTTGCTTTGTGGATTAGGAGCTGAGATCAGAAAGGCTAGAGGGATGTATCAGGGCTTTGATTTTGCTCATAAAGGAAAACTTACTTTGGACAATAAAAATATTCTTGTAGGACAAGCTAAAGTCAAAAACCTAATATTCCCTCATCTGCTCCATTGATAAGCAGTAGAATCAAATAAATTTGAATTAGAATCAAAGATTTTAGGACAGTTGGGGGCCTTAGAGCTGGTTTATTAAATGCACTCACTTCACAGAACAGAAAAATGAGGTATGAGGAAAGTCAGACATTTGTCAGGGACGCGCAGAGTGTTACTGGGAATAGTGGCTGGAAAACCCTGATTGCCTGTTCATTAGCCCAGTGTCCCCTTTTTAATGAAATGCTGCCTTTTCTCAGTGTAATAAAGATAAGAGGCCAGCACACCAGCTTCTCTGGCTGGTAAGTAACACTTACAATATATGAGGGGTATAAAGTAATCTAATCCACATGCATTAAAAGTAGATAGAAACCTCTTGTTAACACCTGAGAAGTAGAAAGAGTGAAAAAGCAATTATTTTAGCTGCTGCAGCAGAGAGGGGAAAAAATGAAATTGGCCTTATTTATCTATTTAGAAAGTGAAGACAGAAACTGCTATGAGAAGCAGCAGTATCACTATTCAACCAAAAGCTAATGTTTGTAACAGTTTAGAAAAATGTAATCATTATTCATTGTGGATGACATTTTGCCTCATGTGACATTTCTGACATTGTAGTCAATAAATGAGTATTGTGCTGACAGAAAGCTCACGTGGTAAATCATGTAATTTATAAGACAGTAAAATATGTCATGCTATTGCATCCAGTACTTAACCAAAAGCCTCAACAACACATAAATCTTACTGTACTTTGATGCAATCACAGAGTCGCGTTTCATGCTAGGTCTTTCAATTGCAGCTGAGCATTTGTGATTGCTCTTGTAATAAGTACCATTTTCCCCTTCCATTTCTCTTCTTGCCTAAAGAAATGGTGTCTGGAAAGTGCTAAAAATGTGAAGCCTCTAGGAAATTGTCCTGAAACTAGAAACCAGCAGGAAATTGACCTGAATACACTACAGGCAACATCCATAGTATTGTTTGAAATATATTCCTTTGGAACGGCCGTTACATTCCTTAATAATCGCAATTACATTCATATTCAATCTACTGACCTCTGTACATGGAAGCCGGCCTGTACCGTATATCATAAGTCAGAGATTTTCAACCGGTGTGTTGCAAGAATTTTTAAAACATGCAGTAGCTTACTGTTTAGTCAGGGGTACTGACCTCTTTCCCCTTAGATTGTCAAATGAAAAAATGACAAGAGCCATCACAACAATAGCCCTCCAGTGTGAATGCTCTGTCTCGAACCATAAATAATTGTATCTTATTGGTCATGTCACATGGTAAGGTTGCGTCTGATTGGTTAATTCTTGGTACCAGAAATCTTTATGTACAAGTGTAGGCACCTGGTTTTTTAAAAAGCACCTTTGGATCAAAAAGGGTAGGTAATTACTATTATTATTATTACTATTTTTGTAAATCAATCAAAATTGTACCTACTTTTTTGTCAGATCAACAAAACATATATTGTGTGTGTGCTGCAGAATTTTAGTAATTAGTTTATATGTGCCACAAAATGAAAAAGCTTGAAAATCACTGTCATAGTTATAGTGCAAGGAAATTTGCACTTTTTATGGGATGAGGGGTTTATCTTCATAGCCTGTTTAGTTAGGATCACTGTTGCCTATCACAACGACCATTAAAAGCTTGCTTAGTGTCCATACTGAGAAATTTCTACTGAAATCTGATTCCTTAAAAAAAATCATCTAAAAATATTTTTAAAATATTTTTCGCCTATTTATTTTTTACTCTATTGAGCTTTTCGCATTGATTATAATTTGTTTTTACAATGAGCATCTTTAACACTGCTCCTAAGTGTAGTAGTCTCCTGTAGAGATGCTGAAAGTGCTGTTTGGAGTTTAAAATTTTCTTTCACATAAATAAAGAGAAAAATAGTGTTCATCAAGCCCTTTAGAAAATGTAACACACCGCCCTCATTTTATTTGATTCTAAACTTAAATTGGTTAAGTTCTTGTGTAACCTTCCCCTTTAAAGCCTTAAAATGCAGTCAGTGGAACTCATGAGATTGCTCTTTCTATACCATCTTTAGGTTGCCTTTGTTCAGGCGGAATCTACTCTTCAGTCTTTTGCAGAGAACACCATAATCGGATGCTTTGCTCTTTTATGTAGCTTTGCTTTGCATCTGCAATTGGATGCCTGCTCTGTCTCTCTTTACAACACCTATGGGTGCATATGACTTTGGGCAATAACTAACTCCCAATTTAGTTCTATCCTAAGATATTACATAAATGAAAGGAAATACAAATGTATCAAGAACGGGAAGAGAAACATGTATCTGCCTCAGGTATAAAAGAAAGGCATGCTCTATAATGATTTCCATATCTCTATAAATATTTCTACATGTATGTTCACTATGCATGAGACATACACAGGATATGAAAATTAGTGTTTCTTCTCTAGCCTTTTATGCTTTTAAATAATAGGTTAAAGAGTGACTCCAAATAGCCTTTGTATTCTTACTCTACCCACAATATCAGTCATTTTTTAGTAGTGCATATAAGGACAGTATTTTAAAAAATTAGTTGCTATATTTTAGTTTTTTTAACTTAATATTATTTTTGCATTTTTAAGAGTAATAGATTTCTATTATAAAATTTTTAGAAAGTAAAGTATAAAGAAAAATAAAAAGCATGTGTATTCCCAGCTCATTTTCCCTATTAAAATTTTGATGCATAACTGGAGATATGTGTACATTTAATAAAATTATGAGAGTACTGTTTTTGTGTTTTTGTTACAGTGTATCATAAGCTCTTCCCTATGTCATGAAATAGTCTTCCAGAATTTTCAGGTTGCTTTTTAATTTTTTATACTGTAACTAATGTTTAGTTAAAAGTCGTCTGCTTTTAAAAAAGCCCTGTATTTAGGTACCTATGTAGATCTGTTTCTTGAAGTCTGTTTGCAGTATTTTAAAGATTAAAAAAAAAATCTTTGTTATCAAATCTATCAATTTTTTTATTCTAATTATATTTTTGTTTTACCACCTTGTGATTAAAAATACAAAGATATGGAGAAAATATAAAATGCTTAATATCTACAAAAATCTTTCCTCCTATGGAGGGAAATGCATGTCCATTTCAAAACCTCATTAACTGCCCAGAACTAGGGTACTGTGTGCCAGCGTAATGCCAAATGTCATTGAGCGCCTTGTAATATGGAGGGTTCTGTTAGCGACAGAAATTTGAGATTTCTTGAACACCTAGAGGACTAGGGAAGCTGATTTGGGACACAGAGTAATTGTTCTGAAGAATAGAGGAGCCAGTGAATCTTGTCGCCAAATGGGGAAGGAGAAATAGAAGAGACCCAGGGTGTTACAAGAAAAAAGAAAACTCTAAATAGGGCTATTGACAGACTGGGTGCAATTGTGGGAAGGGAGAGAGCAGGTAAAGAAAAGAAAATATGTGAAAATTTGTTATGTGCCCAAAGCAGAGACAAAAACAGCCCTTTAGAAATTGCTGGGGGCATCTTGGGAAATGGGAGATACAGGCTCTGATGGGGCCAGCAGAGCTCCAGGCAAGAGGCAGAAAGCCTCCGGGGCCAGGCGAGTTTCCCAGGGAAGGGGAGCCGCAGTTCCTAGTAAGTAATTAGTCTGTGACCAGAGCATCGAAAAAGAAATCCCGAGAAGAGAAAACGTGCGAAATAACAGCACCTTTCACACATATGGATATATTTATACTTTCCTTTGTATATAGAGTACTTACCAAAATGTTACTATAAAGAGAAGGAAAATATACATCAGTGACAATAAATGTAAATTGTCAATTGCAGCTCTAAAAGGATAACACAAAAGTAAATATAAGAATTTAAGTGAAAAGAAGACCAGACATCCTGGATGTGATGGCCTGACTAAGAGAAAGTGAATCAGGAGCTGATGACACTTACATAGGAAAGAAAAGGGGGAAAAAACTCTCTTAGAAATAAAAATGAAATATAAGGATGTCAAGGAAAAATACACATCACAGAAAGTGTGGAAGGGAGATAGAGATTTCATATGAGATAAACAAAGGGAAATAGAATTATATAAAGCAAAATAAAAATGATTAGAGAGAAAAACAATACAAAAATAGGCATTGGATAGCCAATATGCAAGATTGGAGTACCCCAAGAAGACCAAAAAAAATAAACAAACAGGACAAATTTTGAAAATATAGTTATTTTTAAAATCATGCGATTAAAGAAGCTTAAATAACTGAATGGGAATGCTACTTTACGAGGAGAATCGCCCCATGAATAGTAACGCTGCAACATCTCCTCATAAAATTAATTTTAACAATTAATAATTATTCTTTTGGGTATAGACAAAACCTGGCCAAAGAGTAATACAAGAATGAAGAGTAGGCTGGCTCCAGATACCTCCACAAGAATATTCAATTTAAAACAACAACAACCAGAAGACAGTAAAATACATTAAAAACACTTATACAGAAAGTGACGTTAGTGAAGATGGTGGGGGAGGCGGCACCAAGAACCCATCTCCCCACCTGGACAACAGTTGTCCTGGCAGGAATAGTCTGAAGTGACTGTTTTGAAACTCTGGAGTTTATCTGAGCAACTGGAGCTTCCATAGGAAAGCTTAGCTGGTAATTTGCTGTTAATTTCAGTCCATTTCATCTGTTAGTACAATGGTGTCTGCCTGTGCTCCACCGTCAGCCCCACGGCAGGCAACTGTGGGGATGACAACCATGTTCCTGGCATGGCTTGTTGAAGCCGGGGTGAACAATGAAGATTTGTCTTCCAAAGGTCAGGAGCCTGTGTTCTGACTGTGGATTGCTGCTTCTGATTGCTAAGATGCTAGCATGCAGCCTGGTCACATGGTTTCAGCCCCCACTGGCTGTGGCAGTGTCCACAAGATTGAATGCAACTTCACTTTTTCATGGGGGAAGCATTTAAAAATATTTGACAAAGGAGGCAAGAATATACAATGGGATAATGATAGCCTGTTCAATAAATGGTGTTGGGAAAATTGGACAGATATGTGCAAAAAAATGAAATTAGACCACTTTCTTATACCATACACAAGAATAAACTCAAAATGGATTAAATGTTAGACTCAAAACCATAAAAATCCTAGAAGAAAACATAGGCAGTAAAATCTTGAACATCTCTTGTACCAATATTTTTTCTGACTTATCTCCACAGGAAGGGAAACAAAGGAAAAGATAAAACAAATGGCACTACATCAAACTAAAAAGTTTTTGCACAGCACAGAAAGCCATCCGCAGAATGAAAAGACAACCTACTGAATCAGAGAACATATTCGTCAATGATACATCTGATAAGGGGTTAATATCCAAATTTTATTTTAACAACTCAACACAAAAAATCAAACAAAATGGGCAAAGGACCTGAATAGACACTTATCCAAAGAAGACGTACAGATGGTCAATAGACATAGGAAAAGATGCTCAAGGTCAGTAATCATGAGAGAAATACAAATTAAAACCACAACGAGATACCACCTCACAACTGTTAGGACGGCTGTCATCAATAAATCAACAAACAACATGTGCTGGCGAGGGTGTGGAGAAAGGGAACCCTCGTGCCCTGCTGTTGGGAATGCAGACTTGTGCAGCCACTGTGGAAAGCAGTATGGAGGTTCCTCAAAAATTTTAAAATGGAACTGCTTTATGACCCAGTGATTCCACTTCTGGAAATATAGCTGAGGAAACCTGGAACACTGATTCCACAGGATATATTCACTCCTATGCTCATTACAGTGTTATTTACAATAGTCAAGATTTGGAAGTAGTGCAAGTGCCCATCAACAGCTGAGTGAATAAAAGAGCCATGGAACATTTTGGCGATTAAAATAAGTAAATCTTACCTTTTGGGACAGCATGGATGGATCTGGCGGATATTATGCTAAGTGAAATAAGCCAGTCAGAGAAAGACAAGTGCCATGTGGAATCTAATGAACAAAATAAACTAACAACAACAAAAAAAAAAACCCCACAATTATATATAGAGAGGAATTTAGAAGGACACCACACATGTCCAGGGAAAGAGACAGGCTCAAGAAAGACCTGGCATCTTCACCTTCAACTTGAGACTGATTCCTGGCTCAAATACACCCTATAACAACAGCAGCAGCAACAATAATAATAAACAGCAAAACCTGGGGAAGGGCAAGAATCTGATTTCTATAGTTACCACATTATAAGATTCAAATACCCAGTTTTAACAACAACAACAACAACAATCACAAAGCATTTAATGAAACAGGAAAGTTTGCCCTATTCAAAGGAACAAAATAAATGAATGTAAAACATACTCGAGGAAGCAGAGACATCAAACTCACGCGTAAATGAAGGAGTTGCATCTCTAAAGCCTATATTTTTGGCTGTATTCCTATCATCCTCCTGAAGTATGCAGGTATAGGTATCTTGTAAGTAAAATGAAGAGGTCACTCTTTCTTAAGGAAAACACAAGAACTCTTACCTTGGATATAGACTCTTACCTTGGATATAAAGATTATCATAATTGAAATAGAGAAACTATATTGTATTTAAATATCCCATTCCTAAGTGTTCTTATCAGACAATTTACAGATCCCAAAATTCTGTTGTTTAGTCCCAGTGAAGCAATGTTTTCTAGTTTTGGAATATTCGTAAATGTTCATAGTAAGAAATGGCAAAGAGGAGTCTGAAATTTTGGAAGATTTCCCAGTCACAAAGTTATTCCTATGACCATGAGTTACATAAGACTGGCTGGTGATAGAACAACAGATGCATTTTCTTACCTGATTTCGATGACTCTTGGGTTGAAAGTCTCAAGATTTCCTTTGATGGCTAGAATGTAACACAAGTGGACTGAAGGGTTTTGCAATATAAAGGAAAATGCCCACGTTCTTGTGCATTTAAGAATCAGTTAGCCCAAGCTTTTTTTTTGACTGAGTCCAATAGCTTTAGGATGAGATTTCACAGGTCAATTTCTCTTTGCTACTATCCAGTGAAGTGTTTTATGCTTCTGTTTTCTCAACGAACTAATGCAACTGAGACACATGGATGGTGCTTAGCAAATTGCTGTTAATGTTAGAAACTCAAAAGTTACAATAATCAGGTCAAGACCCTTGATAAAATTCAGTCAATTCTAGATAACACACATCCTTTCTGCTGTATGTACTACATACATGGAAGGTTTTACAACAAAGTCTCTCATGGTGTTTCCTTGTAGGACACTGATTTTTATTGAGTAGATTTTTACTATTTTTCCACACCAACCCAACAATGGTCATGTTCCACATTTAGCAAATAATAAATTTTGTAATGTTTTAACTGATAAAATGTTCTCAATAATACATTTTTTGTTAAATATTTGACACGTGCTACTGCTTAGTTATGCAAGCATGTGGCTTTTAAAAGTATTCACATAAACTCTTTAAGCATCTCCTCATGTGCAAATGGGAAAATGGATAGATGTGTGGATCATGTGAATAAAAAAGATACTTTCAATACCTCCTGCCTAATCTTATACTCAATTTCTCTTCAATTTGCTCTCCACATAACATCTGGATTTAACTTGGTGAAACGTTAACTTGATTACCGAACTTTCCCACGGGGCAAGGGTTTTCTGTGTTCCCATTGTATAGAAGAATATGCAGAACCGTCAAACTCTGATATTGAGGATAGCCCCAATGTTCGCTCATCTGATTCTTTTAGCTTTATCGTGTCTCTCAGACTTGCATATAAAAGAAGGAAACTAAATTATTTATTGTTCCATAAACATCTTGTTTTTAACTCACTTCTGCATCTTTGCGTGGACTTTGCCCTCTGCCTGAAATGGTCTTTGTCAACTCTCGAAATCCTTCAAGATCAGCCTACAAATCATCACCTTGCTGTGCCTCATCCAGTAAACTCAACTGGAGCCAGTGCTCCTTCAGTCCTCTATTTTACTTTTCCCAAGTATGCAAAGTAATTTATGAATATTTCTGACCTCCTCCTAGATAATTCCACTGAGCTTTGAGTACCTCCACAGGGCCTAAGACACTGCAAGTGCTCAATAAATGTTTGCTGAGGTGAGCTAAATAGTGAATCAGTATATTCCTCCTTGTAAATAGTGAACATTCTGCTATTAATGTTACATTTAGCAGTTTGTGAAGAATGTTACTGCTTTCACATCTCTGACTTATTTATACCAATTCACTGAACAACATTTCTTATTTATACTACTAGTAGAATAATTATTGTATAGCAGAGCTACTTTCCATACCTTAAAATAAGTACAGAGTGTCTTATATAGGCAATAAACAAAATAGAAAAATGCAGAAATATACCCATCCCTGCGTAATGTGAGTACACATGTATGTATGTTTTTCAAACTCTCTTTTCTGAGCTATAATTATCGCTAAGAACAATAATTGTGAAAGGGCACCATTTGCTATGCAAAGGATGGAATACTAGACATTTTTTAACAGAAATCAGTTGTGGGTTTAAAATTATCCCCACTGTTTACTAGCTATGTAACTTGAACAAATTATTTAAATATTCTTAGCTTCAGTTCCCTCAGCTTTAAAATGGGAACAGCACTGATCTCATAAGGTGACATGAGGTTTATATGATACAGACAGACACACACACATAGATATTTTTAGTCTTGTGTCTGGTACATTGTACATAATCATAGTTATTAGCTACTGTATTAATGATAACAAGGATTACTCTTTTACTTTTATTGGCATAGAATGCACATTGCGATTCTTAATGCATCTTCTTTTGGACTTTATTCTTGAGACAAATAATGACTGTATAATAATTTAATTAAGGACCAGTTCATGTATATTACAGGTTATAGTTTTTATGCATTTTATTAAAATGGTAAAACCATCTCCTGGAAATATAACATATTTACCAAGATCTGAATTTATGTGACAACCAATCCAGTAAAGATCCAAGACTATATATATATTTTTATAACTCAAAAGAGCAATGATTACTTTTTCAACTATTCCCTACATTCCTTGATTTATATCACAGACCATGTATCAGTAGATACATTATGCAGTCTTTTTCCATTCTGTGGTTGGAGAGGGTCTCAAGTTTGGTGTAACCAGATATTACTTAGTGAGTCATGTCAGCCACTATTGCACTTAAAATAAATTTCTCAGGAAACAAGAATACTGAAATTAACTTACTTAATATGCATGGTTCATTAATATACAGATTCGGGGTTTATGTTTTTGTTTTGTTTTTTTAATCTCTCATGACAGCTCTATGACTTTCCTGAAGAGAAGGTAAATCCTCTCCCCTTTCACAACATATTACTAACACCCCACCCCACCCTTGAATCTTCTAGCTGAGTCTAACCTGGCTGTGTTGTATTACGAAGCCCCTGTGTTCATGGAATTAATATTCTGCTTGAGAACAGAGAAGTTAAAGTTAAAATTAGCATAATAGGAACTCAGTATTATGTATTATCCAGTGTTACCACTGTGTAAAGGAATAAAGAATCTCAAAATTGAGTTTGACTATAATTTGCTTCCCATATCATTATTATTAGTCATGGTTTCAGAATTCGAAATTTGAAAGTAAATTCAGAACTACTGGCATTTTTATGAATGTGTAGTATTATGGAACTCTCAAAGGTTTGGGTGGTCAAAGCGCTGAACAACTATATGATGTGAGTAAATTATAGAATCATTTTGAGCCAGATTTTTTAAAATTTGAAAACACTGATAATTGTCTCTTAGAGATATTATAAGAGTTACACAAAATAATGCTTTTCAGGTACTAACAGAGTGCTTGGCAGTCTTTCCCTTTCAGTTGCAAGGTGCCTTTTAATTTTAGATAATTAAATGTGGATGGATAACGTGGTAGGCAAATTCTAAAGATCCCCTCACTCCCCAGAGAGCTCATTTCCTGGTCAGTCAATCAGACATTGATCCCGGTACTGCTGTGAAGGGACTTTGCAGATATAAGTCAAGTCCCAAGTCAGTTGACCTTACAGAGAGTTTTAACTAGTTGGTAGCAGAAGAGGAAGTCAAAGGAAATTAAAGCATGAAGGGGATTTGACTGACAATTCAGCGTTGTTGGCTGCAGTTTTTTGAAAAGACCCCTGGTGAGGAATTGTTAGACACCTGTGGGAGCTGAGAGCAGCTCCTGCCAACAGTCAGGAAATGAGGACCTCAGTCCCATAACCACAAGGAACCGAATTATGCCAACAACCTGAATGAGCTCCAATTAGATTCTTCCAGAAAAAGGCCCAGGTGGCAGATTCCTTTCTTGTGAGACCCTGAGCAGAGAACTGAGTTCAGCTATACAGGTCTTGTGATAAGTTGCAGAAACTATGAGATAATAAATGGGAGTTGTTTTAACCCTCTCCGTTTGTGGTAACTTGTAATGCGTTAATACAACACTAACACAGATTTAGGTTTCTTCACTTCACAGTCACTATGCCTTCCTTAACTTTTACTAAGGCTTTTTAGTGTCTGTTTTTCTGCATTAAAGACAAAGAAAAAAAAATCTTAATTTAAATATTTGTTCCCAGGATAATTATTTTTTAAATCACTCGATCTGTGTCCTTGATTTTTATAGGTCTCCACCTGTATAATTAGAGAGAGGATGCCATGGTTGTTTTATTTATGGACAGAAAAAAAGTACTTAGTGTTGTTATAAGTGTGCTTAAGGTTGTTGGAATATTTTGGTCACAGCTGTGTAATGAGTTACTGTTGTCAGGCAACAGTCTACTTACTAGACAAACTCCAAATGTAATGACCTTCTCTTGGTTTTCTTTCTTATTAGTTGTATGTGGCATTTGGCTTTTACCAACATGCTCCCTAGATTTTGTATGGCATCAGCTCTGGTTATACTTTGAGCCTTATGTCTCTCATTCTGAATCTGTGATCCTGTCTCACCCAATAAAAATGTTTTCCAAAAATCAGTATTTCTCTAACTGCCTTCTTGCTTTCATTATATGTTTTGTTTCACGGATTTTATATGTTCATGGATTTCAACTATCACTTTTCCATAGCACCTAACAGCCTGGCCACAGCAGGAGCTCTATGCACGTGTAAAACTTAGTAACAATTCATGACTCCCAACTTTATATTTCCCATTTTAATTCTTCCCAAGTCATTGGAGCTCATGTCCAACTATTTATCAGGCATATTCATTTTGATATACAATTGCCAGGTAAAATACAGGATGAGCAGTAAATAATTTAAAAATATAACTATCAAATATTGCGAGGGATGTATTTATTCTAAAAGATATTCATTGTTTTTCTGACAGTGTCCTCCTCTATTAATTTCATTTAGCCAACCAGGCCTGATTCCTCAGGATTAAACAGGTAGTGTACCTGACTAATTAATTAATAAAGCACAAACTCTAGACCACGTGAGCATAATTGCTTAGGTCTACTTTCTAATTCCTAGCACCATCACTTATTAGCTTGAGAAGCCTCTAGCAATCTACCAAACTTGCTTAGGCTCTGTTTCCTTGCAGATATCATAAAGATGACAATAATAGCCCAATCAGAAAAGTTCCATAAGAATTAAAATACTAAATTATGTAAGGCACTTAGCCAGGCATCTAGGAACTACTCAATTCTATCTCTTCCCCATTTATAACTCATTAAGCATAATTTAGGATGATTCTGGGGAGCAGTACTAACTCTAAGATGTTCAAAGAATCTGGGGAAATACTGAATATCTTGATTTTTTTAAATATTAATATAAAATATATTTATTGGGTAGTTGTCTAGAGCAGAAATGAAATTATTCACCAAGTCACATCTGTATTTATCATATTTACGTGTCTGCATGTAGGATCCTGTGCTGTATCTCTATCACAATATTGATTTTTCCTATAGATGAGGAACTTTTCTTTAATTTTCTACAGAGGCATAATTTTAAAGGTCCTTTCTCCCCCTACTATGGGCTTTGTGAAAGCTAAGGAATTTTCCTTTGGTGGTTCTTAGAAATTTGGCTTTCCGTTAGAGATATATGCTTACATTTCCACATTTTGAGGAAAACATTTAATGGGGAACCGAGCAACAGAAATATAAGAAATGCAAATTTCCTGCTTTTGGGGAAAGAGGGTGTGGGTGAGGTTTTGCGTTGTCCATGGGGTGGTTTTCCCCAACACTCATCAAACATTTGACAATGAAGTAATAAAAATTGTTATACTTTGGCAGAAATTAGATAATACTCAACATTTCTTATAGAGATACTCTGTGCCTTGAAATGGTTAAAATAGATCTGCAGGAGCCAGACTTCAGCATTGTAAAGACGAACTACTTTAATGTTACAATATATTTAGATATTTTTATTTCAATCATTCATTAATCATTAGCAGTGGAACCTAGCAGCGCTTGAGAGTCCCCTGTGTATGAGCCACCGCGCTAGGTACTGCGTGGCACTAGGAATTCTTCATTAAGGGAGGCAGTGCTGCCAAGGAATCTGTACCTTGAGGAGGGTGGACAGAAGTGACTGGTCGGATGGGTTGGAGACGAGGGCTGGAATCCTCGGAGTCAGTGAGGATGCCGTGGTAATAATCCTTGCCTGTGCTGGGGCAGTGTCAGTGCAGAGGAGAGTGCCCCTGGCACCAGTCCGGGTGGCAGTCCAGACCTAGGCTCAAGCAATGGCAGCTAGAGAAGAGACGGCCGTGTATGAACCCTCAAGGTGCTGGAACGGTACAAAGGAAAGGGAGAAAGAAACTCTCGGAAATGCCTTTTAAAAGTACACTAGGTCGCGTTGTTATTTAAAATACTGATTAAGGTTAAACATAATGATAATCGTCAGCCAAGGAAAGGGAGCTGAAAGCTCTGACATAATACTAAATGAACTGCTTATATGTGAATTGGGAATAGTAGAACGCCTAAGTAATTTCCAAGAGAGTTACTGGACAAAAGCCTCTTGACCTGGACTGTGATATGTCACTCATAATGACTCCAGCAACACGAATCTGTAAGGAATGAGTCAGGCCAGGAGATAGCGTCAGGCCAGGGGTCAATTTGTTCTTTGAAAGGGCCTATCTGTTATCTTGGGATAACGGATTGGACTTCTGCAGCTCAGTCAAAGCTTGAACCCAGCTGATGCCACTCACCTGCTGCCCTGTACAGGTAATTAATATCAATCAGAGCATTTCAGTTATTGCAAAATCTGAAATTGAGGCTTGGCATTTGAATTCTAAAGAAAATGTTCCCTAGCTCCCTCTTAAGGCACTTGTCTATTTTAAGCAATCAGACTAAAAATATATATTAAGTGCTTCAGATTTTCTCATGTGTCCTACCCAAAAGCTATATAAGGGGTTAGGCTATTAAGAGGAAAGAGTGGAGGATTTTCCCCCCTTTATTTTTAGTTATAGTGGCAGAGTTTGTTTTGTTTATTTTGTTTTCACATATTTTTCTTGATTTATAAATCTTCGGGGAGCAATGTTTATTTCATTGGCAGATCGGCAAGATTTATCTCAGTAAGACCAAAGCCGTGCACTAGAGAGAAGCTACTGACCTCCAAGCATGCAAATAAGGCACCAAACAGAAAATGCCAGAGGTCAGTCAGACAGGGCAAGGAAGCAAAGCACATGGCAAAAGCTACTCTTCAGTGATCTTAAAATTTGCATAAAATTACAAGATTAGAAATGTTTAGGAATCTCATGTCTGTATGCAATCATCAGAATTACTGGCCATGATATCATTTTACATAATAAAATATTTTATCATATTCCTATCATATATCTATCATGATAATATTACCTACAACTTAACACTGCTAAGCTAACCTGGTAAGGGTCACGAGAGAAAACAAGTATTCTAATGCTTGTCTCCATCCTTCCACTAAGCCTGTGTCTCTGTGCCCCAGCCTCCAACCTACCCCTCACCCCAGTCCCCCACCCCCAAGAAAGAAAATAGTTACTGAACAGCAGGACTCTATCTAAACCAAGAATAGGTGGAGACAAAATATATGGTTGCTTTGGTTTTCAAGGAAAGGGGTATTCCAGATAACTTTCCAGCCATCTGGCTTTTATTTAATAGTTGACTACTCTCTCCCTCTTTCAGCACTCATCTCCCTTGACCTTTAGAGCAGTATTTTACTAATCATAACTTTTCATGTTTCTTTTTAGGTTACTCTCTTTCTATCTCCCCCTATGTGCACTGTAGTACTTCTCTTTACTCTGATATTTAGCTCATATTTCCTTTCTGGAAGGTTCTTAACTACTTTTATGATTTTAACAAATCACCTAGAGGTGAAAAATTCCAAACCACTATTTAGTTGTGACCTGGGCCCGAATTTCAGATTTGTAAATCTAAATATCTGTTTGACTGACTTCTTAGATGACTAAAAACATTTTAATCCTCAATATGTACACAATTGAATACATTATCTTTTCTCCAATGTATTGCTGCCTCACTACACATCACATTTCATTTTAGGATGTAGAATCCTCTCATTCAGTGTAGCGCTCTTTCTGCGCATGGCCCCTTCATTGTATCTATCAGTCATGCTAGTCTTAGTCCCTTCTCAAATCTGCCCTTCCTTTGTTTTCCTCTAGTCAAGTGCCATCATTGAATCCTTCATATTTGGCCCAGAAAAATGTTAAATCCTCTTACCTTGACCACGGCATTTATCTTAAATATCTGATCTCATTACCCATAATTGACTGATTAATTAATTAATGCAATAGATATTTGTTAACTAACTGACATCTTCCAGGCACTGTTAAGGGTGTTGAGATTGCAACAGTAAGAAAGGAAATATCCACTTCCCCTATTCTCATTTAATTTTTGTTGTGGGGTTGTGAGAAAGAGGAGTATATAAAACGTAATTGAACAAGTAAAAAAATAATAAAATTATCAGTGTTAATAAATGGCATGTGTGAAGGGAAAAAATATGCTTAGACTGAGAATAATAGAAGGACATAGGAAATTAGCTCAGGTGTGGCCAGAGAATACCTTTCAGAAGAAATGACAGGTAAAGCTGCCCAATAACGTGAGGAAGAGCCAGCCACGGGACCGCGCGCGAGAGGCAGGGGGTGGCTGTGGCGCTGCGGCACATTTGGAGCAGAAGGAGCCGTATATGCAAAGACCCCTGGTGGGAAAGAGCTTGTCATTGTCAGAGGAACAAAAAACTAAGCACTGGGGCTGAAACCATGACTAAGGGTTAGAGGATGGTAGTCAAGGTTAGGAAAAGACAAAAGTCAGAGCGTCCAAAGCCACGTAATCCATGGTGTGGAAAGTGCATGCCTCTGTTGCAATAAGGACACTAACTGTTTACAAGCCTGAGTAATAAAGGTCATGGTCTGTGGAACAAAGTTTACGTTTCAGCTTTCTAGTATGAAATATAGGCCGTTCACAGATTAGCCTCGATCTTTCTCCAAGTTTTGTCTCTTGATACCTGATGTCTTACAACATATGTTTTAGTAGTTCCCTCACCTCTGAAATTCCTGGTTTATGCCTCTGTGGCTTTGTTCTTTCCCCCTTTGCTTTTCTGGAGTACTCAGTTTCTTTGGTAAACTTCAATATAACTTAAAATGCCACTTCCACTTAAGATCACCTGCAGGAGCTTCAGGCAGCCTCAGCAACATATTTTTGTGTGCTCTCATGTATGTATGTGTATATGTGACACCATGTGAGTATCTGGAGGCGATGATTATGAATAATTTACATATACACATATATACTTACATAATACATGCATATATACATGTATATACACACACACATATATATATACACATAAATTTGTTCAAGGCATTTTAATAAAATCTGTCTGATATGAGTAATTATTAGAAGTTGAAAAGCCTTTGGGTTCATTCAGTAACTAAAAAAATTAATCAGTTTTCTTCTCTGTATTAGTTTTATACAACTACCTTATCAAATTATCTCAAACTGGGTGGCTTAAAGCAACACAAATGTATTACCTTTAGTCTTCTAGTTTGGAAGACTGACATCGGCGTCCCTGGGATAAAAGCACGGTACCTGCATTTTTGCATTTTTCGTTGAGGCTCTAGAGAGGAACTCATTTTCTTTTCCCAGTTTCTAGAGGCCACTCATATTCCGTGGCCCGTCCCTCCCGCCCCTTCAGAGCCAGCAATGTGTATCTCTCCGAACTCCTTCAGTAGCCACATCTCCCTCTCACTGACTCTCCTCCTCTGTCTCGCTCTTCCTCGATGAAGGACCCTTGTGAATACACTGAACTCACCAGGACTACCTAGGTTAATCTCTGTTTTTAAAGTCAAAAGAGTAGCTACCTAATTCCATTCATGACAATCATTTGCACCAACATCTAATAGTAAATGGTGGGTATTGACCATTGTACCCTTTCAAGGGAGAAATGCACTGGTTGGGGAAGGGTTTTAGGAAGTGTTGCCTGGCATCAGGGTAACAGGATAGATATGAGAAGTGACTGCCCTGATAAAAGTACGCCACCACCCCCTTTTTTTAAAGGACAGTAAATTTTAAACTTTTTCAGTTCACAGGTTAGAGATCCTAATGTCTTAGGTATCTACTTCCCTACCTTAGTGAAATGCTAAGACTGAATGAAGGAATTGATTGCTGAAGTCCTACTAACTGGGTTTAATCATCTTCTCTTGTGGAACATGAGACAAATATTTCTAAATTATATAGAGATATGGTCTAAATATCATGTTCGCTATTTCTGTATGTATTTCATAGCAACCCATGTAGGCTACAAAGGCCCAAATTGACTAATTGGCAATGCTGAGAATCCAGGTTATTTATTCAGGATTATTGTGCATACCTCTCTATTGAATACATTTTAGTTTGAATTGCCATATTTGGGTTTGAGGACAAACTCCAGACAGTCTCCACTCAACATAAAACACAACAGGTCCAGTTATCCTGTTATCTCATCCCTATACCTCTATTAACTACGCCTCAGTGAGTAAATATGGCATTTTCACAGGAAGGGGATATAGTAAAACAAAAAAACAAAAAACTGAGGACACATATCATGTGAGAGGGTATAGAGAAAAATTAAGATAGTATGTTTAAAAAGAAAGACTAAAGAGAATATAATATAGGTACTTTCAAATGTCTGAAATGCTGTCATGTGGAAGACATGGGTGGATATTAAAAGGAAGAAAGTTTAGGTACAATGCAAGGAAGAAATTTTTAACTGTGTTACCTAAGAGTGAAATGGGCTATTTTACTATAAATCAAACAAAACAATCAATCAATCAGATGACTACATATTGAAAAGGTGTCTGTATTTGTCCAGAGACTAGAGAAGATGACCCCGAGAATTGCTTACAGCTTTTATGTTTTATTAAATGTAAATCATTCTAGCCACCAAGTTTATGAAGGAAGAAAAACTTTGGTTCTCTAATTGCTAAATTCTTTTTTACTATATCTTTATTGATTTCAAAGAGAGGAAAGGAGAGGGAGAGAGAGAGATAGAAACATCAATGATGAGAGAGTCATTGATTGGCTGCAGCCCGCAACCTGGGCATGTGCCCTGACCGGGAATCGAACCCTGATCGCCTGGATCCTAGGTCGACGCTCGACCGCTGAGCCACGCCCGGCTGGGCTCTAATTGTTAAATTCTAAGCTTTCTCAGCAAATGAACATGAAGACTGAAATTATCTTCAGATTGCTAAATCAGAAATTGTTGATTTTATACTGATGTTGCATTATACTCCAGGCCTAAAGCCAGTCTACTGCCAAACTTGGCAAGCTCTACTACTGTGGATCTTTAAGAAATGGAATCAGAGAATATCTAACAAAAGCAAGATGACCACAAATACACACATTATAAAGTATTATTCCCTGGAGAAAAGAAATTGATTTCCCCAAGCTAAGGATAACATCTGATATCTCCTGCTGACACGCAAAACTGAGAACATGTTACCCACCACAAAAATAAACCTTATGGGCTACTAGATTTAAAGAAATAGGTTAAAATATTATTTGTATATGTGCTTCTTATGCAAGGGTCACAGTCTGATTTCATAAACACAAGAGAAAATGATGAGCTGCATTTCTGTGAAGCTACAAATATATGCCACTTTGAGAGAAGAGGACTTGATTCATTTTTTAAAAAAATATATTTGTGTTGATTTGAGAGAGAAGAAGGGAGAGGGAGAGATAGAATCATCAATGATGAGAGAGGCATTGATCGGCTGTCTCCTGCACATCTCCTACTGGGGATCGGCCCACAACCCACGCCCTGACTGGGAATCAAACCTTGATCTGGTTCATAGGTTGATGCTCAACCACTGAGCCACGCCATCCGGGCAAGAATTTGTTTAATTTTGACTGAATTTTTCTGTGTTTTAGTTTGCCTGAGTGTTCTTAATTTATTAAATACAATAAAATAAAAATAGAAACGTCCATACATTTCTGACAGGACAGTAAATTGGCGTGAATTTTCCATATGACACTCTTGACAGTCTGTTTCAAAAGTCTTAAGTGTTTACCCTAGTGGTTTGCTCAGTGGTTAGAGCGTTGGCCTGCAGACTGAAGGGTCTTGGGTTTGATTCCGGTCAAGGGCAGGTACCTTGGCTGCAGGCTCAATCCCTGGCCCAGTCAGGGCGCATGGGAGATGCAACCAATCCATGTGTCTCTCGCACATCGATGTTTCTCTCTCTCCTCTCTCCTTTCCGCTCTCTCTGAAAAGCAATGGAAAAAATATCCTCTGGTGAGGATTAAAAAAAATTTTTTTTTAAAGTCTTAAGTGTTTGACAGCCTATGGCCACCTTTTAAGATTAATGATGGGGAATAATCAGGATTATGGGCAACGATGTACATACAAGGCTAGTCATTCCAGCAGTGTGTAAAGACTGAAATATAGACGCAATCTACGTATCTAACATTAGAATAGCATTTAAAGGCTTATTCTTCCATAAAACGGAATAGACTATAACCAATCAATTTATTATAGGTTAATATTTAATGACATGAAAAACTTTACAGTAAGTGTTATAAGTACGAGTATGTTACAAAGCAGAATTTGTACTTTGATCTAATTTGTACTAAGGAGTAATGCAACAAAGGAGTAATATTAATAGTGATTATCTCTATATGCTGAGATTATCTAAATTTTCCATATAGTCTTACTTTGCTTATTTTGAAAAATTATCAGTGTTCAAGGCACTTACTTATTAGAAAATATTTTTAAAACCAACATAGCAAATTAATTTTTGTCCGCTTGCTAGAAGTTGTTTGTTATTATACTTGAAATTGAATGGACACATATGTAAGTTTTGATAACTCATTATGTGGTTGTTGTGGTCTGCAAAATGAGAATTTGGTAAGAAATAGCTTAAACAAAAGCAGGGTTAGACTTCTTGCAGTGAGGAAACCACCAGAAGGGATCTAAGTTAAAATAGTAACATTGAATTTTTCTTATTTTAACTTGCAGGCATGTTTGAAATTTTTATTTATTTTTAACTTTGTATCAACATCTATATAGTGATTGATAGATATAGGCATACAGTATGTTGATTATCTATGATTGAGGAAAAATAATATTGGTAGCTAAATTTAAAATCTTCATGAGAGAAAAAAAATTAGCCAGAGGTTATAATGGAATGTATTATGTATTAGTTTCTGGATCTTGAAAAACTATTTACTACTCATAAAGTAAGGGCATACTCTTTATATTATTTAATTTTTTCCACCATCATTTATCCCCAAGCCCTCTTCCAACTCCACCCCCTCCCACCCTCCAGCAGTCACCACGCTGTTGAAGGACATAGTCTTTTAAGTGTAGTAGTGCTGATTCATTTACCTTCACAAAACAGACTCAGAGTAAAATAGCACTGAAAATAACTTGTTTGAATTTATTAAATAGTTTATATTTAACTTTCCAATACAACTGCTTATTCAGGAGGGCAATAGTTTCCTGAACTTACGCATAAAAAGTTAAGATATACAGTGCAAGTTGTGTGTGTTCACCTATAACACATTTTGTAAAGATCGTTAAGCCAGGAGGATTCTCTTATTTAAAAAAATAGCTACTTTATGTTTCCTTTATAAGCCTGCTGTTTTCAACCATTGGGACTTGGTATTTCTATTACACTTAATAAAGTGTATTGAGATCAGTGGAAGAATCAAAGTGTCACCTTCGCTCCTGATTTTATAACTTTAGGGGTCTTTGTAGTGCAGGTGAAACTGTGTGTCACTGTGGGCTGAGTGAGATCTAGCCATATATATTTCCAGAATTAAGCAGGAGCTGAAAATGATTCTATGATTTTGGATTCGAAAATATGAAAGTATCAAACTGATAAAAAGGCATTTACTTAGCATTTTCCCATGAGGATATAATCAGAAAGAAAAATAATTTAATAAAGGGAAAATAACACTTGACAAAAATCTGTCATGTGAAATAAGAAATTCTGTTAAAATGCATCATTTTCATGCAACCATTTAACAACAAGCGCATTTTTGAAGTTGAATCATTGAATGTGAAAATATTATGAAAAGCACTCACTGTGAATAGGCATTTTAAAATATTTATGAACTGCTCTTCATAAAAGTTTGCTCAACATTTCAAATAAGGAAACTTTATGCCAAGTACAATTTATATTTTAGGAAATCTTATTCTTAAGTCTAAAATATATACCTACTTCTGAATGGGAGAATACATTGCCAGTGATACATCTGATAAGGGGTTAATATCCAAAATTTATAAAGAACTTATATAACTCAACACCAAAAAAAGCAACCCAATTAAGAAATGGGCAAAGGACCTGAATAGACACTTCTCCAAAGAGGACATACAGACGGCCCAGAGACAATGAAAAGATGCTCAAGGTCACTAATCATCAGAGAGATGCAAATACAAACCACAGGAGATAACACTTTCCACTTGTCAGACTGGCTGCCATCAACAAATCAACAAAAAAGTGTTGGCTGGTGAGGGTGTGGAGAAAGGGGACCCTCCTGCACTGCTGGTGGGAATGCAGACTGGTGCAGCCACTGTGGAGAGCAGTATGGAGGTTCCTCGAAAAATTAAAAATGGAAATGACTTGTGACCCAGTGATCCCACTTCTGGGAATATATCTGAAGAAACCCAAAACACTGATTCAAAGAATCTACGCACCCCTATGTTCACTGCAGCGTTATTTACAGTAGCCAAGCTTTGGAAGCAGCCCAAGTGCCCCTTAGTAGATGAGGGGATAAAAAGGCCGTGATACATTTACACAATGGAACATTACTTGGTGGTAAAAATGAAGGATTTTTTACCATTTGGGACAGCGTGGATGGACCTGGAGAGCATTATGCTAAGCAAAATAAGCCAGTCAGAGAAAGACAGATACCATATGAATTCACTTATATGTGGAATGTAATGAACAAAATAAACTAACAAACAAAAGAGAAATAAGCTCATAGATAAAAGAACAGACTAATAACTGTCTGAGGGGAGGGGGTTGTTGGGCTGGGTAAAAAAAATGAAGGGATTAAGCAAATAAAAAAAAGAACACCTCATAAAATGTGTGCTTAGGTTGCCATAGATGAGAAATTATTTGCTTACCCACTATGCTATTATGCTCCAAAAATAATGCTTATTGCCATTCACAAAAAAGTTAAGTATTGCACTTGATTTACTCATATCTGATTTTAAGTTGCCTGGTTGTGGTAGTAGAAGCAGAAGATGTAGTAGTAGAAGATGACTTAGAAAAAGCTCATTTTGTTCTCATGAAATCTAAGTCTGAGGTAAAGAATTTCCTCCATTCATGTAGATTCGGAATCTAGATGAATATCAGCATCTAAACAAAAAAAAGTATAAAAATGAATATTATATGAAAATTACTTCATATTTTCCAAATAAGATATGACGAATAAGTAAGTCCCTGTTCTTACCATATAAATATATCTTTTAAGATGTATTTTACTCATATTTTTTCTAACATCTATTTTGAAACAGAGAGTCTTTTAGTTAACATACCTCAAACAGAACTCTTGATCACTCTTTCCCTCCCCCTAGTGCTCATATCAGCAAATCCCACTGCCATCCACCCAGGTGCTCAACCGAAACCAGGAAATGATCCTTGGTTTCTCTTTTCTCCAGTCCCTCTCCCTTTAGCAGCTGGCCTGTCACTGCTGTCTGCAAAATATGTTTTTCATTCATCCATCTGTGTCATTCTACCCTTGTCCGTATCATTAGTAACTCTGCCCAGATTACTAATCTCCTCACCAACATCTCCCTAATAGGCCTCCTCCTTCCTTCCACTCCCTTCTACAGTCCAGTTACTAAAATGATTTTATTAAAAAATCTATGAAATCATGTTATTAGCCTGAAACTCTGTAATGTTTTGGATGGGTTAGAATCAAAATCTAAAGCCCTTGCCAGAGTCTTCTCAGGCACTGTGAGACCTAGTCTCTCCTTCCATCTTCAGGATCACCTTGGACCACTCACTTGCTCTCTGTACTTTATCAACATTGGTCATTCTGGTTTTCCTAAAAAATGTCAATTTATTTTGCTTCAGTGTCTTTGATCTTGTTTTTTACCTTTGCCCTTCTCCCAGGCTTTATCATTGCTGATTGTTTCTGATCAGTCAGGTCTCAGGTAAATATCACTTCCTCAAGTAACTTCTCTGTCCCCCTTGTAATCCGTTTCTAACCCTCAACTTCTTAATATTGTACCACAGCATCCATTTTATTTCAAATACTTTATCTTTTATCTGAAAATTTTGTGTGTTTTTAAAATTTATTTTATTGCTTACATTGTGGGGACTCTATTTTTTGTTCTAGAACTTTAGCTTCAATTTATTTACTGTTGTATCCTCTAGAACCATACTCGGACAAAGTAAGTGTTCAATAAATATATAACTGAATGGGTCTCTGGACACATAGAGGCAAACATTTTCCTCATGAGAGATGTTTGATTTCTTGCTATATGAAGCTTAACATCCAATTGCAGAATTAACTTTGGAATTTAAAGTCATTTTATAATGTTTATTTTTATACATTTTAAAAATTTATCCTTTAAAATTCTGCTTTTTTCTGACTTGAAATCCTCAATAGATACAGTAACATACTTTCCTATGTGTCTTTCTTACTTTGTTAACACTTTCATAGCTCACTCTTTACTGCTTCATCATTTAAACTATTCTTGTCACCTATCTACATGTGTATCTGTGCATGTACATTGCAGTGCATGCACATGCTGGCATTTGCTGCTCGGTAATTATTTCTTCCCTAATGCCAGCATTATAAACCATAGACCTGACCTCTATCCTGTAAGAGATAATGTTTTAAGAAAACACATAAAGAGAAAAAAAGTACTATAAAGCATATGTAAACAAATCTCAATTTCTGTCATAAGATTACACTTGTAACACAAATTAAGCCCTGTATGGGTCTTCATTGCATTCCTAGATGTTTTTGATGTCAAGCCTAAGCACTATTTCTGATAGCTCATTGTCTGACCTAATGTACATTTCATTTTATAAGCCTGAAAATTTATGTTTGTGCCAGTATTCTAGGTATATAAAATATTACCCATTGTTATATGAAACAGATCAAACGAAATTTAAAGGCTGTAGAATGGTAAGGAAGTTTGGTAATCCAATGCTTATCATTACTCTGAAGAGCCCAGGAGAGTAAAGTATTGGGTTAAACACACAGTGAAATCCAGTTTTCACAAATATGATATTGTAAAAATTATATATCTCCATAAATCTCTTCTGTTTTCAGACTCATGAAACCAGATGCTGTATTTTTTTTTTTTTATTACTAAGATCTAAGGACCAGGTGTGATCTCAGCAGTGTCCTGGACAAGCTTAGACACAGTGGGTTAAGTTGATAGTGTTTCAGCCTTTCTTTCAATGTCCAAACCATTCTGCTTTTTATTTAGAATGCTTTGGACAGTTTTATAATACAACTCTCTCTTCTCTCTCCCTAAAAAGAGTCTAACCGGAAGAATCAACTGGCTGTATATTCAAAGTTCCTCAAAGCAGTGGGTGGACATAGAGATGCTTCATTCACTTACTCCTCATTTATTAAGTGACCACAGGTTTTTCCAAGCCTGACTTGATTTTGAAATTCCTACAGTGTTCCAAAGTCATATGTCACCTACCTCAGAAAGTAGTGGTCAATGATGATTATCACTTAACATAATGAGAGTTATGTAAGATGAAGGATAGTAACATAAGGGCACTTGTCCACTTGCTCTTGCCTTGTACTAGTCTCAGTACTGGCTGGATAATTTTTAGACCATGGAATCCTGATGGCAATCTGACTCTATAAAGAGGGCAAAAGTATCAAAGTATTTTTATTACAGTTTATATTTTAAACATTCCTTTCAAATATACATTTACACTTAATCTTTATAACAACATTACGAGAAATAATATTATTATTTCCATGTTGCTGATGAGTAGCATTAAACCAAAAGATGTTAATAGGTTGACCATCAGTCAGCTTACTAGACAGAGCCAAGGACACAGGCCCTAGTCTGACTCCCAAGATTATACAGCTACAGAGTGTATTTTCAGTGCACAAAGCACACTAAGTGCATTTTCTTTCGTCCATTCGTATTTTACCTATCTGTGCACCTATATATCCATCCATCTACCTACCTACCTATCTATCATCTATCCATTTCCCTGCGCAAAACTTTCATGTAATTTTCCTTCGGCCATGTGGCTTTCAGTGAAGGTCACACACATTTTTTCTATGTATAAGCAGAAATGAGGGAAGTATCCAATTTTTGACTGAATTTTACATTGTAAGAGACTTTCATTACTAGTCTCATCCTGAATGATGGCTAGATAAAAGCAAAAATAATATGCAAGAAGATGTTTAACTGTTCATGCTTTTTATGATATGTAAGACTAGATTTTACATATAATTTTTAGGATTTGAAGACCTAGATATTTGTTCTATTTTAGATATGGTCTAGGTCATCATTCAGAATAGATAGGGTGCCACAAAAATGTATACACACTTTAACAGCTGATGGCTCAATTTTGAAAATGAAATGCATTTTAATAAACACTGCCTTTATAATTTTTCAAAGCTTGTGCACACATTTTTTGGGGACACCTTATAGAAGTATTTACTTTTCCATGGATAAACGCTAATAAACACAATTTTATTTTATTTTTTTATTTTTTCAGGCACTACAAAAAATATAAAATTCAGAAGATTTAACTTAGAGCACATTTTTATAATTACTCATTTAATATCTTAATACTTTAGAGTATTGGATGATATCTCTATTGTCTATAACATTCCAAGTACCTAGTACATTTCTTAGCTCACAGTAACAACTCAATACATATTTGTAAACTTTCAATATTTCTATATGTAAAACTCAAGTCCCACTGTAAAAACATATGGCAAACTTATCTCAAGGGTAGCTAATTATGGCAAAGTTCAATAAAACAGAATACTTAACCACACAGCCTTGACTGTTACAGACTTTGAACTAAACAGCATTTCCATTTTTACTCAAAAAGGAAATGGGATGCCAATTATATTATAATCCCAGCAGTTTCTAAAGTTTATTCCACATAATTCTGTAAAACCAAGTGCAGTTCCTCAATATTTTTGGTCTCTGCATTGATTCCATATTGGATGCTAATAGAACATAGTGTCTAGAATAGAAAAAAATGTGTTTTTATTTATCTATTTTAGCTAAAAGTAGGTTAGAAAAACTTAGATTGCTTTTCCTCTAAATAAAGAGAGTTCATATTTCTCTCTGCCCTGGAGCCACCACAGTTTCCCAAAGGAAAATTGAAATATTAAACAATACTGGTACAGCAAATAACTTTTCCTTTAAAAGACAATATACAATTCTTATAGCTAAAGCATTATTTGTAATTATTTTCCTTCAGGAAAGGGACTTTCCAACTCCTCTTCTCAATTGTAATTTCTGATTTTATGAATCAAATCCTAACAAAAGAAACCAATAAAGAATATAGATTTATGACTTAATTATTTTCCTAGATATGGAGTTAAGAAAAAAGAAAAAAAAGCCGCAGCCTTCATTTTCTTTAATGACTGGGCATTACAAAATTCCATGACCCCATGCTGACTCCAGCTAATTTGCAGCTTGGGGACCTGAGAGAAGATGACAGCTGCAGACAGTGTGGAGGGAAAACCACCTTGCAGCACATTTTGTCAAGTTGCAGCCTCTGGCTTTGACCTAGGGCCAGTTCTCCCGGAGACATGATGAAGTGTGAAAAGTACTGGCAGGCATTTTAGACCAAAAAAAAAAAAGAAAAGTTAGGCAGTAAGGGAAAATGGGGACCAGGAGAGATTAATATTTGTGGGGTTTATAGCAGAAAAAGGCAAAGCAATAGGAAGTAAAGAAATCCCTGATGGGAATTTTCTTACAACAGCAGCAGATTAGAAACAGGACGGGCCTGAACAGGAAGCTCATTTTTCCAGCTGGAGCCTTCCCTACAAACCTGAGGTGGATTTGGGAATGACAGACAAATGCCAAGCAAATGCAAAATGGAGAAATAATGGGAGGCGAGCAGGAAGAAAGAAAGAGAGAGGGAAGGAAAGCAAGGGGTGGGGGGAGCAGCGAAGAGAGGGAGAGATGAAATACGGTAGAATGGACTGGCATTCTGAGCTTGGAGCATTTTAGAAACAGAGCAGAGTAACATTCCTGCTGGTGATCGCAGATTTTCAAGGAAAAAAGTCTGAGGTGACCCAGTCTTGATATTTTCAAATGTTATAGCCTCAGGAAATAAACTTCAAACAAATGCATATGCAGAATCCCCACATGGCTATGGAAAGGCTGATCTGACTTCAGAAGATGGGGCAGGCTTTGACCTGTGTGTTCTCCCCTCCGTTCCCGCCTGGAGACTGACTCCTGGGGCACTTGGAGAATCTTTAAGGCTTTTCAGAATGTTTGGAAGCAAGCTAGTCTCACCTACCTGTTCATTTATTACTGGAGAAAAGAGAGCCCAAGTTCTCAGGGCCTGCAGAGGTGTGCTTCGGGGGCCTACACGATGTAAGGCTCCGTCCCTGTTTCCTGAGGCCCTGCGTTCTGAACTTTCTGGAACCCTCTGCTGGAAATACAAGTCCTCAAATTTCCTTCATCCCACTGTGGGTAGTAGTTACTCTCATTCGTTCATGGTGAGCTCCGCATTTACTCTGACAGTCAGAGAGGACCATTCTTTCTCCTCAAAGCTGACGCTCTCAGCAGGCTGATGATACGGCAGAGACGGTAGGCAGCTTGGCGTCCTCTGCCCGCAGCCCCGCCTGCTCTCGTGGGTGCCTTCTGCTGCAGAGGAGGTTCTCCACCAGTTTTCCTCAGCTTCTCCAGCCTGTGAGGATGCCTCTTATGATCATTTCCAGCAACTGCTCTGTCCCTGGCAGCTTTCAGCAATGGCAGCTTCTACTGGCATTAACTTTGCTTCAGATGTTCAAGTTCACAGCTACTGCTTCCTTCTCTGGTAGGTTTATGGTGTCCCACCACCGCTGAGCAGCTGGAGAAAAAAAATTATTCTACCCTGAGTACCCCCCCTTCGGTGTCTTTCTTAGAAGCAATTCTGTGAAGCATTTTTTATTTTTTTTAAACTATATCTTTATTGATTTCAGAGAGAGGAAGGGAGAGGGAGAGAGAGAGACATCAATGATGAGAGAGTCATTGATCGGCTGCCTCCTGCAGGCCCCCTACTGAGGATCCAGCCCACAACTCGGGCATGTACCGACAGGGAATTAAACAGGGATCTCCTGGATCATAGGTCGATGCTCAACCACTGAGCCACGATGGCAGGGCCTGTGAATCCTTTTAACCACAGCTGCCTTGCTGTACAGCTGTTTCAGTGATTGCATTCAAATACCCATCTAGTTTCACGGGGAAAGCACACTTTTGTGTGCACACATATTATTACATTGATGATACTGTTTTCCCTTAAACCTTACCTTGAAATTGAATTCTGATCTTGCTGGTAGAAGCACTGGATGAGTGTTATCTCTTCCACTTTTTGAAAATGTGATCTCAAAGAATTTTATGTCCCTCATTTGTTCAAATGAAAATAAATAAAGTCAAATGAATGAAAATAGGTTTTTTTGAGCTGTGAATTATGATTGGAATATAAGGCTTTGTAACACCACAGTCACAATAGCATCAATCTATTTCCTCTGCCTCAACTTTGTTCCTCTTAAGGATCACACTTTAACAAAAATCTGTTTTTTGAAGGAGGATATTTAAGCCAAGAATTCTAGCACTCTCTACACTGAGACAATAGAGTACTTGGCAAAATCTCTCAATTTCTCTTCATCTACCTTCCATGTACATGGAAGCAATTGCTTTTAAATACTGAGTAATACATGTTTTTGTTAGTGAATGAAATCATTGAGTAATCTGAATTTAATGTTTTCAGCATTCAGTTTATCATTTAGATTTGTCCATTAAGGAGTTTGTGTTCTTATATATCATTTCACAAACAAGCTTCTATTTAATTTTGTGCTATATGTAAATATCAAATAAAAATACAGGACGTGTTAAATTTGAATTTCAGATTTAATATAAGTATGTCCCATACAATATTTGCAACCTGCCTGCCCCTCTCCTCTGCTCCGTCTCTCTCCAGTGTCTCTGTCTCTCAGTGGCTTACCCCAGAATTGAATCCTTCACACCTTGACTCCTTCCCCTTACATTTTATCAATCACAGAAATCTGATTGGATCTCTAAATGTGTTTTACATTTATCTGTTTCTTTTCACTCCCGTTGGCATTTCTCTGTTAGAGGTCACCATTACCTCTGACATTGATGACAACAGCATCCAAATTAGTTTTCCTGCCTCCAGTTTTCCAGGTCACCCTGCAGCAATCTAAATGCTATCTAAATGCAAATTTACTCATGTAAACCAGAAAGATAGCTCCATGAAATCAGGACCTGGGTCTTTCTTTCTTACCTCTACATCCCTAGTGACTTATGCATTGATTCATTCATTCAACAAATATTTATTGAGTGTCTACTATATACAAAGCCATGTTCTACCAGGGGCAGGGAACTTCGGGTCTGCAGGGCCAAAATCATTTGGTCTGGCCCCGTCAACGCAACCGCAGGTGGGGCTTGAATTCAACAAATCTAAGAGCTTTATTCATAGCTAATTTTTAGGTTAGTAATTTTGTATGGCCTGCAAACGATGTTATAAATATGCTAATAGTCTTTGGCAGAAAAAAGGTGCCCCTCCCCTGTTTTAATAAAATCTGAGCACTGGAAATTCAATATAGAACAAGGCACTCTGGCTCCGAGGACCTTCTATTTAGGTGAAAGATAACAGACCCTGACAAACAAATAAGAAAGTACAGGTAGTGATAAGTGCTGTGATGCAAACAAAACTTGTGACAAAAAGTGGCCAATGGGCTGCGTTAGATCAGGTGATCAGGGAAAGCCCCTCCAGGAGACTGGCTGTCACTCCCCCCCTTCTCCCTGTTCTATGGGTCATCGCTGTCCTCATGCGCTAGATAAGGCCATGGTTTTTCTGGTTATTCTCTCTCATTTTGTAAGGCTAGTCTTTACCCACTTCTGAGCATTCTGTATCATTTTACCAATTGCATTTCAGTTCCTCTTACAAAGGGCTGCTCACCCTTTTGCTGGCATTAGAATCACGTGGAGGGCTTGTGACCACACAGATCGCTGGCCTTCCCCTGGAGGGTTTCTGATTCATTAGACCTGGGCTGGAGGATTTGCACACCAACACACTGTTCCCAGGAATACCTGTGCCGCTGGCCCAGGCCAGCTCTGAGGCCTCTCACCTGACCGTCTGCAGCCTTCCTTCACGCTCTTGTGCTCCTGGAGGTCCACTCTCACCTCCCCCTTCCTTGTGCCTTTTTTGCATCATTGGCTCTTACTCATTTTTAGGTCTCAGTATACTTTTATCTCCTCTAAGAACATTTCTTATATATAGGTTTTTTTCATCTCTCTCAGATGGTCCATAGAGTTATATTGTACCCCAATCTTATCACGTTATATTATAGTTTCCTATTTCCTTCTCTGTATTATCTCACTCACGCCTCCTTGAGTTTTCCCACTGGTGTGTCCTCATTGCCTAACACAGTGCCTGACATGTTTTTAATCCTTTCTATTCCAGAAATATCAGTGCTCTGACGACAGCTAGTCTAGTCAAATGATTTCCTGCCTAAGCTTTGTGAATATAGGAAATAATTAGGTATGAGAGAGGCACAATGACACCTAATAGATTAGTTCTTAAATGAATAAAGGATACGAAGGAATGTTTTTCATTAAAATAGGGACTTTTGAATTTCTGAATTAGCTTTCAAGAAAATAGTCCCTCTGTCTCTTTTTCTACCTCACCTTGAAAAAAAGTGGCAAAGTACTTTCTTTTAATGATGTAAGCTACCAAGGGGGTACAGATAGCTGTCTCTAAGTTTGGATAGATGGAGAAAAGAGATTCAAAGCATTTTTTCCCCCTAAACAAATGTTATAATGTTCCCTTTACCCCATTTAAAAAATGATTTTTTTCCATGCATTTTACATTCACAGGATCCTGAAACAACAGAGGCAGTTAACAAAAGAATGTTATTATTGAGCCAGGAAGAGTAAGGGCTCTTAAGCCTTTTGCAATATGTTGTGTTAGAGGGGAAATCATATTATAAGAAAAAACAAAATTGTACATTAGTGAGTCAAGACAATGTTAATAAAACTGAGGGAAATAGTACCAACAATTCAATCTTGGTTATCACTTCATCACAAGAAAATAACAAACAATATATAGATAGTGTGAAGGGAATTTGAGATTAAAAAGATTATCCTAACTGTCTAATTACTCATCTCAGTTTTCTTTTCCATGAATGACAGTGCATTCATTGTCAAGTTCTAGGTTAATAAGAAACTAGGGGCTAAAATACATCTTTGGCTAAAACTGAGCTTGCCAGTAGGGGAGTCAATGTGGAAGACAGAAAGAGGTAAGGTTAGGTTTTAAACAGGAAAAATTGCTTGTCCGAGATGGTATGCATTTAGTAGAGCATAAAATGAATTTGATCTGAGTTGGGAATTCAAACTGTAGGATCTTTAAGGGATTGCTAAAATCCCAGTGCCTACATTTAAGAAATCTATTTTCCACCTTGGAGATTTAGAAAATAAAACCTGTATGTCAGTAGAGGACTGGAGATAGGGTTTTCTGGCTTCTGGAAAGTCTTGAATGAGTCACTTAGTGTCATATGAGAAATAGGTGTTAGTCCTACAAAATCCATCATATTATAAAAGCAAAGCATTGCAAAGGACCTTTAAAAGTCAGCCTAGGCATCCCCCTGTCTGCACACATGCGGATTTGAAAATTATTTCAGGCTAGTTTTATAAGGCCCTAATAAATATTTCCCCATTTCATTAGTAGTCTGGTATAGTACTTAGTATTCACTGTCAGAAAAGCTCCCTTGAATATTATTTCAATCCCCTCTGTTTAAATTTCACCCTCCCTCCCTCCCTCCCTCCCTCCCTTCTTTCCTTCCTTTCTTCCTTTTTAAAGTTCTATCCTTCATAGGGATGCAGAACAGCTAGTCATCATAAATTATGTCTCCATCTTTTATATAATTAGTAAATAGTAATTTTTCTCTAATTGAATAATCTGTTATTTAATCTCAGTGATTTAATAACCTGTTAGTCTTTAAACTTTTTGCAAGGCCTAATTTTTTCTTGCCTAGATATCAGTCCTATTCTCCACTGTTCTAACATATAGCAAAGCTTCTGTTTATTTCTTATGCTTTGAATTAATGAGATGTGGTTTTTCATACAGATTTGATCAGTGACTAAAATTATTAAGCATCTCAACTATCTCTCACTGTTAGTATTCAAGTAAAATGATCAGTGATGAAAATTTAGAGAAACAGATAAACAAAAAGAAAAACATCACCCAAATTCCACTACTCAGTGGTTTACAATTGAAAATATTTTGCTTATTTTTATAGACTATTTCCTCTCTAAATTATGTATGTTTTATATAACATGTCATGACTATTTTCTCATATCAATGAAATGGTACCTTAGAAGTAGTATGTGTTGCAGAATTATTTCTCAAGTTGATCTGAAGACAGTAGAAAAGCAGACATGTAAACATATAAGAAACTAGATTATAATGTAAAAATACTATAATAAAGATATGGTAAAATTCTTGTATGTCAAAGCAGGACTTAGCTCTAAAAAATAGTCCAGGAGAAACAGGGCTGACTCCACAGAAAATGATGGCAGTTTAGTTACTAGAAGTTAATTAGAAGCTCCTTTAACAGAAAATGGAATATGATAAATACAGGAAAACCATCACATAAGCACTAAAGTACATGAAAATTTTTTGGATATAACAGCTGGTATAAAGGATGCAAAAGCTTATGAGTCAAGGTTTCAACAGGGGAAACTGTTATGCTTTCTCACCTTTTCTCCTTTGCATCTTTAAAAACACAGCCCTGATTGCCAGAGGGAAGGGGGTTGTGGGAGGTAGAAGAGGGTATGGGGGGATAAATGGTGATGGAAGGTGACTTGACTTGGGGTGGTGAACACATGACACAATATACAGATGATGTAGTGTAGAATGGTATACCAGAAACCTGTATAATTTTCTTAACAAATATCACCCCAATAAATTAAATAAAATATTTTTAAAAATACAGCCCAGATCTTCCATGGTCAGTCTAGGCTTAGACCTCGGAGGATAGCTTTAGTCTCTTCCTCTCTGCATGAGGAATTGTAGGATTCTTTGCAAACACGAAGTTGATAATGGAGCTATCACAGAGGACACTGAGTGATAAAGTTAACTTTTAAAAATATTTAACCTTTTGTTAATGGACTAAGTTCAAAGATAGTAAAATGAAAACACTATTTCAATTCCAGGCTTCACTACTTATATATGTGGCCTAATAAAAATATTGAAATTATCTGAGCCTCAAGGGCCTCATCCAATAAATGGGAGTAATAATAAGACCTACTTACATAGGAATTTTGAAAATTAAGAGATACATGGTGATATTGTAAGTCTGATTGTTTCTCTTAACTTCCATATATATTAGGTATCAAGATTGTCTCTTCTTTCTCCCATCCTCACATATTGTGTCCAGGTACTTTACACAATCATCCGGGAATTTTTAAGTGTCCATGATATTTGATAAAACAATATTACAGACAGGTATGTTGTAAAGAATTTCATAAGTTTTGCATCTCACAAAATTCCTGGACATCACATCGATAAAATATCTAAGTATTTCTAATTTGAATAATTTAATAAGAACTAATCCAACTGTGAATTTCTTTTTTAATGGCTTTATTGAGATATAATTGACATGCAACATTGTGTAAGTTTAAAGTGTACAAGACGATGATTTGATATACATATATATTGTGAAGTGATCGCAACAAGCTTAGCTAACACCTCCATGATGTCACATAACTGCCTTTTCTTTTTTTGGTGTGATAAGACATTTAAGATCTATTCTCTTAGTAACTCTTAAGGGTATAATACAATATTTTTAACTAGTCACCATACTCTATATTATATCCCCAAAACTTACTAATCTTACAACTGGAAATTTGTACCCTTTGGCCAACATTTCCCTATTTTTCCCACCCACAGCCCTGGGCATCCATCATTCTGCTCTGCTTCCATCTGTGAATTTTTAGGACATGAGGAACAGATGTCAAATATCTTTAAGTAAAGCAGTTTTATTTCCCCCTTTTTTTTCCTACTTAAGCTGTAGCTCAAGTTTTCTCCTCTAATATTCTTACAGATTCTACTCTTCTCAAAGCCTGTGTTTGACTCAAAAGAGCTTTGTTGTCACTTATTTTCAGAAGGCCTGCTGGAACAAAACTTCAGAGCTGAATCCAAAGCGTTGCTGTCCCTTGTGCTTCTTCAGAGGATGTTTTATTGCCACCTGCTTGCACACTGCCACATGAATCCAATAGAAAATAATGGGTTTATTAATGATGTTTCATAGGCAAGGCCAGGAACTGTGTGCTTTCCTCTAGGAAGACCACAGTAGAAGGTTTGTGCTACCTTCTGGAAAGTTCAGAGAGGTCCAGGTGAACGGCAGAGGCCAGCGTTCGAGGAGTGCCTGCTCGGGGCCGCGTCATTCCAGGTCACTTACCTGCATCCTGTCACCTAATTCTCACAACCGACCCGAGGCAGATTTATTAATATAAAAATTCATAAATGTGGCTCATTGAGAAAAAGACTGAATGTCAAACAGCAGGACAAAGCAGACCCGATACGGCAATAGTCGGCTTTGTGGGTCCTTTCTGTAAAATCGTGCCTCCGTAGTAAAGTGAGAGCTGTATTCCAGTGTGAAGAGACGCTGCAGGTTAAACATGCAAACATGTGAAGTACACCTTAAACAGCAAGGGTCTTCATGCCTCCTTTACTTTTCAAAGGAACCTGTTCGCAAGTGAAAACTGCATCACAGTGCCTATTACGTTTTGAAAGTTCGTGACATAATCCTTGCTTGCAGTTTGGTGCTGGACTTAACAGGGCCTGGCCTATGCTCCGGAGGACAGGCGGCAGACGCGGTTAAAACTGAGGCGCTGGGCGTCTGTTCTCTGGACTCACTAAAAGTGCTCCGCCTTCTGAAAACAAATACGCTGCACTCCGCACTGGCCGCTCACTCCACTTTCTTGAAAATACTAATGCCACTGTTATGTAAATAATAATGTCATGGCAACAAAATTAAAAAAAAACAAAATCACTGTTGAACTTGGGTTAAACTAAGTACAGTTGAAAGGAAAAGCTACACAGGTGACTCCTAAATCTTTGTCTCTCAGACACTATCCATCCCACATTCATTGCGGTAGAGCTCCATGCATGCATACACACATGCACATATGCACAGGCGCACACATGTATAGCTCCCCTCATTGCGGTAGAGCTCCATGCATGCATACACACATGCACATATGCACAGGCGCACACATGTATAGCTCCCCTCATTGTGGTAGAGCTCCATGCATGCATATACACGCACATATGCACAGGCGCACACATGTATAGCTCCCCTCATTGCGGTAGAGCTCCATGCATGCATACACACATGCACATATGCACAGGCGCACACATGTATAGCTCCCCTCATTGCGGTAGAGCTCCATGCATGCATACACACATGCACATATGCACAGGCGCACACATGTATAGCTCCCCTCATTGTGGTAGAGCTCCATGCATGCATATACATGCACATATGCACAGGCGCACACATGTATAGCTCCCCTCATTGCGGTAGAGCTCCATGCATGCATACACACATGCACATATGCACAGGCGCACACATGTATAGCTCCCCTCATTGCGGTAGAGCTCCATGCATGCATACACACATGCACATATGCACAGGCGCACACATGTATAGCTCCCCCTCTGCACATCTTCTACTAGCTGAGTTTTCACAATTATAAAATTTCAGAATTAAGACCATTTTTGTTCCCTTGTTTTGTTAGGGTTTCTTTTTTGGAGTTCCTTACGGCACCTCCTGTAACGGCTTCTGAAAGAGACAGGTGCTTCTTCTAGATTCAATTGTTGTGATGTGTGTGGCATTTCCACGTGGAAAATCCATGAGGGATTTATTTGTGTAAAGCCGTATGTCATTTAGTAGCAGAATCTGAACTCAAAATATCTTTGACCCACGGTTCCTAGTTACACACTGTTTAACTGTGTGGTGCCACATTGACCGCGCGTCACTTGTGTAGCTGATGTGATATCCGAAGTTGTTCTCAACAATCAGCTCTGGTATGATATGTAGATGCCCGCCAACACAAACGCACAAGTAATATAAACAAGCTTCTGCTCCTAGTCCACTGTTCCTCCAATCCACCACCATAAACTGATTCCCTAAATAGGCATTTTTCCATTAGCATGAGTTTATCATGATAATATGTAAAAGAAAACATTATTGTGTTTATCCTGAGCCCATTACCCAGTGATCTTATTTCCACCCAGAGGAGAGAGCATGTTTCCATTGTCTTTTCTTTCCTGACATCCAACCATGTTTCCATTGTCTTTTCTTTCCTGACATCCAACCAAATCTAGCCATTCTGGAAGCCCATTGTCCCCCTATAACTGTCCAGTGCTCAACCCTGAAAGTGATGAGACAGTTTGTCAAGTGCATGTTTACTTGGGAGTTTACTTTTATTGTTCACACTACTCTTCCTTTTGTTTTCTAATTGCTAGCCTTCTAGTGCATAAAATTTCAGAGTTTTCAGCATCAATACTCTTGTGCTGAGTAAATAAAATTTACTCCATTATTAAATATTTACACCATTATTAAATAAAATGAGGGTGACTTGAACACAAGCACTGAGATACTGAGACAGTAGAGCTGATATCTGAGCTGGAAACTAAGGTGACTAATGGGCTGGAGCATATACAGCGTGGAGACGCTGGACTCAAGGATGAGTCAGGTCCTAGGCAACACAGCATGTGATCTTACTACGCTACTCAGAATCATGCAACCACAACAAAACCTGTAATATTTATGTCTAAAATAAAGACATTCAGAAGCCAAAATGAGCTACAGAATCACCTGATGAACATGGAATGAGAACAAGAAGACTGGATGAAAGTTAAGTGGCATTGAGTAAAATTTAAATAGTAGTCTAGTGCTCACGGGAAAATGCTTGATAATTATTCTCCTAAAAAACATATATAGATGATGATGATGAATAAATAGGTAGGAGGTAGATGAATAGATGACAGATAGAATTTTAATTTTAAAGTTTACAAATATACATGCAAAAATCCATTATTTCACTATTTTAATTTCATATAATGATATAAGAAGAGATTCTCTCCCACTTTTCTCCTCCACACCCACTACCACTATCAAATACTCCTTATTTGACACCAGTGGGATGCTTTTCACATACGTACCACTGTTATTATCATTTCTAGGCTTCCAGTGGGTAGGATGAAATTCAGAGGGTTTTGATCATTAGATCCAAAGCCCTCAGTGAGTGGCAAAGTCAAACCTCAAACCCAGGTTTTCTACTTTGGCCTCAGTGTTCTTTTGATTCATTGAATTTTGAAATAAATATACTTGCATAAAACATGTATTTTTACTTTAGACGGTGTTTATAAAGTAATAGTTGTGGAAAAGGGGTAAAGGAATATATTGTGGTAGGGAGATTGGTCAGCAAAAATATTTAACCATTTTGAAAGTCTGAGTTGAACCTGAACGAGAGTAGAAAGCTTTCTAGATAAAGTGCTCGTGGGCTTTGGTGGGAGCAGTAAAGGAGGAAATTAGAAGGGAACGGACTTGTAGAACTTTCACCAGAGCTTCTGAGAAATCAGAGTTCATGAGTGTGGCGACTGAAGGAATAAAATGGAAACGCAGCAGTGGGCAACGAGTGAGACAAGCTAAGGCTCCGAGCAGTTGCAGCGACAATACAGTGCTGCGTGCGTGGGAAGGCCCTTTAATTTCCCAGGGAATTAAAATCAAGGTAACACTGTCATTTGCATATTTTAATTGCCATTTTGGGCCCCATGTCATCCATGCTGGGATTACTTCTGAATATATATAAAAAATCACTGAGAAATTCAAGTTGCCTAGCTGTCCTTTTGGGGTACAGAAATTCATCAGAAATTGTTTTAGGAAGAGTGGAAATAAATTTTAAGTGACTTTATTTCGTTCAAGCAACATTTAAATTAAGAATACTTCTTTAAGTCCACTGCTAAGGAAAATTAAATTATCTTGAATCACAGAGGCTAATATGTGATAGAAATTAATGGGGATCTCCTGGTTGTGTCATTTATATCCAAAGCTGTGCTGTGACAGAAATTTCAAAGAGTTTCCCATTGAAAACTGCACTAGGGAGAAAATGACTTTCACCAAAATAAATGGTGAAAGAGAAAGTAAAAGGAACGTGATGTTTCCATTTGCTGTACAGGCCTGTTGGGTCCCTTACGTGTTTAGCAATCCGATCCTCGGTCTTCCCTAATGGTTTTGAAATGAAGCTGTTGAAAGCTGTGATCAGCAAGCACCGTTTTGCTCTCACTACCATTTTTGTTTTGGTTTTCTCTCTGCAGACACACTCCCATTGCAGCCTTCCTGTCCCCTCCCCAACCTGTCCTGCCCTAAGGAATTTTTTTTCAAGTTGCTGAAAGTGAGTATGTTCTCTTCATGGAGGTGGGAACAAATGAACACATTCAAGGGATATTGTAACATTTTTGTGATGGAAAGAGAAATGTTTTCTTCCTGTCTTTGGGTTCATCTGTGAGAAACAGAGGAAAAGTGATCATGGGAGTTCATTAATATTTTCAAATATTACTCCCAAGTGTTTTATGACGAATGTGCAAGTTGTTGGAACTAAACGCCCATTTTGGAAAACAAACTTGGACTCACACTTCTAGGAACTTAATTTCACCTATGTGAAAATGATATTGGGATTTGGTAGGGAATGCATTGAATCTGTAGACCATTTTGGGTAGAATGGACAATTTAACATTAAGTCTTTTATCCATGAACAAAAGACATCTTTCCATTGGTTAGTATCTTCTTTAATTTCTTTTATCAATGTTAAAATAGTTTTCGGTATACATGCCTTTCACTTCCTTAAACTTGTTTCTAAGTATTTTATTCTTTTTGGTGCTATGATAAGTAAGATTGTTTTTCTAATGTTTTTTTCAGATAGTGCATCATTAGTGTATATTTTTTGTATTTGATCTTGTATCCTGCACCTTTACTGAACTCATTAGTTAGTTTGAACAGTTTTTTTAATGGAGTATTTACAGTTTTATATATATAAGATCATGTCTGCAAACAGGAACATTTTAGTTATTTTATAATTCGGATGCCTTTTGTTCCTTTTTTCGCCCAATTTTTCTGCTTTGAACTGCCAATATTCTATTGAACAGAAGTGGCGACAGCAGACATCCTTGCTCTTGATCTTCAAGGAAAAGGCTTTGTTTTTTTACCACTAAGTCTGATCTTTGCTGTGGGCTTTTCATATATAACCTTTATTATGTTGAGTTACATTCTTTCAAGCCTTAGTTTGTTGATAGTTTTATCATGAAAGGATCTCGAATTTTGTCAAATGCGTTTCCTTCATCTATTGAGATGTGCTCTTTATCCAAAATTCCTAACCAAGAAAACTATACCTGGAAAAACCTATCCTTCATAAATGTAGGATAGATAAAAAGTATCCCAGACAAATAAATGTTTAGGGAGTTAATTACCACTAGACCGGCCTTACATCAAATCACCAGGAGACGATAATGTACACAGTAGACTTTCTGTGAATTAAAAAATAAACGCACAAAAAAATGCATTTTATAAAATTGTAAAATGCAAACAAAAGTCCTGAAGTCCAATTCATCTAAGAACTTGGGAGATGGACTTTAAGACATAAAACTAAAATAAAAAATGTTATGAACTCCAAGTTCTGGACCAGTTTCCTCACCATCTGCAGCCAATTTGCATTGCTTATAAATTCAATCAGATATCTTGCCCATCTGTAAATTCCAGTCTTTTCATACTAATTTTCCCCTAAATAATGGAATTTTATTTCATACTTTGTTTATTTGTTAGACCTGGTTTCAAAATCCTAATAGAACGATTGGGGGAAAACAACTAATTCCTTATAGATGAAATATATGGCTTGGACACTAGGACTCTTCAGTAACTGGAAATATGGAATGAAGATTTTTGTCACTCTAAGATGGCAAAAGCCATAAAATATTTAATCCTAGTGTATCCATTTTAATACCCCTTACACTAGAAAAATTAATTCCTTTTGTTATAAAATTTAGCAGACTGAGAACATTATATCATTGACACATTGTCTGCCTCTGAGGACTAAAAAAGGAAACCAAGGCATTTTGGCTATTGATGTGGATCTACTCTGAGAAAATAAACAAAATTAAAGTAATGCTTAGTATTTGAATTTATTTAACTGTCTAAAGTCTGATAAAGTCTTTTAGATGAAGTACAGACTAATTATAGAATAAACATACAGTTAAAATGTGACAATTTTTTTTTTTCCCCAAAAAAAACCATGGTGCTTATTCCACAGGTTTTTATACTCTAAACACTCAATCATTATATGGATATAAAAAGTCAAATAATCTCACTTTGGTTCAGATTATTGAAATGTCCATGGGAAAGGGGCTTTCTTCACCATTATTAATTGGCCTTCTTCTGTCCGTGGGACTTAATATGGGTAAGATTAAAGACATCACTTGGTATCACGGAGTGGGGGAAATGGCTTTTATGTAAGCAAAGAAGAGCCAAGAGTTGGCACTGCAGCTCCTTAATATACACCCTTTTCAAGAAATTGACAATTCTGGGGGGAGTGGGGGGAAATTTCTTGTATATTGTCTGTGGTGCAAGGCCATCATTTATCTTATTAAAATGTGCATATAATATTTCGTTTCGATCCCACTGACCACAGTGTCTGTTGGTCCCAGTTTAATTTGTCAAGGTAAGACACTCTAGTTCAAAGATAGAAGCACATTAGCTTAGTCATCTATAGTTCTCAAGGCCAGAATCTGCTTTTTGTATTTGCTACACATTACTGCTCCTTGTAAATATTGAACTGAGTCCTCAATGAGCAATCTGTTGGTTTGTTGTTATATCTGAAGGGCCCACATGACATATCCATAAAAGAAGCCCAAATTGGACCACCATATAAAAAAAATTACCTAGCTTTATTTAAATAGAAATTTTATAGGGTATTTCTAAATATATAAATCTCTGTAATCTACAACCGTGAATTTGAAATCTTGCTCTTATTTATTCTTGCTTTAGGAGTAAACATTGTAACTTGCTTCTGTATTTATTCCTCTACAGTAGCCCCCATTGCTGGTTGCTGACACCACACAATAGATGAAATTTTACTTTAGAAAACTGGACAATCAGAGGAAGGGGGTAGATAAGGGACACCAAGCATGATGACCAGATCTTAGAAGGATAGAGGCTTGGATCACAATTACAGGACATCCTCTCCAATACAAAAATGTTGGTTTTCTTTTTAAGGTTTCTGATAGCTCTGAGTGTCAGGAGGGTTTTTTTTCCAATTTGCTGCCAGAAACAGAGGGGAAAGTATTCTGTCATAAAGAGTGGCTATTTTAGAAGACTAAATCTGTAAGTCTTAGGAATCTCCTTAGATGTATGCTTCAGGAACACAATGCAGGTCTCTGGTGGGTTTGGAGTGAGAATCCTTTAATTGATAGTGAGGTGTTTAGGTGTTGAACTTGAAAGCAGAGCCAGTGGCACTTTGATCTTAAAAAGGTTCAAAAGGGAGAGTCACGATGCTTTCAAATACAGCGACTGGTGCCAATTAAATCTTTGGGCTACCAAGGGAGCTTTGCACCCAGCTCTAAATAAGCACTGATGCTCACATGCATTAAATTTGAGGGGCTTGGAAAAATAATTAGGCTACAGATGTGGAGCTCTCACTAGTTTTGAAGGAGTCCAAGCAAAGATATACTTGGTGGATACCTTGATGAGTACTTTAATTAGTTTGAAATGAAGCTTAGTTTAGAAGAAGTAAAAAACAAACAAAAAAACCCAGAATTTCCCCATATGCATTTTATTTTGCTAATGAATCCATTTTAAACTGTTCTATTAAAATAATAGCACAGTTTATTTATATATGTGTGTGTTAAATATAATTTTACATGTATTTTGTGCATCTGTTTTATTATTTTCTTAGGAAAAGTCATTAGAAGTAAAATTGCTGCATGAAGGTGATCATTCATTTTCAGACTTTTGAAACGGTTTTTAATTGACCTCTGGACACATTATTCCACTCCCAATGGACTTACTTTTAAGTTTAAAGGTGATCCTACATTTAACGTATTCCATTTTTAAATTTCGCTTTCTCTAAACCCCTTGAATTAACACTTCCTCGTTTATTCACGCACTCATCCCGATTCGCTCCCTTACTCAATGACAGCTTTAATGTTTGACCCAAATTACGAGAGCATGGGGGCTAGGGGAGATCAAGACGCCAGGGTTATCCACATCTATCAAATGGGGTAGTTTGTAACGAGCATGGGGTGTAAACTCAGAAGACTTTGATTTAAAAACGAAGTACTTTGTGTGTCACTTGACATCTTAACCATCTTAAAAATTGAAAAAAACAGTTAACTACATCAGGAAGATAAGCATATATGCACATATTTTTTAAACTAAAAAGCTGATTACAAATCGTGGTTGGGATTTGGCTTTACAAATGCAAGTTCTTTAAATCCTCCATCATTTATACTTCTCTGGATTGATAGTCCAAAGCCCTGTTACAGTAATCTGAGTAAATATTCAGCGTCAGCAGTCTCTGTAATATAGGATTGAAGCTATACCTGCATGACTTTTTTCCTGCCTCCCTCCTTCCCGCTGTGGAGAAGGCTCTCAGGGGGCGAGATCGCAGGCAGACCCTGGAGCTGGACCTCGGCTGTTCAGGGCTCTTCACCCCTCCCCTGTCCCCGGAGTGTGCGCTCGGCCCACCCTCCCCTTACTGGGAGCCGCCTGAAGGATGCGGCCGTGACCCAGTGACCCTCCTGAGGACACCTGGGCTGGCGACTGCAGCCCCGACAAGGCCTCTTCATAGACTCAGCGTTCTGACTGGCAAGGACAGGACTCCCGTGTGAGGTCCCTGCGTATTAAGGCCGCCACCTACCACCCTGGAGTGGCTTGTCTCTTTTGGGCCTCTTTTTGCCCTCAGTGTCCAGGGTCCGGTTTCAAATGTCGCTAGGTAACTCCGGAGGTTGTAAGCCAACGCCCTGCTCTCTTTCTCCCTTGCATCTCTCTCTTTTCTCCTCTCCTCTTTCCTTCTCTCATCTTTAAAATTTTATTTATACATTTAACAAACAAAACATTTACTTATTTAAGAGATAAAGCACTTGTTTAAAACAATTTAGAGGACATAGTGAGAAATTCTTTCTCCCACGACAGTGTCCAGCCACTCGGTTTTTCTCTCTGAAGGCATCCAGTTTCACACACACACACACACACACACACACACACTCATCACATAGACACACAAATATATCTGACTGTTTTACAACAAAAACTATTGGGTCTGATACTCACCATTCTGAACTTTTGTTTATGCGCTTAAAATTATCTTCACACACATTTTGAAGGTTGTCCCACATGGGCTTATACATTTGTTTTTACAGCTGTACAAAAAAGTACATTTTGACTGTCCCATAAATTATTAAGCAGCTTGCTGTTGAAGGACATTATGATTGTTTCCCGATTTTTTATTTTTATTTTACGGCCATGTTCCATTGCCATTCCACACGTGTGCTTGCCACTAAAGGACACATATCCATAATTGAAACTGGCAGTTCAAAGAGTGAATGCATGTGCAATGTATGCATGCTGTCAAATTTCTCTCTACAGATGTTTTACCAGTTTATATTCCCACAAGAAATTCATGAGGGTACCCTTTTCCTGACAGAACCTCTCAATGTTTTAACAACTGTTTGACCATGACAATTAGATAAGGTTTTTAAAAATAGTACATTAGAGTGTTTAAAATTTAATTTTTTTAATTATGAGAAAGGCTGATCATCTTTCCAATTGCTGAAGGGTCCTTTTAATTTTCTGTTTATTATCTTCATATATATTTTTCTGTTACTTTATTTTTGTATGGATATGTTAATGAATATTTCCTCACAGATGGGTATATATATTTTTTTCCAAGTAAAAAATTGCAAATGTTTATTTATGTTTTAATTTTTTAAATTGCCTTTAATCATGCACTTTCTCATTATTTTGAACTCATATTACAAATCTTCTAATGTATCATTTTGAGGTTTCATGTGACATTAATCAGGCCATCCTCTCTTGAGATCAGGTACTTACTCTGTATCATTGTTCTCATACTATTATGGGTTTCCTACTAAGTTTCACTATATGTGCCATTATGAATTTATTTTTATGTATTTTTCAAATTTATTACTCCATTTTTTCTTTTTTAGGGAAAGTTTCCAGGTTGCATAAATATTTTATTAAATAATAATGGATTTACCAATTTATCTAGTATTATCTTTGTCATAAGCAAATGATCTAGTATATTTTAGCTATCCCTGGACTTTCCATTTTGTAGCATTGATTTGTACTAACATCACCATTGTAACTATTTTAATTTGTAATAATATTTAAATATCTATTATACATAATTCCCCATCATTATTGCTGTCTTTTAGAATTATTCTGGCTTTTATTACATATTAATATTGCCATTTGAATTACAGAAGCAAGTAAATCTAATTCTACCAAAAGTATAAATTAACTCAAGTAGATTTTGAATACTTACAAAGTTGTGTCTTCCTAGACAGCAATATGGTAAAACTTTCTCTTTGTTCAGTGAGCCTTTTGGAACTCTCAGTAAAATTAACTGGTTATTTACTTTTCATAGATATCTGGTATATCTGTTATTATTTTAATCCTATATTTTAAATTTTATTCCATTTTATTATACTTAATTATGTGGGCTATTACATGTGGAATATTTTATTAATCTATAAATTTTTACTGGTTCTGGTTTATATTATGAAGTCTATTAATTTCTGTGTTTTGCTCAGTTGACTTATCATTACTAACAGTTTTTCAGAGGGTATTTCTAGTGTATGTGAGGTATACAATGATACAATCATACATATACAATTACATATTTTGCCAAAAAAGAAATCATTTTATTTCCTTTGTTCTTGTTATATTTACCTTCATTTTTCTCTTGTCTAATAGTATTGGCTAATAATTCCAGATTCCATGAAAAAATTCAATTAATAGGTATTGGTTTTTAAACAATAATGTAAATCTTCTTGTGAACCTTTTTTTATTTTTTTTATAACTTTGGATTAATGTTTGTATTTTTTTACGGGACGAAATAGCCTCCTGTTTCTTCCTGTTCTTCCCTAAAAATGGCTGTTTTCTTTTATCAAATGGATTTTGATATAGTTATTTAGGTAGCTGATCATCTTAATTTCTCCTCTGATTTACTGATATGGAGAGTAACATCAATAGGTTTTCTAAGATGGAAAAATTCCCCATACCTAAAAGAACTAATCTGGGCCTGGTATTCTCTTTGGGGAAGTTATTTTTTAAGCAGTTTGTATAGATTTTCAGCTTTTCTGGAGACAGTTTTGTTAAATTGCCTTCTTCAAGTAAATTATCCTTTTTTTAACAGATTATCATATTTATTTGCATAGAGTTTAGTAATAAAGTGTAGTATCTTTATATTATTATTTTTATTGAGTCAAAATGAATCATTTCCCCTAAAATTTTGAAATAACATAATATATATGTGACACTATATAAAAAAGTATAAAATTTATTACATATGATATATAAGATATTAAAACAATAATTTTAAACAAACCCTATGTTAAGCCAGGTTAAAACTTGACATTGTTTACATATATCTCCTTTTGGAGATATAGTCAAGAGTTCATATAGAAAGGTATCTCTGGGGTATATTATTGTTAATTGATATGCTGTGTCAAAACTGTGAATATCTTCAAATTTACTAAGTAATGAAAAACTGTACATAAAAGTGGTTATAACAATTTAATTTCCAGCCTGTAATGTATGACGCCTGCCAGTACTATAAATTCATCTCAATAATTAGAAGTAATCAGATTCTTAATTTTTTCAGTATATTAGTTGTGGAATGATATTTCATTGTTTTTTCAATTGGTCTTTCCTCAATTACTATAAAAGTTGAGTTCTCATTAATATTTTTAGCTACATGGATTTAACTTCTGATGAAATATCTATTCAAAGGTTTCTCACATTTTTGTAGTGGATTTGAGGAATTCTTTACTTAGGCTAGAAACTAGATTTTTGTCAATTATATGTATTCCAAATCATACCTTTTATTACATATACTTCTATTCTCACTGTCTTTATAACAATTTTTTGATGAGCAAAAGTTCTTAATTTGAGTGTAGGTGAGTGTGATGCTTAGAATATGTTTAGTATTTTCTACATTGTTTAAGAACATATTTTGTATCTGTGAATATAAATATATTTTTCCAAGCTATCCTTAAAAGATTCATAAATTTGCCTTTAACATTTCAAACTTTATCCTACAGGAATTGTGTTTTTTGTATACTGTGTGAGGTTGAGGTTAAATTTCATTTTTACTTTGAATTAATACTTAATTCTCTAACATCATTTATGAAGAATCTATTCTGTTCCATTGATCTAAAAGAGCACACCTATCCAAAATATCCACAAACGTGTGAGTTAACTGCTCGGTAATATTCTTCACCCAGAGCTCTGTGTTGAGACCCTGAAGAGGAGGTCACCTGAGTGGCTGCGCGATCTGGAGGCGTAAGGAGATTATGAAACTGCACCTTACCCTGAGCTTCTCCAGTCCCCTGCTACACTAAGGAATTCTGTTTGTCTTCCTGAGGACATAGGGAAATACTTCTGGTCTTTTTTCTTAGCCTAGCAACAGGCTTATATGATCTTTTCAAAGAACCAGCTTTTTGTTTCCTTGATTTTCTCTGTTGATTTCCTGATTTCAATTTTATTGGTTTCTGTTCTAATTTTTATTTTTTCTTCCTTCTCTTAATTTGGATTTTTAGAAACTTACTCATTCAATCCTATATATTTCCCTCTAAACACTGCTTTCACTTCATCCACATACATTGGTAAACTGAGTTTTCACTTAGTTCAAAATATTTTTTTAATATTTCCAGTCTCTCTCTCCTCTTCTCCCTCTCCCTCTCTCTCTCTTTAAATATGCATGTATATATGTATTTAAAATGTGTTTATATTTTCTATGTCTAAAATATATATTTTATGTTTAAAGTGGGTTTCTGGTATACAACATATTTTGTTTTATTGATGCAGTCTTGATAATCCTGGTTTTTAAAATTGGTACATTTAGATTACTGAAATTGAAAGTGAATATTAATATAGATAAATTAATATCCACTATATTAATGTTCGCTGCCCTTGTTATCCCTTCCTATTCTTTCTTGTATTTTTTTTTTTTTGCTTTTTGTGGTTTCAATTGAGGTTTATATAATTCCATTTCCTCTCCTTTTCAGCATATATTTTATTTGTTTATCTATCTATCTATTTTATTTATTTATTTATTTATTTTACTATCTTACATGGTTGCCCTAGAGTTTTCCATATACATTTACAACTAATATACGTCCACTTGCAAACAACACTATACTGCTTCACAGACAGTGTGAATACCTGGTGATGATAAAAGAATCCTGTTTCCTCCCTCCCAGCTCTTGCATCATTGCTATTTCATTCATTTCACTTGCCCACAAACATACATGACCATATATGTGTATAATTGAATATATTGTTGCTATTATTTTAAACAAACCTCTCTGTTACATCCATTATAAATAGGAAAACTAAAAGTTTTAGTTTTACTATTGCTTACTCCTCCAATGTTCTTTTTACTTATTTTTGTAGATTCCCTGAACCGTGAATTTTGCCAGTGCTCCTCAGTTACCCCAACTCCTTAGACGAGACAGGGTGACTGGAGGGGGCTGGAGCTGGGCGCTTGCCTCCCCCCAGCAGGTTAGGCTCTGGCCCAGCGGTTTCTCCCGAGGGAGGACCTTGTTAGGAACAGAAGCCTCCTGCATATTTTTCAGTGGTTCCTGTCCCCTCCCCCTGATGGGAACCTGAGGGGATTTTTTTCAGATATTCACTGTGAGAACCTGGGAATAGAGCTCCGAGAGATAAAACTCACAGAACTGTGGGGGCAGGATGGTGCCTGGGCCTCCTGGAGCTTCTGTCCCCCGGCTCCCCGCACTCGGCCTCCAGCAGGGTTCAATTACAGCTCAAGTTCGCTGCCCTAACTGGTTTCTGCCGGGTTTCTGCTCATGGCTTTCTGCCCTGGTAAACTGTGATTCTCTCCATTTGCTTGTCAGACTCTAAATTGGGGGCCCATTGACCATATTTCTCTTATACTCTAATAAGAGTTGTTGTTTCCGTTTGTTCAGCTTTTTACTCACTGTTAAGATGGAGTGACAGCCTCTAAGTAGGACTATAAAGTGGAAGTCCTTTGTTTCTGTTTTTAAATTTAACTCTAAAATATGTTTCCCGTGTATGTTCCAATATTTGCTAACTCATGGTTCTTTTTCCCCTAGTGTCTTGGCAAAATTACATAGTTATAGATAAATATGAAACTTCCAAACTAGCGTAGCACACAAAATAACCAAGATTACAATGGCAGGGTGCAAAATAAAAAAAGTATGTCAGTAAACAGTAAGACATAATTTAGAGTAAAATAAAACATACCAAAATATATGTGACTAGCCTAAATACACATATTAAACGCAAAATACACTAATACTGAACACCCTCAGCAAAAAGCAAGTACATCATCCAAAGGAGCAAGGCAATGCAACCCTATTTATAAGTGATTTATCTAAAATGAGTACCGAGAAAATATACAACACACATTTTTTAAAAAATATATCTCTTTATTGATTTCAGAGAGAGGAAAGGAGAGGGAGAGAGAGAGAGAAACATCATTGATGAGAGAGTCATTGATCGGCGGCCTCCTGCACGCCCCTGACTGGGGATCGAGCCCGCACCCCGGGCATGTGCCCAACCGGGAATCGAACCCCGATCGCCTGGATCCTAGGTCGACGCTCAACCGCTGAGCCAGGCCTGCCGGGCTACAACACACATTTTTTAAATGCAGCAGCATTATATTACTGTAAGGCAAGATTTGATTTATACAAAATAACATTAAAAAGTCAAAGCAGTGCTCTTAGTAGTGACCACATACACACGAAACAATATGCCGAGCTTTGGTAGTATTCCTCCCCCTCCGGCTTACCCAGCTGCTAGGGAAAGCTCTTCAGGCCCCCAGCCAGGCCTCTGTGTGCTGGGTACTAAATGTGGATGCTTCTCTCTTCAGTGGAGTGGATCCTTCAATATTTCTACTTCTTTTTGGAGGTTTGCTGTTAAATTTTTGGCCCCCTACTCTGTAGCATGAGCTTTTGACAATTGTCAAAAGGAGAAAATGAGAATTATGTTAGGAACAGTTCTTACCTTTCTCTTTTCAAAAGCAGTTTTACCCTTCGAATTTCCAGTTTCTTCTCTTCAGTTCTGTTACTTCGCCAAAATAGCTTTTGATTTCAGTATCCACAGTGGTGGCACATGTGTGTGTGTTTAATATATTATAAAACACAAGCACATAAAACATATTATAATATATTATATAAGTAATTTGGATTTTTTTCTCACTAGGAATATGAATATACCATCTGCCACAGGCAGGTATACTATTACGTGAATGCAAGTCTGTGTGTGTGTGTGTGTGTATAAATTTCAATACACATAATCCTTTACTCCTTTTTTGTGATATATTTCACAATTAGATAAATTGCAACTTTTTGAAAAATATTAACGTCTATGCTAATTAAGTGTATGCAGTTTGTGTCCCCAATTTTAATTATTTTGACTAATAAGTCAGTCTTCACAGTTTTCCAAGTTCTCAACATTAAAGAATTTAATTTCCTCTGACCTCACCTTCTACACATTCATCCAATCTGTTACTAAATCCAGTCCATTTTATCTCTGTTTTATGTCTTGGCTACTTCACACCTACCACTATTGTTGCTTACCTAATCTACTCTTATTTCTTCTATTATTGATTCCTTTAGTTGCTTCCTAATTGGACTCTCCTGAATAATTTTCTTCCCCAAATCTCTACTACAATATATTATTGTATGCCTTACTGCCAGGAAAAGCTTTCTGAGACAGGACTTACATGATTTAATCTCATGCTATAAATAAAAGGAAAAATCTGTGCAATCCCGTTTGTATAAGACATGTTTTATAATTCTTAGCCTGATTGTCAAGGTTTTAAATAATTTTACTACAATATACTTTTGCAGATTTAACACTTACCAGAAATGTTTTATAAAACTCATACTACTATCACTCACTTTTTTACCTCTTTTATAGCTTTGACTATTTTGCTTCTGGCTGCTTACAAAACAATTTTCCCCCCTATTTTTACATGTGTAAATCCTGCTCACCACACAGCGTTTAGTTCATATGCCATCCTTCTCGGACATTTTTCTCAAACCACACATAGAGGGAAGAGAATCTAACACATATTTTTTAATCTCTATATACCCAGTATTTCACCACGCACCTTCCTGTACACAATCACATTTCAAAACAGCAGTTCAAGTGAAATATTGGTATGTTTTGTCTTCTATTTTTGTAAGCCAAATGATCCTCAGAGAAACCAATCTTCTTACTTCAATTGCAAAAGCAATAAATGGCTAAGGCTGCTTTGGAGCACAAAGATATTTAATTATACAGTCGCGTATTCTCCAATTCGTTGCGTGCCCTTTACTTGCTGAAATTAATGATCTGTTCCATCTTTAGACTTTATCTGTATTATTTAATGAAATTATTTTATTTTATATACCTCACAACCTTTTGTTTGTGTATCTTAAATTCGGTCCTTCGGGGGGAAATCTGGTTTTCTCGGTATGTCTCCCTATGCTCTCAACAGGTATTATCTAAGTAAGTCATCATGTATCATTTCACCTGCATCACCACCACTAGCATCGTCATTCAGTTGGATTAATTTTATCTTTGCCACACTCAAAGTCATATGATAGCAGTGCCTAAAAGTGACCCAGCTCTGTTTGCAGTTAAAACATTTTTACGTGAAAATTGGAATTCAACAAAATATAGAAAACTGTTCTTTTTTTTAAATTGGTATTTTAAATGTGATAGTTTTCTGCCTGTGGGAGAGAGCTAACATCTATATTTGAGATTTTTAAATTTTTAAATAAGAAAAAGAAATATAATGTCTTTGTATGTTTTGAAAAAAAAAGAGTATTTTCAGATAGAAGACAAAAAAAAAAACCAAAAAAAAAACCCCAACAGGTTATACCCGAGGCTCCTACTCTAGTTCTGAGACTTTAAGTCAGAGAGGCAGCCTGAAATGAAAATCTCAGACAGCTTTGTGACTTGTCTTACAGCATCAGCCTGACTTCAATGTAAATTGTGCTTTAGGTGGTGGGAATAAATGAGAAAACGTTTGGGGAAGTTAAGAAAACACAACTTTTACCTAGACGAAGATTACCCCCTGAGGATACATTTAAATCTTTTGAAAGCTATGCCTATCTTCTGTTTATAAAACATGGAAAGAGATATCCCTCAGACATTTTTGCTTCTGTTCTTAATAGACAGACATTGCTTTGCCCGAGGGAGGACATATATGTCTATATATGCTGGTTTTGAGTAGGGTCAGGTCAAGTTTGAGTTCATGGTAATAACACTGTTGCATGAATTACCTGGCAGAAAGAGAAGAAAATGTCTATGTGAAAAAAATGTTGTGGTGTTTCTCACCTATTTGCTGCAGAACCCAGTCACTCACAAGATGGGCCAATATTTAGGTCTTACTGACAAAGAGAATCTAATGCAGGATATAAGCCTGGTTGGAGAATCACATGATATTAATCACAATACATTTAAAATAAATGTCCAGTTAGGGACAGAGCAATGAAAAATACTTTGCAAATATTCATAAGGACTTATGCAAAAATTCTGGAAGGTAAATTAACATTATTATGCACCAATAATATCACAGACACTTTATTTGTAAAACATTTTAGTTACTATTCTCACAACACTGAGACCTGCTTTGACCTGGCTGTACTAATGTTGTCATTGAGAGTCACAGGAATTTTTTAACTTACAAATACTAATAGTATGTCAAAGACTATTAAAATTCAAAGTGTTGGCTCTTTCCAGATTTAACAAACAAACAAAAGACACTAGTAATCTAAAAAAGAGCATGAAACTCTGAAAAGGATCAGGTATGGAATTAAAAATTAGGATCCCTAAACCAGGTTTTGGCCTAATGGATGACCTTGGGCATTACTTCACCACACAGAAATTGTTTTATTATATGTATAATTAAGGAGAGGGTAGTTCATATATTTAATACTGCTACATACGCATTTTGTATATTTTATGAGAAAAGTATGACTGTCCTTATAATTATAAGGAATAAGTTTTAAAAAGTTCATGTGACTGGGAAAGTATAGCCAATGAGGACTGGAGTCAAGTTACATTTCAGGTTCTTACCAAGGGAATCAGGATTGCTTCTGATTGCTTATGCAACAGAGAATGCATACCACCAGCATTGTTTTGGTAGCAAAGCAGCAAACACACAAATATTTGGCTGCAATCTAAGGTTATTGGTGGGAAAACAAGCATCTTTTGCAGGAATTCCAGGATCCTGAAGTAATGGCAGTCACCTAAATCCTAATGTCTCCACATACTTGCTAAAATCTCTATAGATCAACAAGAGCAAATAACATTTTAAAAATCCCATACTTTCCCTGGTGAAATACAAAAAACAACAACAATTGTGTAGAATATTTTCTGAAGGCATGGAGAGTCAGTGAAAGCAGGCATGTTCAAAGGGAAATTGACTTAGAAGAGGAATGAGGAAAGTGATGTTTTCTATTTTTCTTGTTTTTATTCTTAGGGAAAACCATAGTCAGAGCTATACGGAGCTTTAAATTCCTGATGGAAAAACCATCAGTCTTTTAGGCCTGAGGACCCCAAAACAGAACTTGGAACATCCACAGTAGCCAGAAAGTGAGAGAAGTTCCAGGAGGGAGAGTGACTCTCACTTTTATCCTAAGGTCTGTACAGATTTTACACATTTTAAGATGGCCACAAATTATGTATGCATGGGGCAGACAAATCACAGCCTAGATGAGAATAAAAGAGATGAACTGAGATTTGAGCAGACACATGTGAGAGTTTGTAATGTGAGCTTAAACAACTTGATTGCCTGCCAAACAAACAACAAAAAATTAAACCCTGGTAAGATATAACAGAATTCAGAATCTCCACTATGTAACATTCACAATGTATAGGATACAATCCAAATGATTTAATAATTGAAGAACAAAGAAAATATAACTGAGATGACTCAGATGTTAGAATTAGCAACAAATAAAGTGGCTGAAATAGCTTCACTCAATTTAATATAAGAAAATGTGCCATCGATGTATAAAAAATAGGAAACCAACAAATAGATAGATATTGTCAAAAGAAAAGACTGGAAATTCTGCAAATGAAGAAAACACAGTATCTGTAATAAAATATTTATGGATGAGAATAACAACATAATAAATATCACAGAGGAGAGAATCAGTGAGCTTGAAGACAGGTCAATAGATATCATTCAATGTGTAGCAGAAAGAGAGAGAAAAGGAAAGAAAAGATTAAAAATTAAGGAAAAAAGAAAACTAGACTCTGAACCTATGTGGAAATATCTAATCAAAGGTCTAATATGTATGTTATTGGCACCAAGAATAGGAGAAGAAACAGAGTGGGGTTTAAAAAAAATATTTGAAGAAACAATGGTAGAACATTATCCAGATTTTAGTGGAAGACATAAGTGTATCGATTCAAGAAGCTCAGGAAACTGAGGCAGCATGCATATCTTATTTTATCTGGTTGAGTTTTTTGGTCTTTTCATGCCATATGTAAGCTCCTAACTGATTTCCCCAGCTCTCTCCCGGGTCCTGTCTTGCTGCAATTTCATCCCAGTTGTATTTCTAAATAACAGATTTGGCAGTGCAATCAACCCCTTTACTCAACAAGGGTCCATGGCTCTCCACGGTCCATTGGATACAATATTTAATGACAAATAATGCCTTTCTTCCATCTGTTCACATGACATTTTTTTTTTGTCTTTTTTTTTTTTTTGCCAGGCTTTTATTTTTTGACCTTTCACTTATGGTACACTATGTTGATTTAAACAAGTACTCATTTAGTTGAACTGTTTTTCTCCTACTTCATAAAGTCAGACATAGTTCTCAAAATTTCAGTAGCTCTAAAACATTCAAATATTTTTAGGGCTATTTAATACTGATAGAAAAATAATTTACATAATATTCAGACTCTTCTGTAGTCAGCAAGGATAATTCCCAGAGGGGATTTCAGCTTCATGATGATATTGCTGTAGAAAATAGAATGCAAGAGTAAATCAGAAAATGAAACGAGTTCACACACAATAAAACAGAAAATGAAAGTATTTTGTAACGGAGACTTCAAAGTTACCTTTTCCTCACACATTCTAAAAGCATTTTAAGAAGAAAGGATTATGTAAACATGATGATTTGAGGAATTATGTAGTTATAATTATTATAAATATTTCCCTGAAAATTACACAGTTTTAAAGTTTACTTATTTTAAAACCTATTTCCCTCTCCTCTGCGGGTTTGTTAGACTTTTGGCTTATGTGCAGGACTTCGCCTTTACCAAGAGAAAATATATTTCTTTTTTGTAGTGAAGCCATGCTGTTGTTATTTAGCATAGGCCTGGCTATGGCCAATTAGTAAATATGAAAGAGTTAATTTAAATGAGCTGCATTTGGATCAAATGGATCCTTTTGGGAAATGATGAGTTCCTTAGAAATGTGAATCTGGGTCATTTGAGCGTACAAAGAATATGCTTGTGCTTTCTGTCAAAGATAAAAGTCACTGCAGCACCCTGGTTGGTATGGCTAAGTGGTTAGAGCAGCGACCTGCCCACCAGAGGGTCACAGGTTCCATTGTTGGTCACAGGCAAGTACTTGAGTTGCAGGCTCCATCCCTGGCCCTGGTAGAGTGCATGCCAGACACAACCAATAGATGTGTCTCTTGCACATGGATGTCTCTCTCTCTCTCTCTCTCTCTGTCTCCCCCCACCCTTCCACTCTCTCTAAAAATCAATAGGGGAAAAAATTCACTGCAGGAAAAATCTAAATGACAGAATATTAGAAAAAGAACCAACAGTAACCAAAACGGTAGGGGAATCATCAGATCTTGCCTCCGGAAGGGGATGAGCACTGCCCAGCAATGTCATGAAGGTAATCGACACAAAAGCATAGGCTCTGAGGTCTAAAACAAGATTTGAATATTTGTGGTATGAGAGATTGGATGCTTCATTTCACTCCCTTCCAAATAAAATGTCCCTTCCCTTTCTTTTAATTGTCTCGCAGTAAGATGCAACAGAATGGTATAGTAGATATGCATGAGATTTTTAGTCCAGAAGCATGGACAGATATTCACCATATAGTAATCTTGTGAATTTTGGCAAATTTACCTGACATTCTGAACCCTGGTTTCCTGATCTATCAAATGAAGAAAATAGTAATCCCTCCCAATTTGTTAGGCTACGTAGCAATAATGTACATAACTTTGTCCACTGTGTGTGTGTATCAACAGTTGTGGGGTCTTTTTGTAAATTTAAACCATGTAACATATCCAAGCTTATTTTGCCAGCGTCGGTATGCCTGCCCCCTCTAGACTTCTGAAATGCTAAAAACAAAGGATTTCCTTTATTCTTTGGAACAAAAACATCTAAATATCAATAAATCGCTTTGGTCATAAATGCTAAAGAAAAGGTCAAAACATTTTTTAATTTACTCCTGGAAATCAAGAAATCTTTATCATTTGGAAAAGTAATTAAATAATGTAATAAAAATGTAGGAAAAACATATTAGAGAGGTGTGTTAAGCAGTGGTTACTGAAAATATTATGTTACTGTTCTGGGCTTTGTGATTGTTGTCATATTTGTGTTTTTTAACTATTTAAATTGTTTTGATTTATTTCCTCATTGGTGAACCTTTGTATTTCATGACTAATATTGTGTTTATAATTTATATTAGATTCAGGCTACACAGATTCTGCATCAATCTCCTTATGGCAACACAAGAGTTTCCTTCTGGGAGAGTTGGAACTCATCTTTAGCCCAGAGAAAGTTCATGAACTTCTCTGATATTTTGTGCCCTCATGGATAAAATTGCAAATTAGTCCCTATTGCTTTGCAGGTTGGATGTCTGAATACCTGAAAAAATGAACAGAAACTTTAAATTGAGTACATGTCAATTATAATTGGTGATGATGCTTAGCTTCAAATTTCTGGTTTAATTTCATCAGAATATTGGCAGAATGGCATGAAAGTAAAGGGAATGCATTGTTTCATGTTAAAATAATGAAATATTCTCTTATTTTAAAATAACTCAGTTGATCACTTGTTGGGAGACAAGAATCATGAGCTGATTTTATAGTACTGGTTCTCATGCTGGCCAGTTTTTCTCAGTGGTTAGAGCATTGGCCCTTGGACTGAAGGGGCCCAGGTTCGATTCTGGCCAAGGGCACGTACCTGGGTTGCAGGTTCGATCCCCAGCCCCAGTTGGGACACATGCAGGAGGCAACGAATCAATGTGTCTCTCTCACATCTGTGTTTCTCTCTCTCTTTCTTTCTCTCCCCCACGCTCTCTGAAAAGCAATGGAAAAATAGGTGAATACTTAAATACATATATATATATATATATATATATGTATGTATGTATACACACACACACATATATATGTGTCTGTATATATAGTGCTGGATCTCTAACTCTTCTATACCCTCTTGAAATCATTGACATGAACTTGAGAGACAGGGCAGGCATTACATAGTGCAAGGTCATTAAACAAAGCAGACTGTGGGGAATGTATGGATTCAGTGTCTTCTAACCTAGATCATCAATCTTCACTCTTGGCAAAGAGATTTTGTAGATTTAGATGTGATGTGTCATCAGAAAGAAGCTTACAAATGTACTTTTCTGTGTAGAATTTGTAGCAAAAAGTTATCTCCTTAAGACTCAATAGCAGAAATTACAGCAATAGCAGGTACATGGTAGTCTTAAGAGGAGAAAATAAGTGACAAGTATACTCCATATTCAATAAATTATTGACAAAGACTATATTGTCTTATATGTGAAAAAATATTTAGACAACTATTAATTAAATGTTTAAATTCTCTAAACTTCCTGTTCTCTCAGACATGCAATGTAACTACATTTGTGCTGGAAAATATTCTACAACCTCTTTACAGAACCTTAGATGTGGAAAACCATGCATTTACCATACCTCAGAATTATAGTCTACTCTCTCTATCTGTGCTCCATTGAACTCTGTTAGCTGAATGAGATATTGGTTAGTATCCTTACTTCATACAGTAGGCCATCATGTTGTTGAATGGTCAGAATTCAATTATAAATTTCTCTTTACTAATATTGATGCAAAATCCCTGTACTTCCAACTGATGATCACTGCTCTGTCTTTTGAAGTAATTTACACTCTTTTTCTTTGTCTGAAAATATTTTTATTTATGCTATAGTGGACATTGTGGTTGTCCCTTCAACATACATTCACCCCCATTCCATTGTACAGCAAACATACTTATTAGGTGACTTTGGCCATCACTCTTGCCTCTCCCCAATGCCCCACCACAGTCCAGATCACTATCGTTACACTTCTGGTCGGTACAATCCGTTGTCTTCTGTGTCCCGTTTCATTGGTCCTTAGTAGGATCCATTCTCCAGCAGCCCAAATGGTCTTCAGAAGCACTAATACTATGTTGCTTCTCTGTTTCATTTATGCACAAAATTCGACAACTGCATTGCATCACTCTTTGAATAAAATCTAATTTTGATCCAGTTTTTCCTCCATTTTTCCAGAGGTATGACATTCCCACAACTGGATTATTACTCTGGCCATTTCAGCTTTCCTTTTTTTCCTCCCTCAGACAATTAAGCCTCTTTCTACATCCAGGACTCTGCACTTGTCCTTCTTTTCCCTAGAAATCTCCTCCCACAGCCCTTCAGAAGGTTAATCCATTCTCATTTTTAGATACCAACCAAATCTAATTCTTTTAAAGATGCAGTCACACACTAGTGTCACTAAAGTACCCACTCCAAGGTACTCTGTTTCTTATTAACCAATTTATTTCCTTCATGGAACACAGAATAAGAAGTAATTATCTCATGTGTTTCTTTACTTTGTTGTTGTTAAATATATAACCAAGTGGAATGTGAACTGTATAGAGGTAAAGGCAATTTCTATTTTCTCCACTGCTTTGAAATAAATACTTGAACCGTGGCTTGTATGTTATAACTGCCCAACTAATAACTGTTAAATTATGAATATATAAATTGAGCTTGCACACATCATTTTATTATTATCAGTTACTAGCATTGAATAGCAAGTGTCAATTTGTATATGTTATAGAGAACAATGGTGATAGGAGAGAGTGCTTTAAATAATTTGCCATAAAATATAAAAGAAACTATTTTCAGTAACATTATCAGAGTAGGGTTTAACCAGAGATGCTGAGATAATCACTTACTCCAGTTGGCTTCCCTGACTACGCTCACCTATAATAATCTCTGAGGGCATCCCTAGCCTTTAGTGACTTTATAGTTCATTTGACATTGGCACAGACTGTCTTGTGAAATTAAGTATAGTAATTTAAATTGGTCTTTCATTTATAATCTTTTCATGTTTATAAGAAAGTGTAATATGTGAATATCTTGCCTCTCAAAATTATTAGTACCTTCCAGTGGATACTGAGATACAGACAGTGCTAATCACTGATATTTAGTAATCACTAATGGAATCAATGCATATTTTCATTTCTCGGTGTGTCTCAGAATCCTCATTTTGTTCTTTACTCGTGTAGAAACCAAAAAATAGGGAAGAAGGGATAACTTAGAGCTTTTCATTTGACAAGCATCTTTGACGCGCACCAGACATTGTGCTAGACTTTGAAGATACAGCAGGAAACAAACCTAAGTTTCCTATTGGGATACCCACCACATCCAGGAGATACAAAATAAATAAGTAAACACAGAGGTGAGATAACAGATTTTTTATGTCTTTTGAAGGCAAAACTGAAATGGTCCCTTTGGTTGAGCTGACAGAAGAGGGGAGTCGGGCATCTAGGCTTTAATCAAATAGTCCGGTAACAGAGCCAAGTGGGCTTGTGTAACAAAGATTGGCCTAACAATGAAACAGAAAAAGTTTGTTTGGACTAAGTTTATGAACAAGGTTAAGGGATTCAGGATTTAGGGTGAGAGTTTTTGATTAGCTGCTGTGTTTGCAAGCTACACTGAGATCAAGAGGGGGGAGTATGTATATCTGAGCTGTGCAGTGTAATAATACAAATATTTGATTTGATTTTTTTTCCTCCAGAAACTTCCATAAAGATTTAAAGTTCTCAATTGCCTTTGGTTGCAGCAGTGATGTTCTATTGCCTAAACGGGTTGCACTGAGTTAGTTCACACTTGGCATAGCGGCTGACAGGAAATATTCAATACATAGTCTTCTTCCCTTGTTTCGTTAACCTGGCTTTGACAGACCTCAAGAACCATTATTCCTTGGAGATGAAGCTTGCTAAGCAATGCCATAGAACCTTCCTCCGTTCTTTCTGCCTGCCTCTGGCCTTCGAGCTCTCCCTCATTGACATCCTCCCACCTACTCTTCTTATTCTATCCGTCTTTTCTTTCTAATATTTATTAAGCTCTTACAATGGATTCAGCAACATAAATAGCCAGGGACATTGAAATAATAACTGGAGTTTCTTCATAGGTCCTACCTTTGAATCTTCCAACGTCTTCAGTGTTTCGTTTCAACTAACCGACTCCTACTATCCTCTCAGAGGTCCTGTTTCATCTTCTATAAATTATGTAGTCTGCTATGGTTTCTCACAGCAAAGCTAAGCTGGGAAATCTGCAACGTCCAAACTTAGCATTTTCTTCTTTTATAAAGATGAATGTAGTATTGATCTTTTCCCCCCTTGGTGTGATATTTTTATAGATGTGTCAATACATCCTGTCTAGAAGGCCTCAGGAGCCCACCCCATTCTCACAACTGAGTATTTAGGATTGAATATTAAATCACTGTGCTCACTGTGTGCATTTAAAATATAAATATACATACACATAATGAGTTCTGGCAATATAGCACCAGACTGAAAATTTACCTACGTATGTTTTAAATTTATCTTTCTAGCAGTTTTATTTCCCAGATGTTGAAATGGAGGCAGGGGGAGATTGTTGTCTTCTCAGTTGCATTATCCATTTGAGGATCAGTTAAGGATCAAGTCAGTTTTGAAATGGAAAGCTCACTCCCCAGTCTCTGCTCCCATTTTGGAGAATTGTGCTGCTCCATGATTTATATTTAAATGAGTACAACCCCCAATTTAAGTTTGCTGTAGTCGTCCCCTCATGAATAGGTGTTAAGAACCTATTTTATACCCCCATCGTGTTCAGTCTTGAGGGTAAATGGGAAGGTAATATGACAGATAGCTTTGCCTTCTTGAGGTATGCAGTCTAGTCTAGTTTTACACTGTGATGACCTCAGGAAATGTGGGTTCCGTTAGTTCTTCCAGGGTTGCCTTTAAATGTTTAACACTGGGTCAGTTATATAGCCGAAGCACTATAGAAGGAATTGGCATAATGGCGTTTAAGCAATAGATTGATGCCTGTGTGTGTGGCATTGAGTAAGTGATTTAAACTTTTCAAGACTCGCTTTCCTTATCTATAAAATGAAAATGTTTTGACTGGAAAGCATTGAAGGTTCCCTTAAGATTCTATTAAATTTTTTACTATGTCTGACTTCGATCCTACAAGCTTCAATTTAGGTCAAGGCTGCATATTAGTTTCTCAGTGGAAAGATAGGACAGATTATTTTTCTTTTAAAATTATAGCCTTAGGAGGAAAATAATACAGTTGAGCCTTGAACAATATGGGTTTGAACTGCATAGTTCCACTTAGACACTTTTTTCCCTCAGTAAATACAGGATATGTATTTTATCTCCTTTATGAATTTTCTTAACATTTTCTTTTTTCTAGCTTACTTTATTGTAAGAATACAGTATATACTACATATAACATACAAAATATATGTTAATTGACTGTTTCTTTTATTGGAAAGGCTTCCAGTCAATGGTAGGCTATTAGTACGTTTGGCCCTCTGTGTCCACAGATTCCATCTCAGATTAAAGATACTGTTTTTCACCTACAGTTGGTTGAAACTGTGGCTATGAAAACTGCAGATATGAAGTGCCAACTGCAGTTAAGGTTTTGGGAGTCAAAGTTGTATGCAGATTTTCAACTGTGCAGGAGGTCAGTGCCCCAACCCCCTTGCTTTGTTCAAGGGCCAACTGTACATGTAATTTTGAGGCCAGGACTCTGTATTTGGGGAGAAAATATATTAATGAATATAAGCTTTAATTAGTTTGGTCAATAAAATATCCTTTCCTTGAGTGGAAGACAGTTTTGTTAGTAAGAAGCAGTAATTTAAAGTTTTTAAAAAGGCAATAGTAATTTTTTTCAGCTGAATTGCTGCAAAATCTTGTCCCTGAAACTTGAAGTTACAGCAAAATCAATGCACTACTCTGCATTTTCTACATATAAAATTAGCCTTGTTATATCTCTAATGATTTTTAAAAGAGTGTAACTTTGGGTAAATGTAAATAAAACTTGAAATTCTTTGTATAAGCATTTTTTCCTTAAAATGAGAAAAATCTTAGTCATAGTACCAAGTGAATATATAGGGAGCATCTCAGTTCAAATTCAGCTTGAACACTCTATTAAGATGTTTGCTGTAACTATTACCTATTTTTTCTTTTTCCTGAAATTTAGCACCATCAGCTAACTGTAGTTGACTTTGAAGTCCTTGGCTTTTTAGAATAGCAGCTTAAAAGTTAGATAAAATTAGCATTTGAAACTAAATTATTTGATAATTACCATTTTAACAGGTATCTGGAAACAAAACAAACATTAAAATAAATAAGGAAGCCCTGGCCCGTGCGCCCCGTGGTTAGAGCCTCGGCCTGCATACAGAAGGGTCACAGCTCTGATTCCTGGTCAAGGGCATGGCCCTCCTTTGTGGGTTTGATCCCAGGGCCCAGTCAGGGACCCTTCAGGGCTCGTGTGGCAGGCAACCAACGGATGTGTGTCTCTCTCTCCCACTCTCTCTCTGACAAGCAATGGAAAAAAATATCCTCGTGTGAAGATTAAAAAAAAAAGTGCTAAAAATTTTGGAGAGAATGTAAAAGGGATACGGGAGTCAGATTGAGGGGCTTTAATTTGCTAAGACAGTGTTAACATGTGCATGCATACATATATGCCAGTGGTTAAACCCACCGAGTGGAACAAGATGTCATGAATCCATACTGACATATACAAATAGACTAATATACGTGGGGATAACTTTTTTTAAATAGTCAAATATCAACTAGCCAACTAATAAATGTAGAAGGAATTATAAAATTATGCAAATGATAAAAGTCACAATTTGTCAATCTATATAGTAATAATACACTCACACAAGGATCATCAATACATGTTAAAATTAGGAGATAAAAGTTTTATGGGAAATAGGATATGTACATGATCTCAAAGTAACGAGTCTTAGGGAGAAAACTGGCACAAACTAACTTAAGCAAGATATCAGCGTTAACATGACCACTAATGGAACCAACCACATCATGTGCCTTCCGTTGTAATGGATTGAGAAGAACACAGCATCACTTCTGTCATTGTTACTTTTCCCCAAAATGCAAATTCTGAATATAATCATGAGGAAATACCATAAAATTCCAAATATAGGGCCATTGTCCAAACAAATGGCCTGCCCTTTCAAAAATGTCAGGGTTTACCATTCTCCAATAACAAAACAAAACAAAAACACCAGGGCTCCTAGGGGGAGAAATGGATGATTCATTCTAGTTTGTAGTGTTGGGCCAAGGAATATTCAGGATAAGCCTGGAGCTTCTTTCAGTGCCAGAAAGGAAGGAAGTGCAAACAACGCAATGATAGAGGTACATCAGTGGGACACAAGGGCCGATTGAAAGGGCTTCCGGTAGCCAAAGACCAAGCAACAAAATAAATAATGTAGCATTAGGTAATAACCAAAAGTAAACATAAATATTTGTGTTTATACTGATATAAGTACATCAGTGAATAAGTACATGAATGGGGGGAAAAGAGGCAAATCTCCCTATAGGAGAACTCTAAATAATGTGTGTAAGCACTCTGCCCTCAAGGAGGTGGAATATGTTTCCATTTCTTAAGAGTGAACTGTGCGTAGGGATTTCTTTTCAAAGAATACCATATGGAAAGTGTGTGTGTGTGTGTGTGTGTGTGTGTGTGTGTGTGTGTGTGTGTGTGTGTAGGGGGGTTAGTTTACAGTTTTACACTTTTATATGGAGAGACCTGGCAAACACTGTCTCAGCCAGTTGATAGACTTAATATCAACAGTGATAATTCCCATTGGAAATCTGTGCCCTTGATGTTAGGTAATAATGGTACTTTACTTCTGTGTTCTTCCTCTTTAAAGAACCCATCACCCCAGTGTAATGAGACAAAAATATCACATCAACTCAAATTGAAGGACTCGGCAAAATACCTTACCATTTTCTTCAAAACCACCAAGATCATCGAAAATAAGGTAAATTTGAGAAACTGCCATAGTTTAGAGAAGTCTAAGGAGACATGATGCTAAATGTAGTGTTTTATCCTAGAAGGTATTCTGGGATGGAAAAGGGGCATTCGGTAAGAACTAAGGAAATCTTGATAAAGTATGGACTTCTAGTTAATAGTAATGTATCAATATTGGTTCATTAGCTGTGACAAATATATCATGTTTATGTAAGAGTTTAACAAGGAAAATGGGCCGAAGGATACATGAGAAAACTCTATCCTATCTTTGTAACTTATGCAAATCTGAAACTGTAGTAAAATAAAAATTTTTTTCAAAAATATATGTCAAAGTCATAAAAGACAAGGAAAAGCTGAGGATCGTTTTAGATTAAAAATGAATATAGAGATGTGCAATGCATGATTCTGGATTCAACCTTCTGGCAGATTTTATTTTTCCCTCTGTAATAAATAGCATTATTAAAACAATTAGAACTTAAATAATTTATATAAAGGAAGTGATTTCCCTGGACTACCTTAGGATTTGAGGCTCTACACACATTAGGTGAATCCGTGAGCAGGTTCCACATGACAGTTCCTCATTTCCACTGCAATTATGTAAACAAAACACAAGTAGCGCGAATTTCCTTTGTAAATGACTATTTCTAGATAAATTCTTGGTCACCTTGCTTGCTAAACACTTGCAAGTTCATCAGTGTAGCTCAGATCCAGAGAACAAAAATATTTTGACTTCATCGTATTGCTGAAGTACTTCCCAAACCCAGAGGAGTACACTTCTCTTTATGAAGCGCCCTTGTTTCCACAGGACTTTCCCGAGAAGCAGTGGTTAAGTGAGAGGAGCCTCTGTCCTAGAGCAGCAGACACCCCCACCGCCCCCACACCTGACTCAGCATTAGAGATGTGGAAATGATTGACAAATAGAATTTAATATAAGCAGTTGAATTGAAAAAGTTATTTTGTTGTTATTTCTGAAGGCTATTTCCAAAGAACCATTATACTATATAGACATTAGAAAACAGCAATAAACAACTGGCAAGAAAAAGGAGAGGAAAATGTAAAGATTACATGCCACGTGTTCCCCACACATTGGCAAACTCAGAAATAGGCCCACTTTAAAAATATATAGTAGAAAATTAGACTGCTTTGGAAATCAGTTCACCAAATATAATTCCTGCTACTCTATCAATATAACTCTTAGAATTAAATTTGAAAGGGCAGTGGTCCTATAGCAAACTAAATTAAAAAGAATAGGTTTTCTAAGGGGAAATAGATTGAACATATTAGTTTTTTATATCAAGGGTATTCAGAAATGTTTGAAATGTTGGGCAATACTACCCACTAAATATATTTCTCAAAATCTAAGAGTTCTTTTATTCCATTTTTAATCTTTATAATTGCTACTTCAAGGGTTGCCCTAAGCAATGCAGAAGTACTGCTCTGATGGGATGAATGCTTGTAATTATTCCAGAGCCTTACCCAGAGAGAAGTGTAATTATTTGAACATAGAGCAGTTGAAGTTACCACTCTCGGAGGGGTACAAAAGGAAGGCCATTCTCCAGGTAAGCCCTGGACTGGAGTCGCCACTGAATCCCGGGCGTTTCATTCTTCTATTGAGCAGAGCACGTCTCAGCAGGTCCTCTCAGAATTCCATCATTGGTCTTTTTAACCTAGTAGTATTTTTTTCATCAGAATAGTTCCTTTTCATAGGACTCAATGATGAGATATGGGCTATGGTGTAATAGAAAATTCATTTTTTTTTAAATGTATGTGTTATATTTATAGGAGATGAAAACTGCAAAGTATGAACTTTGTGGTAAATTGGATCATAGTTAAATAAAGTAAGCCTTTACTTTGGGTGACCTTGGGGAGTTTTTAAAGGCAAATGTTTCTAAGGGGCTCATTCTTGGTTCCCCTACCCCAGTTACCAAAAATAGAACATTTAATCATATTGTAGCAGCTAGTGAAAAGGAAGCACACGTGTTTAGGATCACAGTACAGGAGCAAACAATAGGCATTATCATGCAGAGTAGAGTGAAGGCAACTAAAGTCTAATGCAGGAATCTATTAATAAATTTCAAAGTGAACTTTGGGCAGGACAAAAAAAAAAAGCCACCCTAAAGACATATGAAGAATATAAAGTGGTTAGTAATGACAGTCCTGACCAAGGAGCAGTCCACTGAGTACAGCCTATATTCAAATTGTGGTTAATAAAAAATTATGAGAAAATGGAAGGAAATCCACACTAAGTCAAAACTATTACTCAGTTAGCAACACTGATTGGAACATGTATCAGAACCCCTTTTGTGGCCTTGTTGTTTCATACACTGCTCCACAGCTTACTGATTAAGCAGACCAAATGTGGTAGGCAACTGTAGACTGGCCCTTGTCACCTGCGTTCCACTTCCTATCTAATTGCAACAATCTAAAAATTAAAAAAAAAAAAATTGTCTCCCAGGCTATTTTAGCGCTATCACTCTGTAGCAATCAGATCCACCAATTAGGTGCACTGACGTGAAACTGGAAAGGCAGTTGGGAGGCCCAGTGGAAGTCAGCTTCCAGCTGCCCTCTCTGCTGCCAAGCAGGCTTGTGGATAGAGCAGTCCAGAGACGATGGAGGCACGTAGACCAGGGTCCATGTTTCATTTCTAGCTTTATGGACTTAAAAGGCAGCAGTGAGGTCCACAACAGACGCAGCCGCAGCCTCCTGACCTCTGAAGGGTAGTTCCAGTGGGGTCCCGTGAAATGGGGGCAGAGATGACTCCCGAATTCTACCCCTCTGGGTCACCCAATGACTTGATAGGCCTGTGATTCCCGTGTTAATTCCCTTCCTTCTTGTAATACCGTGAGCAGTATTAAGTACTGACTAACTACCAGATATATATATATATGTGTGTGTGTGTGTGTGTGTCTTTGCATAAAGTAAAAGCCCAGTAATTCTTGTTTAAAAAATCCCTCTTTGCTTCCATGAAGACTGGAGTTTAAAGAATTTCTTGTAATTATTAAAATTTATAAATGTCCTTTTTGAGGGGCTCTTAACTGACCATTGCTATGGGATGTAAAGTGAGGAAAAACAGATAAACTTCTCGAACTATTTTGTGTTAATCATCCTTTGTGTTAAATGAGCTCTCTGTTAAGAATTTTTTTTTTTTTTTTTGGTGATACAAGCGCTGCTAGGTTTCCAGGCTTTACAAGCAGAACCAAAACAGTCATCTACCAAGTGTCAAAACAAATGTCACTATGTGCATAAGAAAAGGGGACAGGACAAAAACAAATTCAAAATAAAGGCACTCAGGATGTGGGCACAGTAAAAGAAATGCGTCTTCCTCCCCGGTGACAAAACGCACACCAAGGTTTTCAGCAGAATTCACCACCTGATGAACTGCCCTTGTACAGGGCATTGCACGCCCGACTTTCATCAGGCCCCTGTTTACACACCTATGGCATCGCCCAGAATATAGTAGGTGCGCAAAACGATTATTGAGTTATTAAATGTGACTTCTAAGAACCCAACAGATGACGTATGGCAAAAACGGGGAAGGATGTGCCTGCCTCCCTTCATCCTGTGCATATAGCCTGAGGTCTGAGGCATATTTAGGCAACGTTTGATATTTTCTCCAAAAACAGACATACTGGTTTCAGAGTGTCTCTAAAAAGGCCTAACTCCTTGAATAATGAGCCCCATGGGAAGAACATGTTATTCTATTCTTTTCCAGTTATTATTTGTTTTGTACTTTCTTAGGATGCCAAATTGAGTAACAAGAACTGAGTCAGGGCACCCTTCCTTTCAGACTGTCGGGCACGTGGTCACTCCTTGACCTTAGTGGCTACGGTTAGAATTAAGCACATGAAATGTCACTTTTGTTTCCATAATATACACTTCCCTCTTACACACACAAGTGAGCCTATCTGTCACAGCATCCGTAGCATGCAGAGAAAGTGGCATTTCCCTTCACAGCAATGTGGACAGGTCTCTAGAATGACCGGCGCGCTCTCCCGATCCTTTTGGCAAAACTCGCCCACGTGTGCGTGTCAGATGCCGTTCCACTGGCTTGTGGTTTGCAGAGCGTTGCCCAGATGCGAGTGACAGGCTTGTCTCGGCTCTCCTGTAGGTAAAGAGGTAGCCTTTTGTTTTTCTCTGGCTTTTCTCATGATTTTCTCTCGTTATTAGGTTTCTGCAATTTGATTATGAAACACCCAGCGTGGTTTTCCTTCTCTTTGCCCTGGCTGGGATTTGAGATTTCTGGATCTCTGAGTGAAAGGTGGTACTTGGGCAGGCTAAATAGCCATCTCAGATGGTGAATAAGAAAAACTGAATTTATTTAAGGAAAGGGGTGGGGGATTGGGATATCCAAAGGGAGGGGCCACACAGCACCAAGCCAAAGGGTACTGGGTCCATGATGGCAGCAAAAATATACTCGGGACAATGGAACGAGGAGGAGCATAGAAGCAGCAACGGGAGAGCCCGGGCTGGGTGCTTGGGCTCACTGAGGAGTCAGAGAAAAGGGGGCCTTGGAGACGGGTTCAGGGGGTGAGCCCAGGGCGAGCTGCTGCTGCCCATTGCTCCCCTGGTTGCAAGTCTTGTGGGGTCCCCTCGGAGGGAAGAAAGGGGAGGAGATGGCGCCGGCGTGCTCCCCTAGTGGGGAGCGTGCACTGGGTCCTTCATCTTGAGTGTATTTATCTCTCTCTTGCAGGTGGAAATCCTAGGGGAGGCTCAAGGGAGGGTCTCATAGAATATTGATCAGCTTTCCAGGTGTGGGCCATTCCTTCAGGGGCCGTTAGTCAAAGCAGCTGGTCCTGAGGCGGCCAAGGCGCCACTTGTCTGGTTTTCGTGCTTTACTGGGCCTGGAGCTGAAATACAGCTGAGGCCTAGATGTTATCTTTAGGGAGGAAAGGCTCAGGGCGTCTAATGTGCGTGACCAGGGATATGCTGGGGGAGGACAAGGTTCTTGTTTCCCAGTTTCGCCCCTCGCTAGGCATCGGGGGCTTCCTGCCCTGGTGGGGTTTAATGCCTGGCCCATTGTCCTTGCTCAGCTCATGTTTATCTAACACTGAGTATAATTTTTTTTTTTTTTTTTTACAAATTTGAGAACAAAATAGTGATTCTTTCTTCAAATATTTTTCAGCTTCCTTCGTTCTTTCTGGAAATCTAACTGCACACGGGTTATACCACTCAAAACTGTACTGCTTATAGCTGCTCGTTTCTTCTGTTTTCCTTTCCCCTCCATCTTCGGTTTAGGATTTGTTGTTGGTGTTTAGATATATTTGGTTTTCAGTATTCTCTTCTGCAGTACCTACTCTTCTCTCAAACCCTTCCAGTGTATTTTTTCCACTGGATATTTAATTTTTATCTCCTAAAGTTTCATTTATTCATCTTCAATATTCTCATTTTGTTTATTTTTACTTTAAATCCATTGTCACATTTACCACTTTTTTAAAGATCAGTTCTCTAATTTCAGTAGCTCTGAAATTTTTGATCTCCTTTGTTCATTTATAGCTCACGTTTTCTTTTTTCTGATGTATAGTAAATTTTTATCAAATTCTGAACATCATTAAGGCTACATCTTTGAGAGTCTGAATTCTGCCTCGTTTCAAGAGTATTAAAGTGTGGGAATTCTGTTATTTGCACGTTAGCTTGACTGCTTTCATGACTTGTTTTGTGTTTGTTTTGTTTTTGTTGTTAGGTCAGGTCTACAATAGCCATTATTCTAGGTCCAGTGAGCCCTCCCACTAAATTCTTACTGCTGTAAGATCTCTATTGGATGTTTTGGATGCGCTGTAAGTTCTCCCTGTTTTGACTGGTTAGACTTGAACGATCCCCAACCCTTTGCAAGCTCTTTGAATTGCTCAGGAACCTCCAGTTGGCAGTGTTTTCTCAGTCTCTTGGTGTTTGCCCTACGCAAGCTCAACTTAGTATTCGACAGACTGATGTCATCTCTTATATTATTATTCCTGCGCTTTCTCTGCATAGTCCCTCCGTTCCAGCACTTTGCCCTCGAAATCCCAACCTCCCCAAACAGCCGTGGATGGCTCCCCAGGTCAGCAAGGTATCGGTGCTCTCCTTGCACTTCTCCCCCCTGGGGTAGTAACAAGAGCGTGGTCACTACTCCTTTCCTCACACTCAGGAAAGTGAATCAAGGCCTGAAACCAGAGCATGTGTAGTTTCCATTCCATTCTTTTTCTTCTCTCAGGAATCAGATTCTTGTGATGATCGTTGTTCAGTCCCAATAAACAATTTTTTTTCATATATTTTTTTCTAGGTTTCAATTTTCACACAGCAAGGTGGCAAGCCAATATCAATTAGCATCCAGTCCTTCAGTGAAGCACCCCGACCCCCGGCATAGGTGATGCTAAGTGCAGTGTTCTACTACGTAAATACTCTCTTTTCTTGGAGCTTTGCATTCAGGAGGCATGCAGTCTTTATAGAGACTGGGCAGCTGGTTTCACTTCCGTTTTCTATTGTAAGCCATTGGTCCACCCAGCGACCAGACAGCTTGGTCATCAGGGGTTCACATTTCAGGAAGAAATAATTGTTGGATGGGACCGTTAACTGTAGTTTTTCTCTGAAACGTTCAAAAGTAGCTTATGACACCTCCCAGGCTTCACCAGACGGTAAGACCAATCTAAACGCTAATTTATAAATCTTCATAGTTGTAGGCCCCTACCATTCATGTAAGAAACCCCTGAAGACTTACCCTCCCCCGTGCACGTCTGAGAATCCCCAAGGGCTGTTTTAAACTGGCCCTCTCTTGGTTTCGGGTATCGTTCTCCTACAGCCCCAGTTCCCACGTGGGTCCAGACCTCTGCTGACCTCCTTCTCATAACAAAGACAGACCCGCGGTTTTCTTTGCGGGAGGAACTGGGCCCGAGCGGCCACTAGCTCAGTGTTGCTTAGAACAGGGGCGAGAGCTGTTCCCCGCGAGACGAGCCGCGTTGCCCCCGCCCGGCTCCGATCGGTGGCCCTGCCCTGGAGTAGTCACGGGACATCGTGGCTCTTGCCACTGCCCTTCCTCGCTGCCACGCGGGCTGGCTCTCCAGCCGAGCCCCCTCGGCCTGGGCAGGATCTGCAGACAACCTGACGCCTGCCCGGTGCAGTTAGGTTTCCCGCAGACCCCGCTTTGGCCAATCCTGATTTGTAGCAGGAATATTCTTCTGTCTCTCTGGATGCCTCACGGGTAGCCGAGCCCTATAGCGCAATTGCTCGGTCCTGTCCCGACACAAAATTTAGTGGGGCGCCCCGCTCAGTTCGCACTGCGCGGCCTTTTTCCTTCCCTGTAATGGCACAGGCGGCTTGTGCACACTGCGCCGAGCGGACGCTGAGGTCAGCCACCACCCTGCTGTTTCCGAAACAAATGCGCTCTTTCTCGCCTCTGTCTTTTATTACTCTAAGGGCTGTCATCCACCCATACAACCTGACCTTTGCAGGGGCTCTGCTGTCCAGCATGCTGGTATACGTGTGAACCTCAGACGTCGAGAGGGAAACCCGCCTCCCTAATCCGCCTCAAGGGATGCTTCAGGCTCCCGCCTCCATCCTTGCCTATCAGATTCCTTCTAACCCTACGCATAGGTTTATCAGTTTCCATTCTGGCCTAATAAGACACTCCGTTACATAAGTATAACAACAGCCGAATTCTGAATGTTGGGAAATCGTTCCATGCCGGTTAAAACTCAGGCTTCAGCTATCCCTGGGTATTATAGGGCTGTGTCCTTCCACAGGATACAATGTATGTAAATGTAGCCTTAATTTATTGCTACATAATTCTTTGAATGCTAATGAATATCAAGGGTAGGCTCTGAAAGCCAATACTCACTTTTTGACAAATTATTAAAAAGCTGTTGGAAATTTGATTCATGCCTTCTTAACAATGGACACCAATTATTATACCTGGCTTTCTATCACTAATAATCAGTAACAGATTGTCCAAGATGTGCAGCTGCTGGGCTGCTGGGCTGGATTCCACCCAAGCCCCACAGCTCTTTTAATCATGCTTTCCAACTCGGTGGCCCCTTTCCCAAGCAATTACATCAGTACTCCTCAATTCTTCTTGGCAAATCTTGTATTTTCCTTTTATTGCAAGCATGATTTTTTTCCCCTCTTGGGATTGATGGAAATATGTTAACTGTTTGTATTTAAGATATGAAACTTTTTTTTTATAACCAATTTTTTATCTCGAGCCACTTCCTTTCCAATTCTATTTTGAAACATGACAAGTAAAACATTTCTAAGCACAGATGGGGTGACCACCTGTCAACATATATCGGCAAATATGTTAAATGCACTTGCAAGGACATCTCGAATCTGAGATTGCGGGATTCTATGAAAATGATAATTGCTTTTTTCCTGAGTAAAAGCAAAACTATGTTTTCCCGTTTAAAGTTCTTTTTAAAATATGTGAAACAGTTCAATTGTTTCAAGCTGAATTATGGTATAGAATCTGGACCTCTTTCTAAAGGCTCTCCAAGATTTGTCTTTGATGCTGAATGTTCTTAAACCTTCTATCGAGTGTCCCTGAAATCCACGTGGCCATGTGATACGTGGGCTTTCAGGAAGACACATACATTATTTCATCCTAAAAAAGTCTATGTGATAACAGTCATAGGATTGGTCTTAATGGTAATACAGACACTTTTATCAATAAAATATATAAATGGCCCTGGCCGGTGTTGCTCAATTGGTGGGGCATCGTCTATGCACGAAAAGGTTGAGGGTCCAATTCCCTGTCGGGGCACATGCCCAGGGTTTCAGGTTCTTTCAGATCAATATTTCTCCTTCTCTCCTCCTTTCTTTTCTCTCTAAGAATCAATAACAATATTTTTTTTTAAATGTAAATGATTTTAAAATGACAAAAAATATCACTGGGTGTCTCGCCTCGCATATTCCTTCAGATTTTTTCCATCTTCCGTTATCTTTGTGCTATGTTGCAGATCTGTTAGTTATAGAAAACTGATAACACTGCAAGTGATTTTGTTCATAGAAACGCAAACTGACTGTGGAAAAGGGTTGATTATTGCCCGGTGGATATTAACCAACTTTGCATCTATTAAATAAGTTATTTTCCATATTCCTGATTGCCTACATGTGTGTCTAGCATTTGGATTCTCCTTTGATCCAATTGTAACATATTATTTGTTTCCTCATTAATTAGTGAAATTAAATATAATTTTTGACATATTTACATTTATATTTGTATGGAAATGGTGATTCTACTTTTAAATTTATCCTTGACAACTTGTAGTATAATTTAAATGTTTATTTTCCTAAAGTTTATTTGGTAATCAGTTTCTTGATTGAATGATTTTAGAATTTTTATGTCAAATTATCTATCATTTGTGCTGTCATCACTCTGATTTGTTATAATAGTCCTTGTAATGCAAGTTTGGAAGCTAGAACAGCCAATAGGATATTTTCTTGCCATTTGTGGTCAATTAATAAATAATACATGTGAATCAATCATAAATATAATTGTATACTAACTGTAGTACATCATTTTACCTTGTCTTCAATGTTCAAAAAATTAAATTAACAATTACATGAAGTGGACTTGGAATTAACTCATCTGTGCTGACTTGGCTTTAGAGACTATTATTTAGATATAAGTATTCATATCTACATTTAGATTAAATTAAAATATAAAAACATTTATTAAGTGCCTATTATCAATAAAAGCCACTACATGCTGAGAATACAAATTTCATTAAGTTATGGTGTCTACATTCAGGAAATGTGAAGTATAGAACAAAAAACTGATGCTAAAAGTCTTCTTCTTGGGTTTAGTGTACTGTACATACTAAACAGATGATCTAAAGCCGTTATCTAATGAACAGTTCACATTTGGTAAATTAAAACAGCCACATCTCTTGTGTAGAAAGTCACCCAGTCAATAATACATACTAATGACTAATGACTCCAAATGTAGTCATACTTGCAATATATTTAAAAATATACAGGGTGTCCCCCAAAAAATGTATACACACTTTAACAGCTGATAGCTCAATTTTGAAAATGAAATGTATTTTAATAAGCATTGCCTTTATAAATAATCAAAGTGTGTATATACATTTTTGGGGGACATGCTATATTTTTTCTAAGTGCTGAGAACACATGGTTTGTTTAGTTTAACTCATGTAATAACAAGTTTATTCAGCACCTACTATGTTCCATGCACAGTGTTAGGTAGTAAGGTTATAAAAATCAACATAATGTAGGTTCTCCCCTTAGTAGAGCAAATAGAAATGTTGGGGAAGGAGGAATAAGAAACATGAATAATTAAGTATATGAAATTGCTACAAGAACTGAAACAAAGTAATGAACATAGAACTAAGGTAGCAAAGGCAAGGCGACTAAGTCTAAATAGTGTGTTCAAGTTCCACCCGGAGGGCAGTGTGTGAACTGTGCCTTAAAGAGGAGCCAGTTTTGCTTGTCAGAGAAAAGAGAGATGGGTATTCCAGAAAGGAGACTTGTGCCTGCACCCGTGTGACATGTGTACTGTCACATGGATGCGTGCACAAGTAAATAATGCGCAGACGTGCAGTGAGACATGGCAGAGGAGGCACTGACCAACCCTGGTGGCTGAGGGGTGGAAACCGAAGCGGGAGGAGATGCATGTGTGAAACACATCTGGGAAATTACACTGATGTCCAATTGTGAAGAATTTTATATTCTGTTACGGAATTTGCTGTAGATCTTCTGTAAGGAATTATGTATGAGATGAAATAATTTAGTGTGGATTTGATAGTGTTAATACAGAGGGGCTGGGGAGGAGGGGGAGAGTAAAGGCAAGAAGTCCAGTTAAGAAGGCTGTTGATTTTTAATGTGTATCTTGTCATTTACTGAGGTGTCAATTCATAACTGTATTTTTTAAAGAGGGCATTCTAGGCATAATATTAAAATAAATAGCGTGTCTTTAGAAACCTTGGAGACCCAGTAACTGAGGCTTACACCTTCATCATGATAAGGTGAAGCGCCTTATAGACTCTGCTCCCTAATCACTCTATCTTGAAGCGTATTTTCAGGGGGGAAAATATAAATAATTTATATCTAAGTGTGAATTTAAACTATTTCTCTTTCAAAGCATTTTGTATTTAAAATGCATTCACTGAGACTGAAGTTAATATTTCATTATGTGACATTCAAGATATCCATCCGCAAACAAGTTGCCTCTCGTCTGTCCTGTGACATTTGCTGTCTCATGACTATTGTTAATTACCATCACCGTGGGAAGTGACTCCATTGGAAGTCAAGGTGGAGATCAAGAGATGAGTGGTTATTTTTTAATATCATTCTGACATTACAGATTTCCTGAGTTCAATATTTTATAGCCGTACCCAGCTTTTCCTAACCACACTTTGTTCAGTGTGTTGGTGAAGAGCAGTGAGGAGCTCGAGCACAACCCCTGACAGGCCGAAGACCTGATGTGCTTTTGCTGTTGGAGGTGGGAGTTCCCATGAGCATAACCAAGTGCCCTAGTAAAGGTGAAAGGACAGGTTGTCACTTTCATTTTCCTGAAGCTGGGAATTGAGGAAATTCTATCAGATTTTGATCTTGTGATTTTTAACTCGGTTTACATTTTTACAGAATTATAAACCCCCTTTAGAAAGAGGTAGTTTCAAAAATAACAGAGTTTCAACTTTTTAGCATCAAAATTTTCTGCTAGACAACAAATAACTAGGCCAGTATTTTAAAACAGGCTAATCAGTGTGTTCCCTGGGGCTCAGTATAGCCAATAATCCCTATTCTACAAAATCTACTCAGAATTTACCTTTCTAAAAAAATCTGGTGGCTATAATGTTAATACCATAAATTTGCCCCGTTTTAGAGGTGTGGTTCTGCGTGTTCTAACAAACACACACAGCCTTGTGAACACCACCAAAGTCAAGACAAAGCCTCTCTCTCTCATTCTCGACGCTCCCGTGAGCTCTTTATAACCATTCCTTGTCCTCAGCAGCAGCTGTTGGCAGCCACTGATCTGTTCTTTGTCTCTATAGTTGGTCTTTCCCCGAGTATCTTAATGAAACAATCAGGCACGTAGCCGTTAGAATATGGTTTCTTTTTTTTTTTTTTTTTAGAGTCGTTGTTTGGTCTTTTAATTATATAATAAGAGAGCACGTCGCTGAAGGAAGGGCATGGTAGAGGCGTCTCTGGGGCTTCAGGCCAGCCGCGTGGTGATCTGGGGCCTGAGCTCAGGCTCGCTGGACACGGCCGCGGGCCTGTGCAGCACCTCGCCGCTCACGGATGGCCGTGGAAAACTAGTCACAGGGGGTTTCTGGATACTGTGAGGTTCAGCTTGCACATCGAACCTGCTCTCTCCGACAAAATGGGAGCCGAGGAAGCACCCTTGGACTATTTTAGAAGTTACCGAAATAACCCTTTAGCACGCTTGAGATCAGCCCCATTGTTACCTTCTGAATAGAGTTTCATTGGACAGATGCCCCGAATGCCATCCACTCACCCATTGCTCTAAAGATTGGCAATGCCCTCAGCTGTGGCTCACGCAGGTCATGAAGGATTCTATCAGGTCACCTATAACTGATTGTTCTGTGGGGATTTTTACAGGTACGAATCTCTCCAAAACATAAACTTTAAAAAATATGTATATGTTTTTATTGATTTCAGAGAGAGGAAGGGAGAGGGGGCGAGAGATAGACACAGCAGTGATGAGAGAGTCATTGATCGGCTGCCTCCTGCACGCCCCCCACTGGGGATCGAGCCCGCAACCCGGGCATGTGCCCTGTGCCCTCACTGGGAATGGAACCGTGACCTCCTGGTTCATAGGTTGACACTCAACCACTCACCCACACCGGCCAGGCAACTTTTTAAAGAGAGAGACTGTAACTTATTTGTCCTGTGTCCGCTAGACTGACAGGTTGATTATACGCAGCAGGCCATCTCTTTATTCACTGAATGTGTGAGTGAATGAATGAATATTTAAATTTATCTTGAACCAACCTTGAATCCAGGTACCAGTGTAGCACCTAGTTATGTTTCCTATATAATTGAATACAAATATTATTCATCCTGTGTTTTGATATGGAGAGAATTTTTCGTCTGTCTTTCATATCCCAGCATCAAAGTTCCTTTCCATTCTCATAGTCACCATCACACCTCTTTTCTCTTGGCTTCGAAATTGCTAATGGGTAAGACCTCCGCCTTCAATGAAGTCATACTTTTCCTCATTTTATGCAACTGTATTTAAAAACAGTAAAGAAACTATTTTGACATTTGCTCACTTTGCTATTTTACACTTTTCAAAGAAAAATCCTATTTATTTCATTTATCCTATAATAAACCTAGGCTTGTGTTAGCACTTTTAGAATTAAATGAATACTTAGCCATGTCCACCCCCATCCTTCCCTTACTGCATAATGCCAAAATCAGGGATATATATTTGTAAGCAACATAATAAATATTTACATAAACGCTTGTGACTGATTGGATGTGTGAGTAGAACTGAAGGTTTCAGAAGAGAAAGGGGCTCCTTAAACCGATCTCGTTTCTTTCTAATTAAAAAAAAGTTGATAGGTTGCATCCTTTAAATATTAGGTTTTAGAAAAAGGCTGACAGCAGCGAAGCTTTACCCTTCATAGCTCCACTTGCTTTTTAGTTATTTTTTTCCTTCAGAATGACTCCAATAAAACTTGTGAGACATACCTGGCCATTGACTATTGAATTTTTTTATTTTATTTTTTTATTCTTTGTATGTGCGGTTTCAGCCATTATTTTTGATTACCTTTTCTGGCATGATCACAATTTCCTGTAATATTTCTTTTCTCTCCCAAGGGAAATTAATGTCTGTTCCTAGCATTTGTCCCTTATTTTCTTTGTGAAAACCGAGACAAGGAAGCAAGAAATTAATTTAATATTTTAGCAATGTCAGTTTCACTGGTCGATAATTTATTCTTATAATTTTTACTCTGCAGGCATCTTCAGAGTGACCTCTGGTCCTTTATATGCTTGAAACACATTTTCTATAATATTTTGACCTCCTGTGATATTTTTCATCCATTCCTCACTTTGGCTTTTCCTTCCGTTCTGCTCTCACAACTGTGCCCTTTGTCTCCTTCCTGCAATTCCGCATAACCAATATTTTATACTTCATATCTGAGCTGCTCATATACTTGATTACTTTTTACAAACCATTTTTCATCCATATTGTATTTTTTAAAATTTCTGTGGTATTTACTTTTAGGTTACACATAAACACAATCCTTTGGGAACACAGAACATTAATTTACTTTGGAACAGGCTCCAATTTTTCTTGTCTTTTTTGTTTTATCCTGCACAATAAATAAATATCTCACTACCTTTTTTACACCAAACACAATACTGTAGGTTACCAATACCTTATTTTCTCATTGATTGATTTCTTTATTTCCTCATTAGTCTCAAGATATTCCTTAGCATTTCTTTATTTCTTATTATATTTGTGTTCAGGAATCCTGGGGCTCGGTTCTATCTCGCTTGCAAATAAAAGTTAACACAGTAAATGTGTCCCTACATTTGGACTTTTAGCTATAAATAGTTATTCATGTTCACATCATACAAAGGACATGTGTATATGGGTCTGAATCATTTGTCCCCAATTTAGCATTTTTGTTTCAGGTACAGTATTTTATACTTTCTTGCCATTTTCTATATTTCTGAAATCAAATTCTTGAACATAGTTATTTTGTATCTCTTTATAAAATATACGCTGTGCTTTTTTTAACCCTTTGTAACTCACGCTCTTTCTTTTTTGCAGTTAAACTCTTCAGTTTGATATTGTTGCAGATTGTTTTTTTGTATCTTTCATGTATAAATAGGTTCTGCTAAAACCTTCATTCTGTCATGTTTTCTGCTTGGATGTAGCTTATTTATTCTTTCAGTGTACATTTATCGAGTCCCACATAAATGCCAGATACTGTAAGGCTGCGGACATAGTAGGCCATGATCTCTGTCCTTGTGAATATGATAATCTAACAAATATTTCTAAAATAAATATTTAAAATTTATTAAAATTTGCCCTTCAAATTTTAGATAAATACCATAGCTGTAAAATAAAGGTTGTGCTGTGAAAGACTGTTGTGGAAAATGTGGTTTGAAGTTTTAGGAAGAGGCCAGAAAAATTTCTCTGGGGACATTATTTTGAAGCTAAGATTGAACACAACAATAAAAGCTACCTCATTGTGTTAACCTGGGTGCCTCCTGAAATTAGAGACTGTGGGAGATTATCCCAAGGCTCAGAAGTTATGAAAGACCAGGGAGAATCATGAAGGAAGGAGGAGTTCATGTGCCATGAGCACCTGGGGCTCAACCTTGCTGGGACCTTTGGAAGAGTATGTAGGATCCTTCCATGGTTTTCCTCCTCAGGCCACAGGGAGAACCACTCATCCATCAGCTCCCTTTCCCCGCTGTCGGGTCACTCAGATGTTTTTAACTACGGGGACTTCCTGCTTACACCTGTGTGTCTGCCAGCCCCCCCACTTCCCATTCCACCGGGTGGGAAGAGCCCCAAAGCCGAGAGGAGACATGCAAGCTCCAACCCTGAGCTGAAACACTGTCATCTTGAGGGGACTTTACCTCTTCACACGAATTCCCTGAATCTAGGGCTGGAGTGAGAGATGGGGCCCAGAGTACATGAAGTTAATCCATGAGGGGAACTTAAAAAACCAGAATTTGCAAAGTTCCAGAGGCAGAGACAGGAATTAATTGAACGTATTCAAAGAAATTAAAGAAGGCCAGTGATCTAGAGAAGAATGGAGACAAAGGAGGAGTCTCCTGGAGACTAAAGCACAGCCGTTTATGGTAAATGATATCGGATTCAGTGCCTTCACTTGCTGGAAAACTAATTAGGATTTGAAATGTGCTATACGAAGGATGTTTTTCTGAATCCTGACCTTATATTGTCAGTACCCTCTTATATTTTTCCCAATTCATAGTTTTACAGTCAGAATTAGACTGACAATATTTTCTCCATACAAAAACTATCATTCTAGACTGTAGGCCGTGCAAAGAACAGCAGCTCTGCGTGAGGAAGCCGTTTCTGGTGCCCGCCCCGGCGCCTGGAGGGCCCGGGTGTGGAGACGGCGCAGGGCACCTGGGCACTCACCTCCCCCGGGCCCGGAGGGGTGCGCTCCAGGGCGCACGGCCAGGCGGCCCTCACGCCCAGAGGCTCCTGCCACCAGCAGTGTGTGCCGTCCGCCTGCTCTGCACACGAAGAAGGATCTTGAACGGTCTACCCTTGGAAGCTAGAAGAAAAAAAATCTAGGCTGTTGGATTTAGGATATAAGTTATAAGCTTTCATGGTTGCTAATCATGTTTAGTTCAGAAACTTTGTTGAATCCAGGTGACTTTAGGTTTATATATAAGGTAAGATATATAAGTTCTGGGGATCTAATGTACAGGATGGTGACTATAGATAATAAACTGTATTGTGTATTTAAAACTTGCTCAGAGTAATTATTGTGTTCTCACCACACACACAAGGTAACAGTGTGAGGCGATGGATGCTACTTCGCTCTGTGGTAATCATTTCACAATGTATAGGTATATTAAATCATTATGTCGTACGAATTAAATTTACACAATTTTTTAAAAATATATATCTTTATTGATCTCAGGGAGAGGGAAGGAGGGGGGGGAGAGAGAGAGAGAAACATCAGTGATGAGTCATTGATCGGCTGCCTCCTGCACACCCCGGACTGGGGATGGAGCCCGCAACCCGGGCACGTGCCCTGACCGGGAATCGAACTGCGATCTCCTGGATCCCAGGTCAATGCTCAACCACACCCGGCCGGGCAAATTTACACAATTTTATTTGTTGATTGTATTTCAGTAAAGCTGGAAAAAATGGGGGGGGGGGACCAAAACACCAGACCAGCAGTGTATGAACGATACAGTTTCGCTGTCTCTTGCCAGCAGGTGGTATCACCATTGTTAAAATTTAGCCAGTCTCCTAGGTGTTACAGTGATATCTCATTATGGTTTTAACTTGCATTTCCTTAATGGCTGATAATATTGAACATCTTTTAGTATGCTTATTTGCCATCTGTATAGCTTCTTTGATTTATGTCTTGTAATTATTTTCTAATTGAATGTTTGCTTGTTTTTTACTGTTGAGTTGTGGGTTTTCTCTATGTAGTTTGTAAATATTTTCCTACAGTCCGTAACCTGTCTTTCAACTTCTTAAAAGGGACTTTCACAGAGCAGTTTTAAATTGCTCTCCTTTTGAGCCTGGGCTGGCCTTAACGAGTGGATTGACCAATAAAACGGGGTGGGAGCGAAATTTTAGGACTTCAGAAGCTAGATCATAAAACTTCAGGTTTCTTCTCTGTATGACAGTTACTCAGATCTGCATTGGATTTGGAAACTGACATGTTCGAGGAGTACTGATCAGTTATGTGACAGAATGCCGCTCCGTCGGGATTTATCTGATGTTTTTCTCATAATGATGCTGTGGTTGTGGCCGTTGAGGAGGAAGGCCACACAGGTAAAGTGCCCTATTTATCACCTTGTCTCAAGTGTACATTGTTGACTTTTATTTGCTAATACTTTGTTGAGGAATTTTGAGTCTCTGGTCATAAGACATATTGGTCTGTAGTTTTCCAATATGTAATACCTTTATCTGGCTTTGGTATTGGGGTCATGCTGGCCTCATAGAATGAGATAGGAAATGTGTCCTGTTTCAATACAGTCACACCCTGGAGATATTGAGAGGTCAGTTCCAGGCCACGGCAATAAAGCAAATACAGCAATAAAGCAAATCATAATATTTTTGCTGGTGGAGGGTCTTGCCTTCAATTTGTAAAAAACACTACATCTGTGAAGTGCAGTAAAGCAAAACACAATAAAATGAGGCATGCCTGTATTTTCTGGAAAAGACTGAGGAGAATTGGTATCACATCTTACCTAAATGTGTGGTAGAAGTCACCAGTGAAACCACCTGGGGCTTGTGGTTTCTTTATGCAAGGTCACTAATTATTCAATATCTTTAATAAACTTAGGCCCTATTAAGATTACCTATTTCTCCTTTTGTGAGTTTTGGTAGGTTTTGTCCTTCTAGGGACTGGTCCATTTCATCTAAATGATCAAATTTGTGGGCATAGAGTTGTTTATAGGATTCTGTCATTACCTTTTCAGCGTTCATGGTGTCAGTAGCCGTGACTGCCAGGGACTATCATGGGGTCAGTTACAAGCCAAAATGGAAGTGAAGCCTGGGTCAGCCTTTAGTCCCTGTGATATACAAACAAGACGTCAGTCCTGAGAAAGCACCAACTCCTCCCCCTTCTCCTCCCCCCTCCCAGTTTACCGTCCAGAATGATGCTAGTTAAGGATCAGGTGGATTCAGAACACAGGTGGAAACTGTCTCAGCACCCAGGGACCTCCTAACAAAGACTCCTGCAGTTTTATGAGCCAGGTGAACTTGGGGTGTGGGTGTGGTGTGTGGGTCGGGGGGAAGCTCAGAGTAAAAAAGCACTGAATACTGAGTTCGAATGGAGATGAATGTCTTCAGGCCCTGTCCCCATAAGGAGGTCTCAGTAGAGGCGCCGGAGGAAGGCCTCAGGTGGAAAAGTGGCCTCTAAATCAAGGCACCCGAGCTAGGAGGTGCATACGGAACAGCGTGGCGCACCGGGGCGGCCTGCAGACCTGGACTGCCTGGGCTCCCTCCTGAGACCGCAGGGCCTTTGCTCAGCACCGAGGCGGTGTGTGCTGCGGAACCGGGGACGCCCACCTTACGGAGAGACCAAGCGGCACTCGGGGGCTCGGGGTTCAGGAGGTTTATTTTCCGCCTGTGGGCCCAGAGGAGCCCAAGTCCAAAGTCTGAGCCTGAGCGCAGCCGGGCAAGGAGTGAGACACCGGCCATGCGTTCGCCTACGTGGCAGCTGTACCTTGCTTGGGGCCGGGAGAAGCCCTTTCTGGTTTGGCGCCCAGGGGAACACCGCAGGACGGCACTAGGGGAAGCCCGGGGCTGCTGGCCCCTGTAGACCGTGTTCCCTCGTCGTGCGGAGGCCGCTTTCCAGCCGGGACGCCTGCCAGGTAAGCGTTTGCGTTCGTCCATGCTTGGTCCTGAAGAATTACACATAGGGGTCTGGCCAGGGGTTCGAGGCCTCAGTGGCCCCCCGCCTTATTTCTGATACTGGAAATGTGTGACAGCTCTTTTTTCTTGGTTAGGCTCGCTAGAGGTTTGCCGTTTCATGTTTTTAAAGAACCAGTTTTTGTTGTCATTGAACTGTTTTTCCGTAGGATCCTGTTTTCAGTTCTATCGATGGCTTCTCTAATACTTATTATTTATTTTCCTTTGCTTACTTTGGCTTTAACTTGCTCCTCTAGTTTTGTCAGATGGAAGCGTAGGTTAATGATTTGTCCATCTCTCCTGTTTTCTAGTACATGCATTAAGTGACACGTTTCTTTAAGCTCTGCTTTCACCGCATTTCACAAATTTTGATAAGTTGTATTTCCATTTTCATTTAGTTTCAAGGCATCTGTATTTTTCTTGAAATGTCTGTATTGACTAATGTTACTTACAGATGTATCTTTCCCCAATATTTGGGGATTTCCATCTGTCCTAGTGTTATTGACTTGTTGTTGTAGGGTGAATATGCTTTATCGGGTAACGGAAGCTGAGGTACAAAGGCCTCATTGTCGCCCTGGCCAGGTGGCTCGGGTGCTTGGAGCAGCGTCGGAAACGCTGGGGATTCGGTTCCTGGTCGGGCACATACCTGGGTTACGTGTAACCCCTGTGGGGGCGGGTACGGAGGCAACTGATTGTTGTTTTTTACTCTAAAAATCAATGAGCATACCCTCTGTGAGGATTTTTTAAAAAGGCTTTATTGTAAAGATTTATGTCAATTTGGTCAGGAGTTGAGTCATGTTAAATGTTATAAGTAGTTTTCCAGGGGCCTAAAATTCCTGTAGTGTCCTGGGGTTTTTTGTTTTTTCTCTCCTGTTGTCTGTGGGCTTCCCTAAGAAGCCCTCGCCGGGTAGTCTGCCTTTTAGATCTTTCAGCTGTAAAATGCTAATATACTGGAGTCCCGTTGGTGTGACCACATTCCATACTCTGACTAAATCTCAGTCACTTGGTGAACCCGTATCCTGAGCTGTGAACGTCACAGCTCCTCTTTTTTTTTCTTTTTTTAAGCTTCTGCTTCTTCCCCTCGGTTGGAGCAAAAAAGCACAGAGGAGGGAGTCAGAGGCGCACCCTGCGCCAGGCGGGGTGAGGCTGGAGCGGGCCTTCCCCGGGGCAGGCCTCTGTGCTGCGGAGCTCGGGGCAGGGTTTCAACAGAGTTCCATTTTTCGTCCCCTGCCAGAGCCCAGAGGGGACCTTTCTAGGTCTTTCACCAGGAGAACCTGGAGGGTGCTTCTGAGTTAAAACCCATGAAAATATGAGCGCCCCCTAGACTGCGACCCCAGGAGTTTCTCAGTCTCCAGCTATTCCACAGTGAGCCTCCAGCGACTCATCAAAATTACCTCGTGAGTGTTACTACCTGTGTTTGGCTTCTGCAGCTTCTTTTCCAAACAAGCCTGTGTCAGCCACGCCTGTTAGCTGTGTCCCCAGAGTCTAGAGCGGCGCTCTCCACTCTCAGTGATCGGGGCCCAGAGACAACCTGGTGCTTTCAGTTCATCCAGCTTTTTCTCGTTGTAAGCACATGAAACAGACAGGACTTGTCTTTTGCTTTCCAATGATGTCAAGTCATTGGCACATGCCTGACCGCTGAGTAAACATGAGCCCCCAGGGAGAAAAGGTTCCCTGCCTTTCTTCCCTCTCTTGAACTCCATCCATACCTACTTTCCCATGTCATAGACCCTGTACCTGTTACATTCTGCTCTCTTCTTAAAATGCTTCCTGCCTCAATACTAATTTGTTTTCTTCTTTGAAATTCATTAAGACAGAGGGTAGGTACTGTTGTGCTAAGACTATAAACTCGGCTTTCTGGGAGCTCAACAAGTTAGCACCAAATATACATGTAATTCTTTACAGGTATATTCATCCCCCAAAACAGTGCGTTTTGCACTTTGTACCAAATCATCTGTTTCTTCTCGCGTTAGCTGCTAAACCCCCAGCCTCGCAAACCATAATCCTACCTCTTCTAAATCCTATCTTGGAAAAGAAACCTTGTCTAGAGAGAAAGAGGAAATTTAATACAGCCTCAGGTGAATGAGGGAGCCTTGACTTTGCACAAAATCTGCACCAGCTGGAACAGAGTGACACTGGGGTTTTAATGCAAGACAGGTGTGTGCTTTATCATGCTAAATCCAACATCCTGAGAAAACTGGGCGTCTTCATAGGTTTTTGTTGTTGTTGTTGCTTTAGATGGTGAGTTTTCTTAAGATTCTTGAACAAAAAAATAGAGTTGAAATAGCAATTAAGTAGGGGTTGATAAAACACTTTTTGTAGAAATACCACGTTACCCAAGTTCCTTAGAATCGGTCACATTCCCGAGTTCATTCTATAAGAGGTTTTGCTCAGTAGGAAATGGCCTTAACATCTCAGTGGGAAGTAAATTCCTCTTAGCTCAGATTAAGAATTTAATTAGCAATCTTACCTTGAGGAGTTTGAAGCTTTTATGTTCATTATTTTCTAGTGTGTTTTAGAGAATCAAGGGTTCCTGAGTTGTCTGATTTACGTAAAAGGTCAGGAGCTCTCCATGATTTTCCTCATGGGGACTCCTGACTTTATCTACATAGTCAATCTGAGGGTTAAATTCTTAAGATTAGAGGGCTTTTATGAAGTCCTTTGAAATAAAAATAGTATTTTTTTATTATACTAATCTTTTATACTTTTCCAAGCATTGAAATCAAAAGCGGAAAAAACCTAGACCAAACTGAATTTGGTTTCCAAAAAGATGTCTTACTTTTTTCTTGGAAGTTAATTCTCTCAGATGCTATGCGGTAGCTCAGTGGGAAACATAAAGATCTGTTTTCAGTACCTGAGATCTGCAGCAAAACTCAGTTGATGTGGTTAAACTTTTGGTGGTTTTTTTTGTTTTGTTATTGTTTATTTGTAGGCTTTAGCTTCTAATTGCTGGGAAATAAGATTTTTAGTGTATTTACATCTTACTCCCTTTTTCTCTTTCCTGTGGACATCTTGTTTTTTGACTAAATGTCAAACTGTTTTTGGATATTTGTGAAGTAACTTGGTCCAGGTAGAAGGCACTAAAAGTGGGGAGAATAATTCCAGTCCATTTCCCCCCAGTATCTCAGCTTTTCAGTACCTGTTTAAAAGCAACAAATGTCAAAGCTGAGTAAGAAATTTTCTTAATGGTACTTGAAAGAACTAAAAAGTAGGCTAGACTCTGTCATCTAACATACTTCTGTACATTAGAGATATCCCTATACACGCACCCGTTAATGCTTAAAAAATTGTATGATATGACAATAATAGGATTTATATTTTAGAATAAATATGACTCAAAGTTATTTAGATACAATGAGTTCAAAATAAAACAACTAATTGGCAAATCTTAATGCAGGTTTTAGCAGCATTAGTGTCATATATTGGTCGGCAGGTGATAGTTCTATGCAGGGAATGCAGGAAAAAAAGACAAATAGAAAAGATTTTTATTTCTTAAAAATTACTCCTCTGGTATTTTGGCAAAGCTAGTATATACTTTAGTTAACCTGAGTAAGGAGTTTATTCTAAATGTTCAGATCATGGAAATGAAATAATATAGTCCTTGTAAAAAGATGTTTGAAGGAATCTTTATTCTGTTCTGCTTAGTGTCTGTTATTCCAGAGTGTACTCTATTGTTTCTAAGCTCCAATATTCTCAATATAAGTTCATATAATTCAGTTAATAGAGAATTTAAATGAAAACTTGAAAGGATATTTGGTTGAGACTTAAAGCGGAAATAAAAAGGCATTGACACATTGTTATTTATAGTTGCCATTATTAAACACTCATGATGCTTCGCCTGCATGTATTTAACTCCTAGTAAAGAATTTATAGATGAGGAAATTGAACTGAAAAGAAGCTAAGAAGCGATAGAGGTTTATTTGAACCAGGCCTGTCTGCTGCCAAGGTCAGGACTCCCAACCACATCCTACCGTGTCTTACAGGACTTCTATATGTAATTAATATGAAAGTGCTCAGTCTTCAAATCTGAGTTTTTTTAAATTTGAGGGCCAGAAAATTTGGCCTTGTTTTTATAAGTTTGATCCCACTGTTTAACAAAAATGTACTTCACATGAAAAATATGGGAACCCCTTCCAACTTCAGAATAGAAAAAAAATGGGTTTGAAGTTCTCTTCCGTAAAGAAATAGTTCACCTAGTATGATGACAGCCATTCATTAGAAAGAGCATCATACCTCTAAAACCTCCTGGTTTTCTGCCTTGAAAATATTGAAATATTTAAACGATTATATACAAAATTTCCCATAGACACTTGTAGCAAAGTATATACCTAATACTTGATGGGGTCAAATCAAGGATGTGTTTTTGTTACTTTCAGCAGCAGGAAGTTTGGCTTGTTTTCAAGTTGAGACAATATTCCAAAGTCCTAGATGACTATTTACTCATAGAATTACAGCCTCATGAAGCTTCTAAAGGATCTTCGGCCCCATGTCCACGTACAGCCCATCTGGCCCTTGAAGTTTCCCTCTTCATCACGTTTACTGTCTTCTCACTTGTATCTCTCTTCCTCCTCACACTTCCCCATAAACTGTTTCCTATTATGAAAAATGATGAAAAACAATTCTTGTGTTATTTTAATGTGGCTTTATCACTAAGTCCAAGGCATTCTTACCATGTGACTACACTATATAAAGACAGCTGTTCTGAATTAGATAGAACATTATTTTTTTTTTTTTCAGTACAGTTGAGTTGGGTCAAAGTTATAAAAAAATCAATCACAGATGTTTCAAATCCTGGCCATCATAACTCTTTAGCACTTATTGTTTATACCATTCATTTGGAGCAAAGCATATGCTACCTTATATTTTAAATTATTTTTAGAAGTCCCCTTTCCCTGTATTTCATTATCAGCTTCAAAGCTGACACAGCTCAAACTTTCTTGCAGACCTTGTATCTAACCTTGCACGCCACATGTTCCATACATGCTTGTTAATAACACAATTCAAATCACTTAACATGTACTGAGTGTCAAATAAGAAAAAAGAATAGGTTGTTTTTATACATCAGAGGATCTTTAAACAAATGTTCGAGGTGTTTGTAGATATTTTGGAAGGAAAACATAACTCAGAGTTTCTTGAATAGTGCTACAAGGAGGTACAAGGTAGGACATATTTACTTTATCCACATTTTATAAAAAAACATTAGTAAAGCATTATCATTTGTGACTTTTCTCAGAGGGAAAACATTCCAGGTGACTGACATTGAAGGTAGTACATAGCCAACATTTACCGATCATCTTGTAGCAGGGATGCTTCTGGAATAGACAAACACAGTGAAAGGGCCGAAAGACTGAAGGTTAGGAAGGACCTAAGCGAATTTCCCGACTCCGTTAGAACACAGTGAGCCTGAAGGTAAGATGTGAGAAAGCCTATAATTTTAACCGGCATGTAATCATGGGCGGGGTGGTGGGCAGGAAAACGTGGCTTCCGACAATGTCCACACCTTAATCTCCGAGAGCCTGTGAACATGAGAGAAAGAACTTTGTGGAATTAGACATATCTGGATTTGAGTGGTTTTGGTCAATTCTTAGCCCTCAATCCTGGTAGGGGGCGTGCGGGAGGCAGCCAGTCGATGTTTCCCTCTCACATGGATGTTTCCCTCTCACGGATGTTTCCCTCTCACATGGATGTTTCCCTCACATGATGTTTCCCTCTCACATGGATGTTTCCCTCACATGGATGTTTCCCTCTCACATGGATGTTTCCCTCTCACATGGATGTTTCCCTCACATGGATGTTTCCCTCTCACATGGATGTTTCCCTCACATGGATGTTTCCCTTTCACATGGATGTTTCCCTCACATGGATGTTTCCCTTTCACATGGATGTTTCCCTCACATGGATGTTTCCCTCTCACATGGATGTTTCCCTCACATGGATGTTTCCCTTTCACATGGATGTTTCCCTCACATGGATGTTTCCCTCTCACATGGATGTTTCCCTTTCACATGGATGTTTCCCTTTCACATGGATGTTTCCCTTTCACATGGATGTTTCCCTCACATGGATGTTTCCCTCTCACGGATGTTTCCCTCTCACATGGATGTTTCCCTTTCACATGGATGTTTCCCTCACATGGATGTTTCCCTCTCACATGGATGTTTCCCTCACATGGATGTTTCCCTCTCACATGGATGTTTCCCTCTCACATGGATGTTTCCCTCTCACATGGATGTTTCCCTCACATGGATGTTTCCCTCTCACATGAATGATTCTCACATCAATGTTTCTCTCCCTCCTTCCCCCTCTCCGTTCCTCTCTCTAAAAATAAATAAATAAATTTTTTTAAAAATTAAAAAGTTTTGTACATGTGATTAAAATTATGAACCTTGAGATGGGCAGATTAACCCAGACTATCTGGGTGGGTATAATCAGATATCATTAGTTCTTAATAATGTGATCAGAGAGAGTGATGTTCCTTGCTTGGAAAAGGAAGGAAGAAATCCTTGAGCCCAGCCAGGCCAACTGCCTGGTAAATGCCTTAGAAAAGGCAACAGGGCTGATCTTCCCTCAGAGCTTCCAGAAAGGAACACAGACCTTTAGCACCTTGAATTCAACCCAGTGAAACCCATGTGGACTTGTAACCCACAAAACTAAGTTGATAAATTTATGATGATTTAGGGCACTAGCTCCATGGTAATTTGTTATAGCAATGATAAAAGACTAATACAATGTCAAGTGTTATTATGGGTTAAAATTAATTTATTAGGTTATGGAGAGCTAATAAAGGTTTTGAACAAAGCAGTGATGCTGATTAATTTTATACATATTAGGAAAATGAAATTGCTTCTGGTTTTTAGTATGTAATACAAAGAAAATTAGATGTAGAAAGTTCATTTGAAAATGAAATGGAAAAAAAATTATTATGTAATCCGTGGCTGGGCGGGTCAGTGGGTTGGAGCATCATCCTGTACACCAAGAGGTTGTGGGTTCAGTTCCCAGTCAGGGCACGTATCCAGGTTGGGGGTTCGATCCCCAGTCAGGGCTCATGTGGGAGACGGCCAATGCATGTTTCTCACATCAGTGTTTCTCCCTGCCCCTCACCCCCTCCCTTTCTTCCCCTTCCTTCCCCTCTCTCTCAAAATCAATAAAAACATATCCTCGGGTGAGGACTTTTTAAAAATGACTATATATATGAAACTGCTTAGCCTTAAATAGAAATTGGAAACTCAAGTTTAACCTTTGTTAGACAGACAATATATTTAATAGAATTTTATAACTGCTGAAGAGAAAATTGTAAATATAAGAGAAATACCTTTATTTCCTATTTTATTATAGTGTTTCCAAATATATTGTAGAATTGAATGAAGTTTAGCATGAACTCTCATAATCACAGCCTAGATTTTATTATTGATACTATTATACATGCTTCATCATATATCTCTTCATTTATCCATCCTTCTATCTAGCCATCAATTCATGTTTTATTTAATGCATTTCAAAGCAAATTGCAAAATTAGTAGAATCCACCCTAAATGTTTTAATTATCATTAACTGCAGTTTCATATTTGCTTTAATTTTTTTCCTTTAATGTAAATTTACATAAAGCAAAATGTACCAATTGTAATTGCGTATTTATGTGTTTACAAATACTTATAGCCATGCAACTCAAAACTCTATCAAGATACAGAATATTGTCTAGAAGTTTTCCTCATGGGTCACTGTGCACTAGAAAGAGCTTAAACCAACTCATAAGAACCAATTATAGGAACTAATTATCTATGCTTTTCTCAGTTCTGTTTGGTGACATTGAGCTGGCAGTAGAAACTGACCACGGGGGTAGGATGTACAACATGGAAAGAGGCAAAAACTTTGAATTAAATAAGAACTCCATCCCTTCTCTCCCCTAAAAAGCTGAAGATAATCACATTTCTGATTTTTTCCCACAAAAAAATTAGCTTTGCCTGTGCTAAAAGTTCATAAAAATGGAATTGTATAGTATGTATGCTTTTGATAAGGTAACAGATTCACTTGAATAATTGAAGTTCGTCATTATTGCTGCATGCATCAGTAGTCTGTTCCTTTTTTATTGATAATTAGATTTCAAATATATAAATATACCACAGTGTAAGTCATTTCCTGTTGGACACTTGGGCTGGTTCTAGTTTTTGGCTGTTATGAGTAAAAACTTCTGTGAGTGTTCTTGTACAAGCATTTTTGTAAACACATTTTTCGGTACTCCTGGGTAAATATTCAGGTTTGCTCTGGGTCATTTTGTAGAGGTATTTTTAACTTTTTTTTTTTTTAAATAAAGACGCTAGGCCCAAGTGGTTGTAGTATATAGTACAAGTAACTGCGATGAATGATAGATACAGTTGCCCCACATCATTTCCAAAACTGGATACTTTCAGTCTTTTAATTTTAGACATTTTAGTGAGTGTGTATGATATCATTTTGTAATGTTAAATTTTATTTCCCCGACGACTAATGCTGTTAAATAGTTATGTTTTCTGGCTAATTGTATATCTTCTTTCATTACATTTCTATCCAGTTTTGCATTTCTTTACTGGATTATTAGCCTTTATTATTGAGTTGTAGAAGTATATTTTTATATTTTTGGTAACAGTCCTTTGTCAAGTACCTATTTTAAGAATCTCTCTGTATATAGTTTGCCTGTTCAATTTTTTTAATGTTGTAAAAGTTTACTTTAAAAAATGTATGAACACCTAGGTATTCCAAGACTATTAATTGCAAAGGCTTCCCTTTCCCAATTTATTTGCTTTGACACCTCATTTATTAAAAATGAAATCATCACAGAAATGTACATCTATGTCTGCGTTCTTTATTTTGTTTATTCTTCTAGATACTTTTGAGTACATATTTTTAACTATAATCACCATGCTGTACATTAGATCCCCAGAACTTATCTGTCTTATATCTCAAAGTTAGTAACCTTTGACCAATATCTCCCCATTTTTCCCATCCCCAGCCCCTGACAACCACCATTCTCCTCTGTTTCTATGAGTTTGGCTCTTATAACTTGTACACACAAGTGATATACAATATTTCTTTCTCTGACATTTCACTTAGCGCTAAGCCTTCAAGGTGCAGCCATGTTCTCACATACGACAGGATTTTCTTTTTTCTCATAGCCGAATAATATTCCTGTGTACATACTACATTTTCTTTTATTCCTGTGTTGATGGACACTTGGGCTGTTGCTAAATCTTAGCTATTGTGAATAACGCTGCAGTGAACATGGGCGTGCACATGTGTTTATGAGCTTCTGTTTTGATTTCCTTCGAATATATAACCAAGAGATGGATTATACAGTTCTATTTTGAATTTCCTGTGACACCTCCATACTGTTATCATTAATGGCTAAACCAATTTCCGTTTCCATCAGCAGTCCCTTTTCTGGACACCCTCACCAATACTTAACTCTTGTCTTTTTGATGATAGCCATTCTGACAGAGGTGAAGTGATGTCTAATTGTGATTTTGATTTCCATTTCCCTGATGATTAATGATATTGAGCACCTTTTCATGTAGTTTTGGCCATTTCTATGGTTTTTTGGAAAATTATTTACTCAGGTCCTCTGCCCATTTTTAATTGATTTTTTTTTTTTTTTTTTTTTGGCTTTTGAGTTACATGGGTTTTTTTATATTTTTGGATAATAACCCCTCTAGATACATGATTTTCAAATATTTTCTCGCATTCTATAGTTAGGTTGCCATTTCATTTTGTCGATTATTTTGCCTTGCTAGTTCATGTTAGTTTGTGCTCGTTCACGTTAGTTTCATGAAGTACCACTTATTCTTTTATTGTTGTTTGTGCTTTGTGTCATCCAAAAAAAAAATTGTTGCCAATACCATGATATTGGTATTGGAGTGTTTTCCTTATTTTCTTTTGGAGTTTTAAGATTTTGATTCTGTTTGTCTTTATACCATTTCTAGTTAATTTTTGTGAGTAGTGTGAGATGGGGTTCTAAAACCTTTCTTATGCATGTGGTTTTCCAGTTTCCCTAGTACCATTTATTAAAGAGACTATTCTTTTTCATTGAGAACTCATGACTTCCTTGTCATATACTTGTTGACCGTGTATTCAAGGGTTTATTTCTAGGCTCTCGATTCCGTTCCATTGGTCTATGTGTCTGTTTGTGCCATTACCATACTGTTTTGATTACTGTAGCTCTGTAATATAATTGGATATCACGAAGTACAATCTCTCCAGCTTTGTTCCTCTTTCTTAGGATGACTTTGGGTATTCAGAGTCTTTTTTTTATTCAATACAAGTTTTTGGACTTGTTTCTCTTCCTGTAAAAAATGCCTTTGGGATTTTGATAGGGACTGCATTGAATCTATAGACGGCTTTGAGTAGTAGGGGCATTTTAGCAATAGTAATTTTTCTAACCCTTTCACATGCGATATCTTTACATTTGCTTGAGTCTTATTTAATTTTCTTCATCAAAATTTTATAGTTTTTATTTTCCAGATATTTTACTTCCTCGGTTAAATTTACTCATAAATATATTACTGTTTTTTGGTGCTATTGTGAATGGGATTGTTTTCTTAAGTGGGACTGTTTTATTTTTTTCAATATATTGTTGGCAATGCATACAAATGCCATGGAGTTTGATATGTTTTTTTGTATCTGGAACTATGTTGAATTCAATGTTTATTTCTGTTTTTTGTTGGAGTCTTTAGGATTTGCTATATATAAGATCATATCATCTTCAAATTAAGACAATTTTATACTCTTCTGTCCAAATTGGATGTATTTTTTTTTTCCTTACCTGACAGTACTGAAAATCCCAACCAGAGCAATAATGAATAGCAGTGTGAGTGTAGGAACCCTTTCCCGTTTCTTCCCGATCTTAGAGGAAAGCTGCTACTCTTTCACCACTAAGTATTTTATCTGAGAGCATCTTAATATTTGACCTTTAATGTGTTGAAGTATGTTTCTTATATATCTAGTTTGTTGAGAACTTTTATCATGAAAGGATATTGAATTTTGTCAAATGCTTGCCCTGTATCTATTGCGATGATATAATTTTTATCCTGCATGTAGTTCATGTAGTATATCCTATTGATTTTTGTGTATGTTGAGCCATTCTTTCACCCTACTTGATCATAGTGCATGATCATTTTAAAGTGCTTTTGAATTTGTTTTACTAGTATCTTGCTCGAGAATTTTTGTATCTATATCCATCAGCCATATCAGTCTAATATTTTCGTAGTGCCCTTATCTGGTTATGGCATCAGAAGCATTGGCTGCCCTGAGCCTTTGCCCTTGGCCTTTCATTGCAGAGTAGCATCTCCTGCAGGCTGCCCTCCGAGTAAAAGATACAGGAGTTGATACCACAGCCTTCCCCATCCCTCTTCCTATCCCTTATTGGCCTGCTTGCTTTTATTCAGACTTCACAGCATGTAGGCGGTTGTCCATCCCCTCCCGGACTTTATAGTTGTTACCCAGTAGAGGGGCAGGTCTGGTAGGAACTACTCAGCTCTATCGGAAGCAGGGCTCCAAGGTCTGACGTTTTAATAAATAAATAAACCATCAGCATCTTTGAGTTTGGTGAATGAGATTCAAACTAACTATGACTCATTTTGTACTACCGCCGGGCTCACTGATCTGGAAATAAAACCAATTTCATACTCACTATAAAAAAAACAAGTAAAGAACCTACCTAGTGATTTCCTCTGAGAGGCTTTACTTTTCATAAAGGCAGTTTGGGAGCCGTCCTAGATAATAGTATCATTTTATTTTAACGGCAGAATCTTACCACCCTTTCATGTTACACTTCCAAAAGGCTTACGGTAGCTCTCATTTTATAAAGAAGACACGAAGGCCAAAAGAAGGAATTTTAACTACAATCATAAGATAATTGTGGAGTAGCTTACAAAACATTTGCATTCCTCTAGGTCAAACCAATTCGAGAAATATTTACCGAGCACCTTTGCTAAGAGCAGTATACAAGAGTTAACATTTTTATGGTCTCTTTCTTAAGAGATTGATACTTCAGTCGTTGAGGGTTGACAGACATATACTGAAATGCTTTTAATTCACCAAGTGACTGCTATGAGAACAACAGACACAGAATGCTATGGAAACACACAGATGAGACACCAACCCCAAAATTGTTGTGAGGGGAATAAGGTGTCAGTCATTTAGGTCTTAATCCAGCAGAAGATGAAAGAGCTGAGTCTTAAAGGATTATTTTGAATTAGTCAGCTGAGGAACTGGGGCTCTCATGTCATCCAGGTCATTTTTCCAGTGTCTCAGAGAGACCTTCCCTGACTACAATAAAACTGGTCCTCTCGGGTACTCCTTACCCCTCTTCTTTTATTTTCTTTTATTTCTTCCAAATGAGTATCTCCTAACATATTTCCCTCCTTTTTTTCCCCCAACTAGTATGTAAGTTGCATGAACAGGAAGCTTTTTTTAAAAATCTGTTTTATTTACTGCTCCATCTACACTGTTAGAGCCGTCAGTTTCTCGAACATAGGTTCTCAATAAATATTTGCTGTATAAATGCACTTGATAAATGTTTTTAGTGATAAATAGAAAATAAAACTTGAATGTTTTTCAAAGGCTATATAATGTAGCACCAGAATGCTATACTAAGATGTTTGGAATCTGTTTTATGTGTGATGAGAAATTATCAGAAAGAGAGAAAAAAAAATAGCATTTTTACATGAGTCAGTGTAATAAATGTGGAAATACTAGATCTGAGGGGCAAAAATTGGGTTCCGGACTTCTGATTTGTTCTATTCGTTCTGTATTGTGTTGGCGGCTCTGTGTTTATTGCCTTAATTTGTGGATATCTATAAAATAACCTTCCAGCTGTTATTCACAGTCATTGTACAGAAACCTTGTTGGTGTGGTGGTAAGTGTGTGTGAGGAGGCGCTTTCTAGAATCTTCTGATTAAATCTCTGTCTTTCTGTGTCTTGGGCTGTGATCTTCCCAAGTGTTTCCCCAGTGGTGTAGCATTTCCCCCCATTCTCCTAACTCCCTTTATAGCTGCAGCATTTCCGACTTATTTCCTTGATGACCGGACCCTTAATAACTATGATGTTCACCCTCCTTTGAGAGAAAAGCCCAGAAGGGGGTGGAGAGGGAAGAATGAACTCCAGCCAGCGGGAGAAGACAATGTTAGCTTTCTCTTTAGAGCTGGCCTTTGCTGTGGAGAAAGCCTGGGGCATGTTTCATAGTGATTACTCTTCCACTCTCCTTTCTGGCATCATGAAGAAATCTTTTCTGCTTCTTTAACATTTAAGCCTGTTGGGGATTCTGGTGCTCACGCCAGCACATTTTGGGAGTAGCCAGAAGACTGCAGTCCCCAGGCGTGTCTCAGTCTCATACTGGTCTGCACTTGGTGCGGGGAACTTGTCAAAATGACCATTTAAGGGCTGATGCCTGTTTTCTTGCTTTGGAGGCTTCTGCTCCAGGAGACAGATCTTGGCCGTGACCCTCTGCGCGTGCCTGACTCTCCAGGTTTCGAGGTAGCACCTTGCCCTGCAACTTCAGTTCTCTGATAGGTCCACAAAAAGTTTGGTTTTCAGTTTTCTAGTTTTTTGTCTTGATAAAGATGAGAGTGAAGACTTCTAAGCAGTTTACATGTGGAAGTGGAAGTCCCCTGTCTTTACTTTGTACTTAAATGTCTTTTAAACAATGATTAAATTATTCCCACGTTGAAATCCTATGTCATCCACAAGCCGTAGCCTTTGTCTACCTTGAAAATAATATATTTATATGTGAATACGTATACGTGTATATGTGTATTTATGCTACATATGTGTTGTGTCATGAGGATATTAAAAATAACATATGCTTTCAAATGCCTTTCTTACAGTGATAAACACCAAAATCTTGAGTATCATAGGAAAAAGTGACCCTTTTCCCCCAGGGACTTTTATTTTGAGTTTACTCCTTACTAACTGGCTGATCTTGTGAAATTAGTGCCTTCCAGGCAGGATTGCTGTAAGATTAACTGGTACAGTGTAAGAAAAGTGTCTTGTCAGGACTCAGCTAAATCTAGCTACCGTCTTTTTAGGAATTAAGGTCCCTGTCAATGGGTAGTACAATTGCTTTAATTGAGGTACTGACAGGAGAGCATGAATCCAGAAGAAATTATGCTTTGGTTTGCCCGGTAATGTTAAGAAAGGTAACACGCAGGACATGGAATTTCTAAACTCATGATGCACCTGAAAGGTAAGTATGAGTTTGCTAAGTAACACACTTGGGAAAGGCCCGCCACGCGGGGGCCTCACGAACACAGGTGTGCTTCAGTAACGACTCAGCATGTCTGAGAGGTGAAGTAAAAATCGCAAAATGATCATGGAATAAAGCTAAGTGGGAAGCGGGAGCCCATCATGGCAAACTTCTACTTAAATGTAAATGAGTTTAGACTTTGTCTAAAAACATAGAACATTTTTGTAGTAGAAGAATAACATGATCTGATTGAAATATTAATTCTTACTATATACCAGAGTTGGATTATCTTCATTACTAACCAGGGGTTTCAGAAGAGGTTCAGAGGAAACAAAATACAGAGACAAGTAACTAAGAATGAGAGTTAAGAATAATGAAGATAATTTTACATTAATAATTCCTTGAACTTTGAGCTTTAGTTGCAAGACTTCCTTAAAGTTTAGTTCTTGCTTATAAAAATGGGGAATGTTGCCCGGCGGGGCGTGGCTCAGTGGGTGAGCATCGACCTGGGATCCAGGCGATCAGGGTTTGATTCCTGGCCACACATGCCTGGGTTGCGGGCTCGATCAATGACTCTCTCATCATTGATGTTTCTCTCTCTCTCCCTCTCCTTTCCTCTCTCTGAGATCAGTAAAGATATATTTACCAAAAAAAAAAAAAAAAAAAGGGTATTGTAAAGCGTTCCTCAAAGATTTGTCATGAGAAATAAACTGTACAAGGAAAGATCCTATTCAGGGGCCTAGCATGGGACAGGTTCTTCCTTGTTGGTGTCATTCATAAAAGCTTAAAATTTATCAAAAAAACAGAAGTTTCTTGGTCTTTCTTGCTATATTTTCTGAAGATAACTTCCCAATTTTCCCCATTTGGTTGTTATTTTTAAATTTTTTTCTTTTTATTTTCATGTCATTTTGTTGTTTTCTCTAAAGAGGATTATAAAATTCTCAGCCATTCCTTTTTCAGGTTTTACATAAGATCACCTGGTCTCTGAAAGCAGCAGAGCAAAGCACATTTTTGAGCCAGTTGGCAAACCTGAGTGAAAGAAAAATAGATGATCTAAGAGTAAAAAGCATTTACATGGCCTTTTAAATGGAAAAGGAGAGGGTGAGAAGAGAAATCATTACCTTAGCAGCAACTCTGGAGCAGCAAACATGATGAAGTGGTTCTACATTTGTTCCTACTTTCCTGTTTTGGTGGCTTTACATTTTGTTTACTGATCTTTGCTCTAGTTTTCCTGGAGAAACTTTTACCTCGCTGAAGCCCTTTAGTCTCTCTTTTAAGAGCCATACTTTATACACCTTTCCCTCCCTGACTGCCTTCCGTAGTTCCTTTTTCCTTCCATTGTTTTTCAATCACAGATAATAAATTTCAGCTCTAGGCTAACCATTGAGGTAGGTGGTAGGAGAAAACATATGAACGGATCATAATTTAGTTAAGTAGAAAAGCAATGAAAACACAATGAAAAGGAACAAACGTATTTGGAAATTGGTCCACTACAATAGAGAAAGGCTTTCCGTGTGTGGAATACAATGCCTCTAAAATGGAAGCAAAAAATTGTTGTTGAGCTCCTCCTGTCGGCTAAGTGCCCTTTATTTAATTGACGTAATCCTTATAAATAATTCTATGACATTTTCCCTGTTTACAGTCAAGGAAAATAATGTTTCCAGGGTAAGAAGGTGTCTGAGGTAATAGCTAGAGCTTCTTGAGCATAGATTGCTATGATTTTCTTAGCTTTGCTTCTCTCTGCATAACTGTGTGCATGGGACATGGTAGCCCTCACACAAAATGCTTATTTTCTGAATGAAGGAATTGAAAGTCATATGTTTTCAGTAAGTGTAGAGGTGCTAGAGGCAAGTGGTTGTCTTTGCTTTAGGGTTAGGAAAAATGTGGGCAAAGGAGAATTGAGGCAAAAAGTGCCTGTGAAATAGTTGACTCTTGACCTGGCTGGGTCTTTGGTAAGTAGATGCTGGCTTAAAAATAGGCTCCTTATTGCAAACCTATTTAAGAAATGATACTCTACTTTTTAATTATCCATTAAACAGAAATATATATTTACGTAATTCTCTCAGCTATTTCAACAGATTATTTGGCACTCCAAATGATTTTGAAATAAATGTAAATGATCTTGAAAATAAAGCAATGTTTTCCTTTCTGACCTGTTTGTAACAATAATTCCCAATTTTCCTTTGAAAGTTGAATTTTTGAGATTTTTCAAATAATCACTTACTGCCTTTTCTCATTAGAACTTGCAGCACAATTCTTGTAAAAATTTTTGTTATATGTGCTTACAAACATAAGCAGACTTAAGTTTAATAATTTAACTTTCTTTTAAAAATATAATTAGCCTACTCTTATCCTATTGTCCATTGAATCTTTCTTCTAAATAGCAAAGACTTGTGCAAAATCGTCTAAAACTCAAACACGAACTTATCACAGACAGCTGAATTCTTGAGCTCTGATAGCTGTCAAAAAACTGCATTTATTCAACTTTGGATTGGAGCACTGCATTCACTGACTCCTAAAGTAGTTCTGTAAAAGTAAGACTTTTATCTTCTTTATCTTAATCAGAGGCATCAAAATCTGAGGCATCAAAATCTGCCCATTTTTGTCTTTTTAAACTCACCCCGGGAAAGAAATCTGCTGAGACCTCCAGATGAGTGTGAGCTCTTACATTTCTCATCATTTTTATTCTATCAATTGTGACATCTCACATTTGCCTTTTGATAATATTTCTGCCCAAATCCCATTGCTTTCAACAAAATATATGTCTAGTAATTATTTTCAGAGAAACTGTTGGGCTTCTTAAATTTTTTGAGAATGTTATATTATTATCTTTACCCACAAGCCTCTTGAAAACAGTACTCTTATCCCTAATAATTCCTGTCATGTTGTGAATGTCTTTCTGTTCCAGTGGGAATTATTATAGTTGTAATCTATCAGTTTCTGCAGATTTTCACATATTGGTTGGTATTATCATTGCATAAACAAGAATAGAGATAATTTGCCCACCATATTTCATTCTTTTAATGCAGTCAATTCTGTTTCTCCACTCACTCACACTGACCAGTTCAGTGAACCTATGAGAAATTTTCTTACTCATTTAACTTAAAAGTCTCTTACATAAGCAGTAACCCAGTCATAACGGACCTCACCATTCCTTATAAAGGTTTCTGAAATATGGTTTGCTGCTCCCTAGAACAGCGCTTCTCAACGCATATGAGGCCATGGAACAGTGGTTTTCAAAGTGCTGGGAAGAAAAAACAGCAGAGAGGTTCTGTGGTCAAACGAGTTGGGCCACTGCCACAAGCATGCTCCTTTGTTGAACGCACATTAACTAACCTGTTAGTGGCTCTGTGAAGATCCAGAGCAAAGAAGCATACTTCACTTTATTTTACTCAGCATTTCTTTGTCTTATTTCAACATGAGCGTCATTTTTCCTGTAACATCTATGAACACTGCATGAGAAATGCTTTGGGAAGTACTGCATCAGTGCTCCTTTTTTTAATGTCTTTGTCACATAGTATATTTTCCATGATTTGTTCATTTTATTAGGGTTTTTTTAATGTTTTTGCTGATTTTTAGAGAGAGATGGGCCAGGGGTAGAGAAACATTGATTGAAACTGCAAGTCGGGCATGTGCCCTGCCCCGGAATCGAAGCGGCAGCCTTCTAGTGCATGGGGAAGCTCAACCACCTGAGCCACACCGGGCAGGGCTTTATTAGTTTTAATATGTGAATATTCTCATATTTTTGAAGAGTTATGTTACTATATTCAAGTAAGAAGCATATGCATATGAAATAGAATGGAAAAAATGCTTTCAGACCCTTTCTACTCGTAGTAGTTTTAATATATTTTTACATATTTTTAATAATATATTTATTATAATAATCATCTTCACTTCCCTTTTTATACTGAGGAAAGCTTCCACTACATGTGTGCAAAGTCAAATGGTAATCTCCAGTGACCACCAAATGTCCCTCCCTTGTTCTTTAGCCATCCAGTTAAAAGTGTGTACTTTTTAAAAATTCTCATGGTTACAGGGTGTAAAAATGGCCTTAAATACAATTGTGTTAAAACATTTCTCTTTCCATCGCTACCTCTTTGTCAGAGTGTTGAATATTCCTGTGAGGTTACAAAGATTGGCATTTCTGATCTTATTTTTAAGCTGAAGAGAACAAGATGAAGAGGGAAGTGAGCTGGGCCAGAACAAACCTTTGAATCTGCGCATCATCAGCTGGTGCTTAAACCATAGGTTGTGCCAGCTCCCAGCAAGCAACCAGCAGTCGGTCTAGCACAGGTCAAAGAGGAGGAATGTAAATTAAAGGAAAGTACAAAGAATCAGCGAAGCATCTGACAGCTTGATATGACCTATAGTCTGACTATAAAATGTCGATAAAAATCACAGGAAAACAGCTGTTAGTTTCATCTTAATAATTTTGCCTTCCTGTATGAAGCAAAACAGATCTGAAGGAAGATAAATCACACACAAAGAAGTGTTTTAAGACAGAAAAACTATCCCATTTACCACCTTAATGTTTCACTTAATAATTGAAGAAGAGGTGGCTCAGAGGTTGAGCATCGACCTGGGATCCAGGAGATTGGGTTTGATTCCAGGTCAGGGCACATGCCTGGGTTGCGGGCTCGATCCCCAGTCGGGGGCATGCAGGAGGCAGTCGATCAATGACTGTCATCATTGATGTTTTTATCTCCCTCTCCCTTTCTCTCTGAAATTAATAAATGCATATTTAAAAAAATTATTATAATAATTGAAGAAGAGGTGTATATCATCAAGGAACTCAACTCAAAAAACATGGTTTGGGAGCTTGAAAATTCTTGAGGGCACTATTCATGTGCCCCTTATAATTATTTAAGTTGGTTCGGATGTGTATATCATATAAAATCATGGCTTGGGCCTTTACTCTTAGGACTCTAGTACATCCTTTGATTCTTTCCTAAACATTCACTTGCAGTACCCCAGTGAGTATGGATAGATCCCCATTATTTATAATGACGTTCAGTGCCCTAGCCAGCCTGGCACAAACTTCGTCATCAGCTTGTTCACTGGGGCATCCTCAGTGCCCCAGTAGTGGTACACACACACACACACCGTGGTTTCTATAGGTTGTGTGGTACAGATACTCACCTAGGCTCCAGGTGAATGTCCCTCCTGGAGTTGAGAGTGTGATGTTCTTGCTCTTTACTTGCCATTCCGTCCCTTACTTACAGTGAATTTTACACTAAATTTTCTCTCATCTTTTGAAGCTGTGGTGTTCTTACATCGTCAGTTTTCAGATGCTCTTCCTTTCTAAAAAATTTTTTTAATGTTTTTATTATTGATTTGAGAGAGAGAAAAGGAGAGGGAGGGAGAGAAACATCGATGTGAGAGGGTAACATCAACAGGCGCCTCCTGCAGGCCCCCTTGTGGGAATCGAGCCTGCAGTCTGTGCATGTGCCCGGACGGGGATTCGAACCAGGAGCCTCTTGGTGCATGAGATGAAGCTCAGCCAGCTGAGCCACAGTGGCCGGGGCCAGATGCTCTTCCTTTGCCTGAGATGACTTTTCTGTTGTTTTAATCTATAAACTCACAGGCGTTCTTCAGGACCAGTCACAACATTACCTATCTTTGAAGACTACTGTGACTCAAAATTTGTAACTGCTTATCATGAATTCCCAGTGTTTTAATCCATTGTGCAATAGAGTGTTTTTACGTATCTCCTTTTCTCATGGGTTTATTTACTTGCCTGTCACCACATGACTATATTGGTTTTCTGTTATTGCTGTAACAAGCTATCACAGATGTGACAGCTTAAGAAGCACACGTATTTATTACAGCTCTAGAGGTTAGACATGGGCGCTCCCGGGCTGCCGTCAAGCTGTTACTAGGCTGTATTCCTTCTGGAGAGAATCCGTTTCCTTGCCTCTTCCAGCTTTTAGAGGCTGCCTGCATTCCTTGGCTGGTGCCCCTTCTTCCATCTTCAAAGTCACCGGCATAGAATCTTCAAATCTCTCTCGGACTCTGATCTCCTCCTTTTGCTCTGGGATTCTTGTGGGGTTATATTCAGCCCACCTGGATAATCTAGGCTAATCTGCCTATCTCAATTTCTTTCATTTAAATCAAAGTTCCTTTTGCCACATAAGGTAATGAATGTATTCACAGGTTGTGTGAATTGTGACATGGACATCGTTGAAGAGGCATTATTCTGCTTACCACATCTAACCATCACTGCATTGATAACATCTTGCATGGCCCCTAGCTTATATTTGCTACCCAATATTTATTTGTTTAAAGAACTAATGAGTATTATAGTTACTAGTTTTCAAGTCAGTTTTTAACTAGGTTATGAAATTCCTGAGACAAGGGAGGATGTTTTAAATATTTGTCTGTCCCCACGTTTGCATAATGCCTTAGTATACAGTAAATTCAAAATAAAATTTTATTGAATTAAATTTTATAAGAGAGGCAACTGATTCAGCCTTCAATGAAAATATCTAATGGGTTATCTATTTATGCATATTAAAAAAACCTCTACTTTCTAGAAGGTATGATATGATTGTGGATCTTACATTATGTTCCAGATTAATTTTGTATTGGGTGGGTCAGAAGGAAAGATGAAATCACCACAAAGTGCTGGTAGCCTTTCCTTTGAAATGACTAACCCTAACGGTAACCCTTCCTGCATTTATTGTATCATTTCTCACCTACTGTCTTACATCCATTATCAATATTGATGATGCTGTTTCCAGTTCATTTTATGTAATTCAGACCTGCCTTGACTTGGTGAAAAATAAATAGATTATAATCCTGTGAAACTAAACAATAAAAATCAGAATATTTGAATAATGTAGGAGTATAATGCATTTCCTGAAAATATCAATGACATTTATGAATTTTTGAGTGGTCACTCTGTTTTCCATTTCAATTTTCCTGCACAGATTCAGTCTATGCACATAATCATTGAATTCTGATTCGAGAGACTCATTTTGAGGTGTTCCAGAGAACACGATTATATTCCAGGAAACCTTCACATCCCCACACCCACAGCCCATAATTATGATAGTTATCTAAAAACGTAATTCCACTTTCAAATTAATGAGCACATAAATACTGCAATATAACAGAAACTTTTTTTTCTCTGTTGACATACTGTGCAGTGCTGGGCACAGAGTAGTCACTCAATAAATAATTGTCTATTGAATTAAATTGAAGCCATTAATACTAGTCCCTTATCTCTTTCTGTTTCTAACCTCTTTCATTATTCCTCTCTATCCCAGCTGAGCAAATCCTATGTGTTTTCTTTAATATGTACCAAGTCTTAGTCACTCTAAAATTGTTATTTGAAAAACCACAGATATTTGATTCCATGTTACTTACACTTCTTCATTATCCAGCTGGAGTCAGTCATAACTCCAGCTCTCCTAGGGAAGGTCTGGTAGTTACTTTGAAGGTGTCATTATCATTTTATTTGCTTATGCTTATTAGTTGTGCCTACCTTTTAAAATGTAAACTTCTAGTGGAAGAAGATATGCCTTTTTTTTTTAATCACACTTTAAAAAATTTAAAAAGGCAGTGCTCTTACTAGTCTCTGACTATGCCATCATTCCCGAGGCAAGGCTTCGGAAACGTATTGCCTCGTTTTTCCACCCTTTCAACTTTGGCTCATTTTTCCAGATGCAACTGTAGGTCTTTCTATTACAAAAAACCTTTGCAAAATAACACTGTCCCCTTTGGTTGGCTTCAGTGATAGAATTATATACGTACCATTTTTGTATCATTTACCTCTGTTTCCCAGTTTCTTTCTAAATTTTAGAATCACTTGGGCATGTATCAAATACATAGATTATTAGGCGTTTCTCCCAGAATTAAGTTCAATAGTCCTGAGCTGTGGCTTAGAAATATATGTTTTCAGTGTTCACAGATAATTCCTCTGGAGAATTGAAGAAAAATCTGTTGTCTTTCACTGACAATTCATGACATTAGCATTAATAATACCAGGATGGGTCTTTATAGTCATAACCCAACCGCTCTTCTGCGGTTCTTCTACATAGCCTTTCACGTTGTGCTACTGACCATGTGTCGTCTTTATGGTCTGAGAGTGAGTTATTGCTAATGTGGAGCTGAAATCTATTTTCTTATAGTTTCCACTTATTTCCACACTTTGACCTTTGGGGACACAGAGACCAAGTTATATCTTCTAAATCAGCCATTCAATTATGAGAAAGTGGCTGTTACACCCACTTGACTCCTTTATTTTTCTAAAATTCAAATTTTCAGTTCAGTTGACATTCTCCAAAACCCGAGGGGTACCTCTCTTAATTACCAACCCTTTGACCACTATGGTAGCCACTATGTACATGTAATGATTGATGAAATGAAATGTTACTAAGTGTGACAAAAGAATTGAGTTTATAATTGTATTTAAATTTACATTTATATAGTCACATATAACTAAGTATACATTAAAATACAAGTTCATAATACAGAGAGACCTCTGTAGGAAAAATATATACAATTTAATTACATGTGAAGAATAAAAAATATGGCTGTAATAGAAAAAAGGTAGTTACATTTGTAAAGATCAAAGATGTGTGTTTCTTATTTTTCTATTAGATAATATGGATGATTTGCTAGAAAGTCATATGGAGAACATACATAGTGTTTGACTAATTTTGGATAGATGTTTATGCCTTTATTTTAGAGACAATAGAGGATTATTGAGATTTTTTTCAGCAGGAAAGATGAATGTCCAAGGGGATATATTAGTGAGGCATGAAGAATATCTTCTATTTAGAATAATTAACTTCTGAAAAGAACACTTTAAGGCACTAGAATTTTTTAAAAATATAACTCTGATTTCAGAGAGAAGAAGGGAGAGGGAGGGGGAGAGAGAGAGAAACATCAGTGATGAGAGTCATTGATCGGCTGCCTCCTGCATGCCCCCTGCTGGGGATGGAGCCCGCAACCCGGGCATGTGCCCTGACCGGGAATCGAACCGCAATCTCCTGGATTCTGGGTCGATGCTCAACCGCTGAGCCACACCCGGCTGGGCGGCACTAGAATTTTTGAAGAAAGAATGAATGAATCTTTTTCACTATAGAAACACAGGTAGAAAAGGCATAGGCTCTAAAATATGGAAACTATTTTGAGTCTAAAGGGAATAACTACAAACAGTTCAATAAGTTTTAAGGCTGGCTATAGTAGGCTATATCATAAATGACATCCTTAGGAGATTCTTAGTTGAAAATTGGAAATGAATTAGAGCCTATGATAGGATAGTAACTAAATTGCCATGCTGATAATTTATGCATAGGCTTTCATTCTGTTCATTTATAGTCTGCTTATTTAACTCATGCTTTGATTTCTTGCCTCCATGACTAAAAGTCCTAAAAGAAAAATATATTTTTTGCTTGGACATTATTTGGGGTTCTAATGAAAAACAGGTAGGTATTTAATAATTAAATTCAGAAGGCAGGGAAAGAACCATAGGAGAAAATGTTATAATTGAATATTTAACACTTTTGATTACATTTGATGTATGAAGCCAGAGCTGATTGTTGTAATATTGATGAACACCTGCAATTTATGGGTCAGCAAGTTAACAATTGAGAAAAAGAAAATAAATAAGCCTTTTAAATTAACATATTTGGCTTGGTTATAAGCTTGTGACTCCCAAATTTATAACTAGCCTCCATTCCTCCCTGTATTTCTTGGATTGTATATCCAGCAGTCTATTCAACATTTCCACTTGGATGACTGCTAAGTCAGCTCTGGCTTCATAAATTTCTGCTTCTTTATAATAGTTGCTACTTCACATAAAACTGTTTACATTAGATTTAGCTAATTGTGTCAGAAGTCTGAAACAACAGAAATTCATCAGGAGAGACTGGTAAAAACAGTGATTCTGCATGGAAGAGTGTTTTAGGGTTAAGTAAACAAGAGCTACATTTAGAGTAGTCAATTTATGAATTCCATTTTCCAGACATGAAGGAGGTTTTTCCCCCTATAATCTAGCAAATTCAGAAACTTAAATGATAAATATAAAACCCCTACAATATCAATATCCTAAATAATTCAAAAATATTTATTTGCTCTTTGCTATATGTACCATCAATCTTTTTATTGACTTTCTTTTTAAGAGAGAGAGGAAGGGAGAGGGAGAGAGAGAAACATCATCGATGGGCTGCCCCCCACGCCCCCCACCTGGTATGGAGCCCGCAAACCGGACATGTGCCCTGACTGGGAACCGAACCGGCAGACTCTTGGTGCACAGGTCGATGCTCAACCACTGAGCAACACCGGCTGGGCTGTACCATCAATCTTAATGCTGAGTACAGTTAGTGTGGATAATACAGACAAAAAATCCCTCCCCTCTACCTGTGAATGCCTGACATTATAATAGTATCAATATTAAAACAAGCTACCATTTACTGAATACCAGCTATTTTAGACACGTACATGTAATTTTAAAAATTTATGATATCTGTACATGTTTTATTTCCTTGGTACATTTGAGAAGACTTAAACTTAAGGAAAATTGAGTAACTCCCTCCATATTACATAACCAGTTGTAAAGTGGGTTTGATCTAGGACCTGTGTGACCATAAAGTCAGTTTTCTACTCACAAGAATCCCTTCACTCCACTGCTTTCTGCAGTTTGAGACTTTTCTTTCACAAGACAGAGTTTAACTTTGTATAAACATACCCATATTGGTGATATTTGCTAAATAATTATCAAATTGTGCTTTTCTTTGTACTATACAGCTATAAAAATCTGGTGTTCCAAATTGTTGCCAAAATCTAGTGAATGGAACAATCCAAAGAACCATATAGATTATTTGTTTCAGATAAACTCAGCAAGGCAAAATTACCACAAAGGAAACTTGCAAGTTGCACTTTTGTTCTATATCTTTCCAATCCATTGATTAAGGCATTAATCTCACTTCAATCTATCCTTGTAGGCTTCCTGTTATTTCAGTTATATCCATGAAGTGGAACATTCGTATAAAAGCTTTTCGTAAAAGTTTAGTTGAGTGAGGCAAACCAGAGAAATAAATACTTGCATTTGCTTTAAATTTATTTTTCTTGTTGGACTATAGGGAGAGTTAGTTGGAATGAACTGTGTTAGAATTTTCTGCCTCTTTGGTTTAAACCTAACACTGAAAATTGGATTATAAATGTGTAATAAATAATACCGTATTCCTAGCAATTGCATCAAAACCATTATCCTGGGTTATGTCGTGATATTATAGTCTTAGAATATTTCTTATCCCTGTTTTCTGCTTTTTCTTTCTCCCCCCCTTTTTTTTTCTATCATAACAAAAATGTCTCTGGGGGATGCTTGGAGTATAAGTTAGAGAAGATACCAAATAAAGGCAGAAAAAAGTCTGAAATAATGGTGGGAAGAAGCTCAATCTTTCCTTGAGAGTACTGGTTAGATACTCCACCCAATGGGCCAATACCCACAGCACTTACATCATAGCATCTCTGTGTGAATTCATCTCCTCTCCCCACCACACACCTTCTCTCTTTCTCTCTCAATCTGGCACTCCGATCCCTCCTCTTATACCTTCCTCTCTTTCACTTTCTGGGATCCAGGTTACTGATGGTTGTAGGTGACACAAAGATGCTAAATGATTTGCCTGTGAGTCAGCACAAAAAACTTAGAGTGTACTTATGGGAACTTCCTAAAGTCAGCTTAGAGTAGTGGTTAAGAGTATAGACTTTGAAGCTAGAAAGCACTGATGTCCAACCTTACTGTGGATGCTAATTAGCTACATCAACCTGTTCTTAAACCGTTGGACCTCTAAATGAGGTCATACAATACCTCAGAATTGGTATCGTAACTAGAGTTTAAATGAGGATCTATACATAAAGTTCTTAGTATTCTGATTTTTTCATGGTAAGTGCTCCATGAAAGATAGCTGCGTTAGGATGAGCTCACTTTTTCCAGAGAGGCCTTGTCTGCTAATATTCAGGGCAAATTTCTATGGTCAGTGAAAGCCTGGACCGGTGTTTCCTTTTAACACTCCCTGGGAAAGCAGAGCTATTGTAAGACCTGCTGTCTCTAGTCTAGGTCCTTGCCTATTTTTTTCTTAATTTAAATTTTTTTTTCAATTATAGTTTGCATTCAGTATTATTTCGTATAAGTTTCAGGAATACAGCATAGTGGTTAGACAATCATATACTTTACAAAGAGTTCCTCCTAGTATTTCCAGTACCCAACTGGCACCATACATAGTTATTACAATATTATTGAATATATTAGAAAATGTATATCCCATTGAATGTAACTGATCACAAGATCCTGTCGTTCAAAGACATTGTGGATCTTCAGGTGACTGCAGATAATGGGATTTCCTATACCAGTTTACTATCTGTATCACACAAATCAGAGTGAAAGTAAACTGCCTCACTCACTTTACTCACATTAACAGACGAGAGAGAAAACACAGTGACGCACAGATCTCTCATGTTTTTACCTTCTGTTAGCCATTGGATGGTCCTCCCTAATGAGGAGCCCAGTAACAAACTATGCTTTCCTTTGCCTTCCAACTAGCTCTGACAAATACTTTTACTAAGGTTTTCTCCTAAAGTGTTCACCAATGTTCCCACCTGCAACACTCCCTGACCTCCCTTCCTGTCACTGCCCGTGACATGTACAGCCGTCTTCTTCATAGGTAACAGCCCCAGACCCTGAAGACAGTCAATTCTGTCACCTCTTTTTATCTACCTGAGTTACTGGCTTTGACGTCTGTGGTACACTACGTGGTCCTCCTGTTTCACTGACTGGGGTCTCTTAGACTGTATTTCTGGCTGTTCTTCCCCGCAACCCTTCCAGCATCTGCCCTTCAGTCCTTCCCTCCCCCTCAGTTGGCAGAAGTAAGCTCCACGGTTGAACTCCTTGCTCTCCGCCTACCCCTTGGCTGGGTAAATGGCATCATCCAGTCGATGGCATAAACTCGCTTGTAAGGGTCTCCCCTCTTCTTCCTGAGGGCAATCTGCTTTCAGTTGCACAGGGAGATGTCTGCTTTTCCAAGGGTCCCAGAATTCCACCTCAGCTTTATTTGCCTTGTTCTCATTAGAAACCTAATGAAAACTTTTTTTCTTTCTGGGTACATTCCCACTTATAGAGAAGATATTACCTTGTTTGTGGTATGCATGTCCCCCTCCCCCCCCATAGTTTTCAAATCCCTACGGGGACTCAGATGATATCTTACATTTTTATATGAGTAAGAAAAATATATTTTACTTTGCTTTAAGGAAATAACTGCAATCTGTGAGGGATGCCACAGTTTCTACACTAAAAATTGGGTGGAAGCCTTCACCACTGACTATTGGTTCCCAAAAAAGATTAAATGGATGATCTTGATTTACATATTTAAAGCTTCACTACATTTTTCTATTGCCAAAATGAGTAAAATTTTGCTTATGGAATTGTTTTCAGGTTAGATATATTCAACTTCTCTTTTTTAGAAGGTCCTTTGTTATTTTGTCTTTATTTATAGTCCTGCGACTATCTGAAGGGTGAAAGGAGTTTGAAAACTAGAATTACAGAGCAATAAATAGTTCTCTTTTCTCTCTGTACTAGAAAGTGGAACTACTCTCAAACTCTGTTCTATCAGGATTTTGGTCACTGAGAGCATCTCCTCTCTTTATATAATAGGCTACAAATTTGCAAGGATTTCAAGCCCTGAAATGGGCCTCGGTGTGGCCACAAGCTGAATGGCATTCAGTAATTTGCAACCCCTCTAAGTTTGTTTTGACATGTAAAGTGGTGGGTGATGATAATGCCCACCCACCAGGGTTGTCATGAAGATAAAATGATGCACATGAATGTACTTCCTAAACTATAAAATACCTTTTAAATGGGAGATATCGTTATAATTTTTGGCTTTTAATATAATACAACATCCAAACTTTTGAAACTCAATTTAAATGTAGTGGATAAGCTGTAATTATCTGTATAGTTGTTACTTTGTTTAAAGTGATACAAAACCAGAAGTTTTATACCCTTTGAGAAAAATTACTTAAAGCAATCTCTGTGTTCTCACGTGACTTTTGCTCTAGGATTATTAGCTCATAGAATGAATTTCTTCTAACTTCTTACCTATTTTAGAATCTGTAGCCACCTGGTTTTGAAAAACAAATTAGCATTGTAAATGGAGCAGTGCAACTGAGTTGGGTCTCAAGAGTCATGGTGGTTTGAACAAATCGATGCTTTTAAACGTGAAGAAAATTGAAGACATAAGTTTAAAGCATTTTCCAGAATCAGGAAACGTGATCCCTGGTTCTTCAATTAGTCAATCTGATCAATGTATAGAGTAGAATTATATGCCTAGCAAGGATTTTGCTCGTTTATCATAAGGAATAGAAGGAAAAACCATTTCATGTAATTGAAACAGGAGAGGATTTTTTATTGAGAACTCAGATTTGAATCCTAGCTAAGCAACACTTTAGCTATGGGATTCATATCTAGGCAAATTAACCCTATGAATTTCATCTTCCTCGGTTATTGAATTGTATATGAAAACCATGTATTTACATATATGTGTAATTTAGCTTGCATGGGTATAAGAAGGATACTATTTCCCACTGAGGAAGACACAGAAGCTATGGCACATACATGTGTATAAGAAAACTACATTATATCCAAAAAAATCACAAGCAGATCCATGTTTAAGGAATTTTACAAATGAGACAGATTATGACTGGAGAAGAAAGAGGATAGGGTGATAGAAGCCTGATCATGAAGGGCTTGGTGAACAGTGGGGCTGGACTTATTCTTTGTGATGGGAAGGATTTGACAGGTTTTACATAGAAAATTGGAATGGTGATATTTATGTTCTAGTTAGATCTGATCTAAGCCACGGTGGTCTTTTTACAAAGTAAATCATACTTATGTCACATTTCTGCTTTAAAACATCAGTGTTCTTCAACATAGAATAAAAATGAATAACGTATCATGATCTGCAAGGAGATACTGCTAATCTGGTCTGTATCCAGCATTTCCATCTAAGCTGTCCTACTCTTCTGTGTTTCTCAACATGGTCACTTTCCTAACTGCTAGCACATGTCATTGCTGTTCCCTCAGCCAGGAATCCTCTTTCCTTGTGTTCATGCCAAACTCAGGAAAAATGCCACTTCCTCAGAGACACCTTCCCTGACATCCTTTCTAATTTGCTCCCTCTAACTTACCCTTTCTCAGAACATTATCACATAAAGGTTAAATTTGAGGAAGACAAGACTAAAAGCAGGGAGAAAAGTTAAGGAAGATGAATTTGTAGCCCATGTGAGAAATAATGAGTCCTGAGTTAGGAGTAAACTAGTTAATCGCTTGCTTTGTCAGGCCTTCTAATGTCTGAGAGATTTTCTACCAGTGTCCTACGTCATGAGAAACTGAGTCCAACTCAATAAATATTTAAGTAGACAGTATATATTTGGCACAGTGATAAATGCTGCTCTTAACATTGGCCTCTATCTGTAACAAAGACATAATCAGCCCTCCCAGCTGGCCCTGAGCACGACATTACACTGCTGTTGCTACATATTGGTTGCCAGTCTCAGAACTATTGGCCTTAATTGGACTTACATTGCACTTTGTACATTGTCTTTGTATGATGCATCTAAAATGATATTGGTTAAACATAATATAAATTAATGTTAAGTAATAGCCTACTGCAGACCCTGGATTGATAGTTGTGGAGCCTGGTGCAATAATATAAATGGAGGCAATATAGTCTGTGTTCAAATATTTAAAAGCTATAAGTCAACCTAACAACTTATTAAATAAAATGTTGTATTCTCTCCCTTGAAATATGTCTTAATGACAACTTTTAAAAAATAGAGCTGTGATTTTTATATATTACATGTCAGATGGCAAACATGATTGAAATTAACAGTTTTAACATGTGTCAGGGGTCCTGTTGATGGAGCATAATGTTTTGATGTATAATAAAATATACCCCATTCAAAAATATTATATGTTGAGTTCAAAAATTATTTTCTTGCCCTCACTACAATTTCACATAAATATCATACAACTATCTTATAAATATGTAAGAGTCTATTGCTTTATTGCTCTTTGAAAAGATTTATCAAGTTACTTAATTTTTCTTTCCTCTTCTCTAAGAGCTCCCATTGCTCCAATTCTCCCTTCACTCAGAAGCAGACTTTCTTCATATCGACCGCAGCATAATCCACAGGCCTTCAAACCGTGTGGACATAGTTGAAGGGTTGGGAAGAAATGTTTTTCTGAGGTCTAGACACTGATACATATGTGAGTAGACATTTTGGCTTATGGCATGTATTATGCCAGAACTGAGCACCAGATGTGAATTCCTGAGACACCCACGTGTTCCTCAGTAGTGTTATTTTTGTGTGTTTGTGAAGTGTAGGGCTCCCTAAAATGTAGAGCTCAGAGCCGAGGATACTCTTACCTGGGTCTAAGGTTCTACTGGACAAAGGAGGTACTTCACAGTATTGCACAGGGAATGTGACAGGAAAACCATGGAATTATGTCGTAGGGAGTTAGAAGCTGGACACCCAACAAGGCAGCGACTCTTTCCACTGGAAGAAAATAACCACACCACAACAGTACCGATAAAGGGAATTTATCCAGGGTAAAAGTACAGCTGATAAAGAAGTTCCGGCCTAATTGTACATCACAGTCACATGAGACTCTTCTTAAAAATACAAATCTGAGGGACCTGTTCCAGAAAACTTCTCATTCAGAGAATTTAGGTTGGAGCTCAGGTAGGTATCTGCTTAACAAGCTCCTCATATGAAACTGATATAATCTTTTTGGGACCATATTATAGATTAGGATTAGACAGGAACTGCAGAGCTAAGCAGATAGAAAAAAACACTCCATTCAGGGCATTAAATGATAATACAGAAAGCCAAAATTATAAAGAATATAACTAAAAATAATATTCATGAAATAAACATCAAGCAATGGTAGTTCATATTAATTAATCCTTAAAAGGACAACAGAGTGAAACAAAATCTGCTAAACTAAAAGGGAAGTGGCCAAACCTACCAGATAGAGCAAAGAGTTTAAAACAAAACTAAAACTAAAACACCCAGAACATAGAGGGGGGTCTCCATGAAATCTTTTAAGAAGCGTAAGAAGCGGATTTCAGACCAGAGGAATAGGTGATCAAAAAAAAAGGCACAATTATTTCTGTTTAAAATTAGGAGAAAGAGCCAAGAGGATCATCACAAAGGAAAGAGTGTTTAAGCTGGACAATGGAGGAGACCACTTTGTTAATTGGAAAGCAAAGGTGTGTTTTTTTAATTAACTAAATATTCCAGTTAAATAAGAATAACACTAAAATTCATGTAATTTAATCTTAATAGTTTAGAAAATAATTCAAGATCTTAGCATCTCCAAGTCATCATGTTGGGTATACATTTTTATGGAACCTACTAAATTTTTTATTTTGTTTTTCACTTAAAGATCCACAGGGCACTAAATACTTGAAGAGGAGAAACAGGTACAAAACAAAAGTACATATTAACAGATTATTTTAAAAAGATACCATGTTCCTGAGAAATCAAAGTGAGAAACTGAAATAGCGGAATTAAGTAGAAAGTGTGTGAAGATGTTACGACCCCTGTAGCAAAGTGTGTTGTAGGTAGAGGGAGTGAAGTGAATCGGAGAATAAGTAGATAATTCTTGAACCAATTTTACCCTTTCTGTGACTTGTATTTTTATCAATAATCTTCAGTTTAATATGATCAGAATAAAAATTTACTAAATTAAGAATCCCTTGGAGACATGCTGGGAAAGGAGTTAGATATTCCTTCTGATCTTATGGTTAAAGGAATAGCAGTGCCCACCCAAGTACCCCCTCACTCCCCCCCCCAAATTAAAGCATTGATTAAAGAATCTACCTGTTATATTTCAGCAGAATAGGACACCTTGAACCTCTCTAAGTCTAGTAAGTGACCCAAAATACTTACAGCGGTCTACATAAAAATATAACTCTGATCAGAAAAATAAGACATTAAAACCATAAAAGAAACAACAGTAAAATGACATCTATGGAAATTTAATATAAGAAAACAAAAAATGAGAATGAAAATATTTCCGTTGATTAAAATTCTCCTTGCAACCTCCCTAAAAACATTTTGAATTCTGAATCAAATGTGCTTAAAGGAACATTTGAGGTAAAGCCAATAGTCGAGCAAAATCAAACATTAAACCAGGAATTCAAAATCTCATAATAGAATTTGGCAAAAAAAGAGGTGTATGAAAAGAGAGCTGTTCAATTTCAATAATGAAAAGACCTTTTAAAATCCTAGAAATAATTTATATTACAAAATATTCTAGTCAGTAGATTTAATTATAAATATAACATCAACAAAAATATATAAAAGTCAGCCTTAGAATAGAAGTTAAATGAAATATAAAAGACAAGGAAAGATTGATAGAATATAGGCCATGGAGTTCCAACACGTGTGTAAATGGAGTCCCTAAAATCAAAACAAAATTGTTGGTTATAATTACAATCAAAGAAAATTCCCTAGAATACGGTTACCCAAAACTATATTTTGCGAGCACCTAACATGTAACCAGGAAAATTAATTATGGCCAGTAGACTTCAAAACATACATTACTAAAACTATTAGATTTTTAAGATAAGAAAACTTTCAGTTTCCAGGAAAACTATCATGTCACAAAGAAAAGAAAAATTGATTGGTATTAGACTTTTCAGCAGCAAGATACAAAGCTAGGCAATATTGGAGCATTTAATAAAAAAATGTATTAAACTAAAGAACATGGGAGACAAGCCATTTTACATTAGCCAAGATATTATTTAAGGATCAGGATATTTATATATATGATAGGTGCAGTTTTATGCATATAATATAAAACCTAATGAAACAAGACTGGATGTTTGGTAAGCAGTGAAAGGGGTAAGGAGAGCATGAGATCTCCGGGTATGTTTTCTTATATAGTTTTGAGTTTTGAACTGGTTAACACTTTACCTATTCAAAAGTATTTATACATTTATATAGGTAAAAAATAAAAATAAAAATGACAAATCCCTAAATTTGTATACAAATATAAATAAATGATACCAAGTTTAAATCTAATAATTCAAAGAAAATAGGATTTTAGTAAAGTTATATGTATGCCCTCCAGGAGAAATAACCTTAAAACAAATAGAGCTATTAAGAGATTTTTACTTAGATGATTTAGTTTTGATTATGCTATTAGTGTAGTAAATCTAAAAAATATTCTTTGGGACTGAGATCGTATGTCAATAGGTTGATGAGTGTCTGGTATCTCACTGTAGTAGGAAGGATATTAAGAAATAAACAATAAATAAGGAGAAAAGGGAAGGCTCTTTATAGAAAATGAGCAACTCATAAATGTACAAGTAAAGGTAAAATTAGAAAAATCCTCCTTTTCACAACATCCATTGTAATAAGTGATTTTGGCAATGATTATCAGTTTATGCTAATCTAAAAGTAGCAACTCAAATATTACTTGCTTATTAAAAATGAAAGAAAAGCTACCAGCTTCTCTTCATAATGGATTAACTGGCAGACATCACCTTAACAAAATGACTAAAGTTAACGTGACTGAAAGTGGCACAAGCTGTCATGATGTGCTCCCAGTATGATGCACTGAGGAAAAGTATCACCCATCTAGTATTCTTGCTCAAAATATATTTCACTTGAATCTAATCAGACAGGTAAAAGTGAAGGAAATTTGATCAATGAACTACCATAGATGCCTCAAAAAGTTATGTCAAAAAAGACATAAATGATGATGACAGTAACAGAATACAGGCTAGCAAATGTCACTAGATTAAAAAAGAAATGACAAGTAAATAAAATATGTTGGAGACAATGGGAAACATATAAAAGTAATTTGTGGACAGTGTGGAAATATGGATATGAATTCGAATGTCCTTTGTATAGAAAACAGGATTGTAGCAAAGTTAGATTTTTTTAATTGTTCAGAATATCACAGATGTCCTCTCTTCTCCCCATTGACCCCTTCCACCCCCCTCCCCAGGCCTTCACCACACCATTGTCTGTGTCCTTGGGCTATGCATATATGCATATAAATTCTTTGGTTAATCTCTCTCCCCACCCACCTTCCCTCTGAGATTCCCCAGTCTGATCCCTGCTTCCATATCACTGAATCTATTTCTATCAGTTTATTAAGTTCCTTAGATTCCACATGTAAATGGATGAATTCTATTGCATTTTTTAGAATAACTCCTTCTTAGGGACTGTATGCAAAGGTATTTGAGTTGGAGTGTCACAGTGTCAACAGTCTTCTCAAATGGTTTACCACCTCCCCCCAAATATATTTCTCTGTGTGTGTGGTTTTAGGGGTGTGTACATGTGCATGGTGTGTGTAAATAAAGGTCAAGGTTATATGGAAGTTCATTGCATAATTGTTTCAATTTTTCTGTAGATTTGAAAATTTCAATATAAAATTTGGTTAAAATAGTATTACTTCTATGAGGAATATATTTCACAGAGACATTTGCAAAAGTTTTATGATACAATGTGTTCTTCCTTTAAATAATAATAATGAAGATGATAATATTGCAATGTTTACTATGCATTAGGCATGCTGTTCTGAGCACCTTACATAGTGTATGTACATCATTAAACTTCACTGTAACCCTATAAGCTAGGAAATATTATTCCCATTTTACAGATAAAGAAACTAAGCACAGAAAGATTAACAAACTTACTAATAGCTAATAAGAAGGGATCTATTATTTAAATAAATAAGATTAGTCTAGAGTTTCTCTCTTGAGTCACAGATAGCCTATGTTTAGAGTAATATGCTGTAATTATAATGTCAGCATTGGTTGGCACAGGCCCTTTATATCTAATGTACTAGTATGTATGTATGTTTGTATATTTACATGTAGACATACTTGAATATGTACATATATGCATGTGTGCACACAGACATACACATATATGCACATCATGGGAAACAGGTATTGGATATCTCTACCCCTTGTTCTGATGTGCATCTTTAAGACAGCAAACAGGGTCAAGGCATGTAGTTCAGAATGTCTAGGGAGTATCTTGTTTCTATGATAGTGATTATTATTAGAAGTTTGACATTGAGGGGTCATAAATAATTGGTGAGTTACCTCAGCAGTATTGAGATAAAATTTTCATTCATTGATTCAGTCCATGTTAACGTGCATTTATTGAGTGTGTGTGTGCTATGCATTGTGGTAGCCAAGATTACACTGATGATTAAATAAGTCTATCTTTGTCCCCAAACATCTCATGGTCTCTAAATAATTATGATGCAATGTTATGAATTTAAAGGATTACCAAATTATTGTGAGTCCAAAGAATTCTGTATGAGGTCACTGGTTGTCAGTGAAACTTTTATTTTAAAATGAACACAATTCAGCCTTAAGAGTAAATAAGAATTTTACACAAGTGGTACCCTTTACCCTACCCATCTGTGAATTTTATTAAAATGGGTTTTTAGAAATATATAAGTGACTTAAGCAACCCAAATTAATAAGTGTTGAGAACATAAAGAAATGCTGTTGCTTTTGCAAAGGAGGCTTCAGAGGATTCACTTTAAGAGAAAAAGAAAAATAAGAAGACAAGGATAGTATCTCTGCCTAACTGTTCCTATCTACCCAGTGGACATCTTGGCCATGGCATATCTGCAAAAAGGAAGATTTATGAGATTCAGTTTCATTTAGTTAATATTTCCTAACGTGACAAAGGACCTGATTTTTAGTTAGATATCACTAGAAGAGATTTTAAGGAATCATTGATGTCCGTCTTGGGGGAACAGCCTTCGAATGCTTCATCTTTAAAACATCTGCAAATTTATCACCGAACTTTCAACAAAATGATGACCCTGGCAGAATTTCCATCCACACACAAACCCAGAATTAGATAACCTGACAACAGTGGCGCTAGCTGGCTGAAAACTGAAATGTATTTCAATGGAGCCCACGGGATCTTTTGAGCTGAGGGGGTGGAAGACCCATTTCTACTGTGAACCAAAGCAAGTTTAGCGAATCTCACTTGCAGAGTGGCCACAGGAGAGTCTCTCGCCCTTGCTGACACCAGCAAAGTGGATGCCCTCTGGCTTCGGAGATAAAAGAAGGAACCACAGCGATTCAGTCTCTGGGCTTTGCTCTCAGGTGGGTGGTGTTTCTCTCATTGTTTCTAACCTCTTCTGTCTTCCTGTCAAGTTCCCTTTCAGGGGGTATTGGCCAACTTGCCTCTCTCCATCTGAAACACTAATCTCTTATGGCTTGAAGTGAGATTTGCTCAGTGCTTGCCTGCACTCGTGTGCACCATTGTTTTTTGTTACATTGTCTGATTTAAAATGTTTCCTTCTGACACTGGATTTTCAGGCTGTTTAGATTTTAATGTTGTTAGAACTCCACTGATTAAACTTGTTCATGTTGCTAACAGATGAGAAGTTTTGCTGTTCGTGTTGATTATTTTATAACGTAATGCTCACCTAAGGCTGTTAACTGGAAAATGATATTAACTAGGTGTTTCATCCGCAGAAAGGATTCACTCTGGAGAAAGAAGGGGCTGCTGCCGGCATGTGTGTGTGCCGGCCTGTGTGCCAAGATGGAGAGGGATTTCTAGAAGGAAAAATGGAAGTTGGGGGAGGGGCAGTGACAACCATAGAGCTTTATTTTAAAAGGTTCTTCCTGTAGGATTCTCGTGCTGACACAGAGGATGACATAGAAGGGGAGAGCTTAACCCATAAGCCCTAGCTCCTCCCTCACACCCTCGACTAGTTATATCTTTGCAGCAAGTGAATTACAATTGCATTATAAAATGGTTTTATAATGCAATAAAACCATTAAGAAATGTTAAGAATAATGTCCTCAGTAATCTCAACATTTCTTAATTCTTGGAGAAGTATATGATGGACTATAAATGATTAAATGCCTTGGATTATCAGCCTTTGTAAGAAAATTACTTCAGTAACTCAATGAGCACATTTTAAAGAGTCACCTTCTCCAGGGTTGGCCTCATTCCCTTTCATGGAGTCACTGTAGACCAAGAGCAGGGAGAAAAATTAAAATTTCTACTTAATGACTTTCTATAAAATTAGGATAAATAAAGAAGATAAATAAAACATGCAAAACAAAATAGAACTTGAATTCTAAAAATTGCATATTAGGATTGTTTAATGTGATGGAAAGACAAAAAGTGACTTTATTGCTTTAAGAAGACTGCCCTGGCTGGTGTTGCTCAGTTGGTTGGAGCTTTGTCCTGTGTCCTGAAAGGTGCCGGGTTTGATTCCAGGTCGGGCACATACGCAGGTTGTGGGTTTGATCCCTGGTCAGGGTACATACTGGAAACAACTGATTGATGTTTCTCTCTCCAGTTGATGTTTCTCTGGCTCTCCCTCTCTAGAATTAATAAAAATATATCCTTGGGTAAGGATTTTTTTTAAAAGAATATTATAGGGCATTATTAAGAAAATGTCTGTCACTTGTTCTCCGCCTCCAAAAGGAGAGTGAGCTAAGCAATGAATGGAATTCAGATTCACCTGCTGGAAGGCAGGGAGCCAGATCCAGAGACCCATGACGACATCCAGCTGTAAGATTATAGAAAATAAAATGTGCTGCTTTAAGAGTATTGAATTGTGTATAGGCTATCAGAAGGGTTGAGACTAATCACGGAACAATTTCAAGTGTTTTTAATGATTCTCTTTATACATGTAAGTGAAGTCACTAGCCTTCCATCAGGGAAGCACGTACTCTTGGTGGTTTGCCTGCGCGTGGTGGGTTATTACCTCCTCTAGTGCAGGCTGTCTGGAGCTCTAGGGTAGGCCAACTCCACTCACATGGGGTGTGAACTGAAAACCCTTGATTCGTTAACACCAAGCAAAATGAGCTAGCTCCCTGAGACAAACCACAGCATAATATCTTAGGGAAAAAAAGTTAATCTTGATTTCAATATATAATTTGTTGGGGGCAAAGAAAGTAGAAGTAAGAGATTATTGAGCCCTCTTGCTTATCAGGATTCTATGACTCTATAAAGGAATCTTCTGGAACAAAGATACAGATAGATTCTTCCATACTTGACAAATGAATCTTTTAGAATAATGCAAAGGTTTTAGGACCCAAACTGAAATGACTAAAGCATACGGAAAGAAAAGGTCATTTTCTTTCTGACCTGATTCGTGGATCCAAAATGCAACACACTGATTTTTTTCATTAAGCCACTAGCCACCATGGTAACCACTTTATATTATTACTCAACCTCATCAGCAGGTGAGCCAGTCTTCAAGGTGTAACAGTTTTAGAATAGCATTAACAACAACAAAAATTCTCCTTCAATTAAAGATAAGCATTTTCCAGAATGAAAGACTTGGCTTAAAGCCTTCTTGTTTAGTGTAAAAGCAAAAGATAAATCAGATATATTACCGCTGTGGAGCAAGTAGAAGATGGTAGTGTATTTTTCTAGGCATAGAAGTGGGAATTAAATAACCCATATATCTTCTGCCTGCAAAGCGAGGAAACCTTAGAGAGCAGATATGTTTACTTTCTGCAGGAGTTGAAGTACTGACTTCAGAGAGGAAAACCCTGAGCAAATGGAAGACTGGAATATAGCAATAAGGAGCAGAGTCCCAATCTCATCCAACTGAAACAAGCGCTCTATCAGAGAGAACTGAGAGAAAATGGGACTGAAAAAGTTTTTCCATCAAGAAAATGAGTAAGATAATACAATAACTTATTTCTACCTGCAATTTCAAGCATTCTGTTAGACACAATAGGGGGAAGACATTCTTGCAATTTTATAAATGCTTCCCAGAGGAAAGAACCTGAGGCAGCATACATGTCTTTTATAAATGTCAAATAAATACATTACTGAATTATAGAATATATAGCAGCTGGGTAAGGTTGCTAATAGAAGAGGAATATGGAATATCCTTTTGAGAATAACCATTTTTCCTTAAGTGGAGGAAATTTCTCTCCCCTTCAGAGCTATAACAAAGTTCACTCAGGCCCCAAGAATCCTGGATTATGGGCTCAGATGAGCCATCTGAAAGGTGGGGACACTGGGAAAGAGAAAACAAAGGCTGGCTGCCTTTGATCTCAGTAGGGGTCACTAAGCCCATTAGGGCATGTCTTATTTTCTCTGAGCCCGGTTGAGTAGAGCCTGATGACAGCCTATGAACCTCCACTCTGTTACTGGCCCTGACTTGCATACTTGACTGTTGGGTACTCTAGAATCCTGAGGAGCCCTGTCAATCAGCTTCCTTAACCTGGAGTGGATTCAGAAAATTTCTACAGTTTAATTAGCTTGATGCAGAAGAGAAAGTAGAATCCTTGTCTAAAATGGGAAGCTTACGGTATTTAATCCAATTCAGTCTTCTGATTCTCAACTCTGGTGTCGTAGGCCAATACCCTTTTCTGCTGAGTGGGTGCCAAAGGAAGAAAAAACCGCCTTCTCACACCCACTTTTTCTTGAGGCCCCTTTCTAATTGTGACTTGCTCACATTTAGCCATATGCATATTTATCAATAAGGACTTTTACATAGAAATACAGAAGTACAGAGAAGTCATATTTATTGTCTTCTTTGTTTCAGTGTACTAAAACCTTACATATTTCCATTATTTTATAAGTATGTGACTCATGTCCATAGGATCACTGAGAGGCAGAGCTGAGGTTTGAATTCAGCTACGCTCCTTCTGATTCACAGGAGGTAGGGGAATGGGGAATGGAAAGTGTGCGCCTAGGATAACTTATAGCCGGCTGTCTCACGCCAGTTCTCTGGAATATAAATTTCAAATGTTTCCAACTGTAAAGGCATCATTCATCTTTTTTCCAATGTAGCTTAATTAGGAAACCTGAATTCAATTAATTTTTTATCCTAAAAGTTAAGCAGTAAGTAACCAATTGTAGTTCAGAAGACACCAAAAGCAGGAAGCACATTATATGACAGAAAATGATGATTTTACTTATATATCTAACAACATTTGAACATATGACATGTTCAAAGTGAATATATAAACATGATGGTGCCTATCATTTCACAAATTTAAATTAATGTACTGACAATCACAATTTTCATAGCAAGGGATTTGGACCAGTAAGGTGAATATACTTAATTTTCATAAGATCTCAGCATTATCTTTTTTTAAAAAAATTATTGAATTATTGGGGTGACATTGGTTAACAAAATTACATAGGTTTCAGGTATACAGTTCTATAACACATCATCTGTGTATTGTTTGTGTGTTTGCCACCCAAAGTCAAATCTCCTGTCACCATTTATCCCCCCTTTACCCTCTGCTACCTCCCCGCACTCTCTTTTCCTTCTGGTAATCACCATACTGTTATCTGTGTCTGTGAGTTTGGTTTTTTTTCCCGCTTAATCCCTTCACCTTCAACTTTTTCACCCAGCCTCCAACCACCCTACCCCCTAACAGCTCTCTGTCTATTTTCTGGATCTATGAGTCTGTGTCTATTTTGTTTATAAGTTTATTTTGTTCATTAGATCACACATATAAGTGAAATCAGATAGTATTTGTCTTTCTCTGACTGGCTTATGTCACTTAGCATAATACTCTCCAGGTCCATCCATGCTGTCACTGAAGGTAAAATTTACTTCTTTTTATGGCCAAGTAGAAATTCCATTGTGTAAATGTACCACCACTTTTGTATCCACTTGTCTACTGATGGGCACTTGGGCTGCTTCCAATCTTCACTGTTGTAAATACTGCAATGGACTTAGGGGTGTGTATATTCTTTTGAATTAGTGTTTCGGGTTTCTTTCGGTGTGTACCCAAAAGTGGAATCACTGGGTCATAAGGCAGTTCTATTTTTAATTTTTGGAGGAACCTCCATACTGTTTTCCATAGTGGCTGCATCAGTCTGCATTCCCACCAGCAGTGCACTAGGGTTCCCTTTTCTCCCCATCATCACCAGCACTTGTTTGTTGATTTAGTGATGGTGCCAATCTGACAGGTGTGAGCGGATATCGCATTGTGGTTTTAATTCACGTCTCTCTGATGATTAGTGACATTGAGCACCCTTTCATATGTCTGTTAGCCATCTGTATATGTCTTCTTTGGAGAAGTGTCTATTCACATCCTTTACCCATCTTTTAACTGGATTCTTTGTATTTTTGGTGGTGTTATAGAAGTTCTTTATAAATTTTGGATATTAATCCCTTATTACATGTATCACTGATGATTATGTTCTCCCATTCAGTGGGTTGGCTTTCCATTTTGCTGTGCAAAAACTTTTTAGTTTGATGTAGTCCTATTTATTTATTTTTTCTTTTGTTTCTCTTGCCTAAGGAGACTATTAGAAAAAATACTGCTACAAGAAATGGCCAAGATTCTACTGGCTATGTTTTCTTCTAGGATTTTATGAGTTCAAGTCTCACATTTTTAAGTTTTTAATCCATTTTGAGTTTATTCTTATGAATGGTGTAAGGAGGCGGTCTAATTTCTTTTTTTTTTTTGCACTTATTTGTTCAATTTTACCAACACCATTTATTGAGTAGACTGTATTTATCCTATTCTTGCCTTCTTTGTCAAATATTAATTACCTATAAAGCCATGGGTTTATTTCTAGGCTCTCTGTTCTGTTCCATTACTCTGTATGTTGGTTTTTATGCTGGTATCATGCTGTTTTGATTACTATGGTCTATAGTACAGTTTGATATCAGTTAGCATGATTTGTCCAACTTTGTTCTTTTTCAAGATTTCTGTGGCTACTCAGGGTCTTTTGTGGCTCCATATAAATTTTGGGAATATTTGTTCTAGTTCTAGTTCAAATATGCCATTGGTACCTTGATAGGACTTGCACTGAACTTATAAATTGCTTTGGGTAGTATGGACATTTTAATGACAACTCTTCCTATCCATGAGCTCAGTATATGCTTCCACTTATTTTATCTTCAATTTCTTTTCAGTGTCTTATAATTTTTTAGTACAGGCATTTTACATCCTTGGTTAAATTTATTCCAAGGTATTTATCATTTCATTTTTAATGACAGTTTTACTTTGTGAAGTCATCATTTTAAGTGTAGTAGTGGAATTAACACCAGATTAGTCAAGTGAGTTCCTTCTTAGTAACCAGTTAACTTCCCCAACCTCAGCATTTCTTTATGCAAAATGAGAAGAAACCCTTCCCGACATAGGGAATAGTGGAAGAAACATAGATTTTGAAGTCCCTTTGTGAAATTGACCAAGTGACTCACATTTCTGAGCCTCAAGTTTTACATTCAGAATCTAGACTTGTGTATAAGAAATTGCCTATAAATAAAAAGGCATAAACTTCTACTTGTGGATTTTAACTATTACGTTTTTAAACAGCACTTTGTTGTTTTTTGAAATCTGTGTTTTTGTTCTGGATATACCCTGTGTCTTTCAGGACAAGGCTAGGTTATGCTGAGGTAACAAACAATACTAACACCTCTGTTAAGCAACTGAGCACAGGATGCGTCTCATTCATGCTCGCTGTGAGTCAGCTGAAGCCCTCTCCACGTTATTTTCTCTTGGGAGCCCAGATGAGTAGAGTCTCTGTCTGGAACATTACCATTTATTGCAGCAGTGGGAAATAAGATGGGAAATCCCATACTAGCTCTTACAGTTTCTTCTCAGAAGTGACATGATGTCACTTCTACCTTCATTTTATTTGCAAGGAAATCACAGAAGTCTTAATATCCAGGTTACAAAGTGTACACACACACATACAGGTACATAGACCTGGGAAACACAAAGAGAAAAAAGTCAGTCTCTATCCTAAGGAATCCTTAGTCCAGTAAAGAAGACAGGTATATTGTGCTTTATTTGTCTAATTAAAGAATTTGAGGTAAAAGTGAGAATGGAGATATTATTTTTACTTTTTTTAAAAGACCTTAGCGATGCCCTAGATCATGCCCTTATTTTATTACTTTTTTTTTTTTATTCTCTGGTATTATTTTTTAAGGGCAATGTTAGTCATATCAATCTTCCTGCATGATCACTGAAGCATAGTTGTTATCAATTAATCTTTAAAGTGTTATAGCCACAATTAATAGGTCTATAATTGCCCCAATCATTCAACATTTACTTTTTCCTAAGTGGGAAAACAGAACCACTCCCACAGAAGGGAATGTCAGCCTCTGAGCTCTAGTAGCAATGACCAAACTGCATCACTTTGTCAAGGGAAATAAATTTAGAAAGCCAATCCTAATTTTGAAGTGGCTAGGATGCTATTTTTATTAAATTGTTATATAAAATGTTAATGTGACTAGTTTTACTATTAATCACTTAATAATAAATCCAGTTTACAGTGTTGATCTTACATAGCACTCAAGTATGTGATATTTAATTAAAACATACTAAGTATTGTCTACCTGTTTCCAGGTGCGCTAATTGTGCATTTCTTCTTAAAATCCAAGACCCCGTAAAATGATTCTATATTTGGCCATGAAGTAGCGGAGAAAATGCTCCCAGTTCCAGCTTTCCTTCTCAGTTTTGAAGCTTTCTCCTGTCCTCCCCGAGGCTTAATCTAACGGCTTTGTGTGTCTAGTCACCCTTCTGCCCAGCACCCCTTTCACAGGCGACTTAGGTGGTTGCATGTGCTTCTCTACTTGTGACAGAGCCCTTCCCTAGGCTTCATCTCACTCCCCAGGTCTCTGGGCGTGGCCAGAGCCTGTAGTTACGTGCTGCCATTATCCGAACTCTTGAAAAGTATAGTCCTGGGCCTGTGATGGTCTTAGGGTTCAGCACACGTTTCCCCTCACCGCCTTCGAGCATGTGACAGCCTTTTCCTTCTGCTCCCTTTAAAGTTAGAGATGGCCGTGTGATGTACTCGGACCAGTGAAATGTGAGCAGGAGAGATGGGTGTCACGTTTCTGGGAGTTCTAAGGGCCTTTGCAAAATTTACATTCCCAGCTTCCCGTCCCAGCCATGAGTGCAGTTGGGACCCCAAGCACCCCGGGCCCCCGAGTGACTATGAAAGCAGCGTCGGCCCGCAGACCTTCACTGGACATTTCGTGTGTATGAGAAATTATTGTCTGTTACTTTTGAGCTACCAAAATGTTATGTTATTTGTTCTATCGGTCCATTCTCTCATGCTTGGTTGTTTGCACATACATATGTTCTAGAATGAGAGTTCATATCAATTTCTGTTTATCTTTTCCTTCTTTTAAATTCTCACATCGTTAAAAAAGACAAAAGGAAAAAGCCCTGTGAAAGCAGAATTCTGTCCCTGAGTGGCCCCAAATTCCTAAAAAGGTAATTTTTAACATGTTTAGATAAATATCTTCTTTAAGTTTCTTCCAAAAAATTATGTGCAGAGAGCGTCAGTGCCAGAATGATTGTATCTCTGAGAAGTATTTTGGCATTTACAAGGCCAACATAAACTTGGTATTGGAATTTGCAGATGATTCTCGGAGCATAAGATTAAAAGATGGAGCTGTTAAAGTTTTCAGCTGGTATATATCAGCATGTTCTCTTGAATAACAGAAGGGAGCCAGGCCGAAGGCTCACAGCTTTGGTATTTTATATAAAGAAATGTTATTTATCCCCAGATCACTGATTTTTATCGGTCTTAAGTCAATTTACTAAGGTTTTTGATGGCTTTTATGAAAAAGTAGGTGGTCTAGACTGGCCATAATATCAAACAGGCAGATGTGTAGGTCATAAAAGCAAGGTCTAAAAGATTTAGTTTGTTGTGCTATACAAAAAAGAACGAAAGGCTACAGGAAAGTGACCAAATAAATCATGCCACTGGACAGTCAATTTGGGCAGAAAATGGCCTGAGGCATTTGCTTAGAACACTCTTCTTTATCACTATTAGCATATATATAGGTCTAAAAAATTTCAAAACTAGAATGTACCTTCAAAACTCTTAAGTCAGTGATTATCAGCCATTCGCTTGTTAACTGTTGTTAAGCCTGTGTCTATGTTTTTATTTGTATTTTTTTTTAAATATATTTTTATTGATTTTTAGAGAGAGGAAGGGGGAGGGCTAGAGAAAGAGAAACATCGGCGATGGGCCTCCTCCCGCACACCCCCTCCTGGGGATGGAGCCTGTAAGGCAGGCGCCTGCCCTGACTGGGACGTGAACCAGTGACCTCCTGGTGCCCGGCCAAGGCTCAGCCACCGAGCCACGCAGGGCCCGCCGGGCTTCTGTTTTCATTGCCGGTGAAGGGGTGGAGAGGTTGGTACAAGGTTCACACTCTCAGGCGGCCCGTAGGACCTTCTTATTCAGTGGGTCTCTGATGGGCACCAGAAATCTTATTTTCAAGATTATTCTGCTATAAAATATTTTGATTCTAACCCTAATTAAGAATAAGATCCAGGCTAATGGAACATCTTGCGTGTAGCAGGTGTTCTGTTCATGTTTGTGAAAGTGGGTAGGTAAATACTTACCCATTCGGATGCAGATATATCTGCTTACTGTATTTTTTTAAAATTGGTTTAATTTTCAATTCATTGAGAACAGTAGAAGGCTGATTATACATGGGTAGATGTAAAAGATACCTCTCTTTAGTTAAAAATCGGTACATTTTGAGACATTGGACACATTTCTTGACTTCTCTCAGTCTTGTTTACATTTTTAAAATATGGCTTAATAATATCTACTCTAGAAGGTTTTAGTTCTAGGAGTAGGAAAGAATTATTTTCCTATGCTTGGATTTAACTGTACTACTTCCTTCTCAAAATCTGTGCTTTCTCCTGATGGTGCAACTTCCTTCAAAAATCATCTACTCCCTTGTTCTAGTTTTTGAGACTTCACCCCCTTTCTCTTCATTTTAAATTTATTTTAGTTAGACGAACAACAATATTGATAAAATTATTTTTATAATTTTTATTAAAATTTTATATAAATTATTTAAATATAATCACTTTGCCATCACCTGGACAGAAGTAGTATTAAAGCATTTAAATGATAGAAGCCCAAAGTGCATGTAAATATAATCTAGTAAAACCTAATAAATAAAGCAGTGGGGCTTCTAAATGAAAAACAAAAAAAATGCTGTAAATAAAATGATGTCTTCAAATACCTAGCCCTGGAATTGTTTGAACAAGAATTAGATGTTTTATAAATAATATTTATGTTGTAAACATTCCCACTAATTTAAAAAAAAATGCCAGCTCATGCTCTGGCCGGTGTGGCTTAGGCTTAGTAGTGGTTAGAGGGCTGGGCTGAGCCCCAGTGGTTCGCAGGTTTGATTCCCAGTCAAGGGCAGGTTGCAGGTTCAATCCCAAGTTGGGGCGCATGAGGAGGGCAACCAATCTATGTGTCTCTCTCACACTGAGCTCTCTTTCTTTATTCCCTCCCTCCCACTCTCTCTAAAAATCAGTGGAAAAAATGTCCTCAAGTGAGGATTAACAAAAAAAAAATTAAAATAAAATAAAATATATCAGCTCATCACAATTTGATTCAAGGGAATGACAAACTATTTGAAGGAAGAATACCCCTGTACAACTCCCAGAAAAACATTTAAATCTCGAAATGTATTAAAAATAGAATGTTAATCTAGGGTGATTTTGTGAAGCTTATAACTATATGTTGATCAGTTTCTTCATCTATTTTTTTTTTGAAAAAATGATTATGACATTTTGAATTCCCACTAGTTATTCTGCTGAAAGCAAAAATAAAAGTTGGCAGGTGGGGGCAGGAAGGGAGTGGCAGTGTCAGCAGTATTAAAGTAAAAGAAATTCATCGATGTCCTCCTACAGCATCCTAAAGTAAATTTTGTGGAGTTGTATGAACTAAAGGTGTATACTCAAGCCTAATATCACTACTAAATTTTAGCTAAATCAGAAGCCCTGAAATTATAAGAGAATGTTTTAATGTTTTCAGCTAGGGAAAACATGAACATTTATTTACTTGTTATTAAGGCCCCTTTTCCCCAGTACGCCTTGACAGGTGGTCATCATCATCAGTATCAGCAACAGCACTGTCGACATCATCATCATCATCATCATCATTGCCAAGTGAACTCCAAATTTCAATACATTTGTTGCATATTTAAAGGAAGTAAAACAGGCCCGGGCCCTAACTTCTGGAAGACCACTTTTTGTAAATCCAGGTTTATTTAGACACAATTTACATGTCAAAATTCACTCATTTTTACATGTACAGTGCTATGAATTTTGACAAATGTAGATAGTTCTATAACAACCCCAAAACTTTCCTGTATCTATTTATAGTCCCTCTTGTCCTCTAACCCCTCACACCTAGCAACCCTTGATAGATTTTTGTACTGATGGTTTTACATTTTCCAGAATGTCAAATAAATGGAATCATTCAATATGTAATCTATTATATCTGGTGTGTGTCAGTTGGTACAATAGCTTTTACATTCACCCACATTGTTTATTCATTTTTTTGCTGAGTAATTTTATATTTTATGGTTACAGCATAGTTTTACTATCCATGCAACAGTTGATTGATATCTGGGTTGTTTCCAGGTGTGCACATTTATGAGTAAAGTTGATATACATTTTTGCATACAGGTGTTTGTGTCTAAACAAAAGCATTTAAATTATCATTTATAACTTTAACTCAATGCCACATTAGTATGTGAAGCATATATAGGGCCTTAAATTTTTTTTATTGATGAAATGATTAATAAGTACTTCAATAACAATGTTTTATATAATATATACATAAAAGCAATATGTTAATACATAGAACTGTTCTTTATCACACATATACATAAATGATTTATAATATGGTGACACTTATTCTATTAATAACCATCATTAAAAATAGAGGTATGGAGAAAACTACAAAATAATCATCCTTAGCTATTATTATAAACATTGTTAGCATTATTTCCATTGCAATGGCAATGTTAAGACTCTCCTAATTTCTACTTTTCTCCTATTTTAAACATGGCTCTGTGCTTAAGGCTATAGAAGACTCTAATTGAGTAAGGAAATCATTATATCTGCATAGTGGCAAGAAAATTAAAGGGCTTTAATGATATAATTAGTTCTGCAAACATGTTCCAAAAAATGAGAAGACTCAAGATTCCCATTCTTTCTACAAATGGTTATGGGATCTTTATTTCCTCAGTTAGCCTCTCCCTCTTCTATGGCTGACCAGGGGAAGAAAAGGACTTCTATGCATAGGAATATTAATCTACCCTTAAGTAGATTCCATTAAAAAGATAAAATTATGCAATAAAGGCATGTTATTATGTTTCTCCAGATCTCACTACCCAAATTATTGGGAGCTAAATTGGGCTGGACTGGCCAGACAGGTAGTTTTAATAGTCATATACTCATGCGGCTTTGGGTTGCGGTTACAGAGAATATTTTGTTCCTTCTACCAATTCACCCCATAATCCCTGGGTATATTCTCCAAGTCAACAAGAGCCTCCATATCCATCATGAGTGTTTTGATTAAAGATATATGTCCTCTGCTAATTTGGAAAACCATAAATTCTGAAATTTAAAGCAAGACTATAATAAAATTGTACAGTAATGTTGTTGTAAGTCTCTTAAGGATTCTGTATTTGTTTTTACTATGGCTGATGAAGTATTATGAATTTGTCATTTGAAATATGCTGGTAACTATGGAAATAGCTGAACATATGTTGTATATGAACATAATTTTATTTTACATACTCTGATAGTGTACTCATGTCACATCATGCTCTATGTTTATTTCCTTGGTAGCTTTTTTCTCTTTAATGTTAAGATTTTTGTTACACTTATAATTCTGCTTGCACATGGGGAAATGGCACCCTCTAGAGGGCACTAAGTCTTCTGTACAGTTCTTGAGGCTACTCACTATGGCAAATTTTGGTTTGATCACTATTCCAACCTTAATAATTTGGAATTGACATAAATGTTTCTGTGGAGCCAGGAGAGTTCTTTACTGACCTGTGTTTATGAAATGGACTTCCAGGGCCTCTGAGGATGTGCACAATTAACTATGGCAGCCTGTAATTCATGTTGTCTTGTGTGTGTGGGGGGGTGACCTTAGGTCTGTTGTTCTAATTTCATTCCATCCCAAGATCAAAGCCTTGATAAGCAGTTTATAACTAACTGCCAGAGCAGACATCAATCCTGTGAAGAAATGGTAACTGAGTAAAAAATTAAAACAAAGAATCAAAAAGAACATGACAGCATGATTTTTTAAGATTTATCTTTATTGTTGAAAGTATTACAGATGTCCCCTTTTCCCCCCATGAACCCCTTCTACCCCTCCCCCACCCCGCCCCAGGCCTTCACCACACTTCTGTGTCCATGGGTTATGCATATAGGTATATAAATCCTTTGGTTAATCTCTCCCCACCCATCCACCCACCCCCGGCTTTTCTCTGAGATTCGTCAGTCTGTTCCATGCTTCTATGTCTCTGGATCTATTTTATTTATCAGTTTATTTTGTTCTTTAGATTCCACATATAAGTGAGATCATGTATTTGTCTTTCTCTGCCTGGCTTATTTCACTTAGCACAACACTCTCCAGTGCCCTCCATACTGTCCCAAAGGGTACGAGATCCTTCTTCTTTATAGCCGCATAGTATTCCACAGTGTAAATGTGTCACTGCTTTTTCATCCACTCATCTACCGATGGGCACTTGGGCTGTTTCCAGATCTTAGCTATTGTAAATTGTGCTGCTATGAACATAGGGGTGCATAAGTTCTTTCTTATTGATGTTTTGGGTTTCTTAGGATATATTCCTAGAAGTGGGATCACTGGGTCACATGGCCATATTTAATTTTTGAGGAACGTCTGACAACATGAGTTTTAAAAGCCCCCTTTCCTAGGGAAGACCAACTGGATATTTCTGGTACATCTATCTATACAAAGTTCCTTTAACATAAGTTCAGAAAACCCAATAGGCATATAAAGTTGTTGAGTGTAATTATATGATTTGTTTTACATATATTTGAAATTGTTAATGTGTTTTTTAAGGAGTTTACTATTTTGATAAATCCCAATTAAAAGCTGAAGCAAGAAGTACAAAAGAGAAAAGGCTTTGCTTTCATTAAAAAGTGAGTTACAGCCCAGCCGGGCGTGGCTCAGCGGTTGAGCATCGACCTAGGATCCAGGAGATAGGGGTTCGATTCCTGGTCAGGACACATGCACCGGTTTCGGGCTGCAGCCAATCAATGACTCTCCCATCATTGATGTTTCTATCTCTCTCTCTCTCCCCCTCCTTTCCTCTCTCTCCCCCTCCTTTCCTCTCTCTCCCCCTCCTTTCCTCTCTCTGAAATCAATAAAGATATGTTTAAAAAAAAAGTCAGTTACAGTTAACTGGAATAGCACACAACTATTCTTCTCTATTAAGAGAGATCACAGCTAATATATTAAATTAGCTATAGTATATTTAAGAAATTAATATATGGAATATTTGTAATTAATAGACTGTAATTATAGTAAAAAATTAATATATGGAATATTTGTAATTAATATTTGTAATTAATAGGAACACTTTGCACTCATATTTAAAGAATAAGAGTTTCAACAGTCACCAAAATATTTGCTCAGTCACGGTACTTACATACTTAACTTAGGTTTTCCGGGCATAATGCTGAATCAGTATTAGAAATCTGAAATGGAAAGCTGCCTCAAAATCTCATCGTTTTCCTCAGAATTGTCACCTGACACTCTTCTTGAGGAAGCAGTTGATGGGCCTTTCTCCACGTGCTAGTCCTTGGCCTAGTGCAGGGGTTGACTGCTTTGAACAGGACGGAGTTAGGAGTGCATTTCCAAGAACAGTAACTGAACTGTTTGTGGAAAGGAAGGTACAGATTCAGAGAAACAGCGGGCCAGTTTCACGTGGCGTGAACCTCAGTATCTACCAGAAAGAAAACGCCCCCGCAGGCCCTGGCGCAGCGGGCTTGGTGGAAGGCTGCTGGCCCCTGGTGGGGAAGGCAAAGGCAAATTCAGCTGAGCCTGTTTCGGGTGAGGGCGGTGGAGCCCAGCTTTTGCCTGGTTTTGATTCTCCCTTTAAAAATTAGGAAGAGCTCACTTTTCTTCTTCTGGAGACATCCTTGGTGGGGGTGGAGCTCTTCAGGAATCCGCTTTAGTGATAAGGGGCTGAGCCTTTGACTCGAGTTGATAAATCACGTAATTAGCCTGCATATGTCAACCAAGTTGATCATTTTCTAAACAAAGACAAGGACATCGTTTGGGGAGGATTATGCGAGAAATAACCCATGGATAATGGCCACCACCTCTGGTTTCATAGGGATGGGTAAATATTTGATGGCGATTTGAGTGTATATGTGGGTTTATGTGGGAGGGAGAGGGAAAGTTCATTCAATAGATACACTCTTTGTATCTCAGTCAAATAGTGTATACTTTTCAGGAGGATGTCCCCTAATCGTTCATTTCCTTTTCTTGATAATTCATTAAAATAAAACAGTAAAATATGCAAAGCTGCTTTTAAAACTACACTAAAATTGTTAGCCTAATACACTGGAAGAGAAAATCAGCAGTTAAATCTGTAACCTATTCTTTTACAAATTAGAAGGTGCCACATAATGGATGTGATGAATCTATGATTGTTATTAATTTATTCTTTTGGAACCAAATATGAGCTTAAACAGAATGTTGAGATTTGTGCCCAAAACTCACCCTAAGAAATTAATATTGGCACAGAGTGTCTGTTTATGTTAAGACTGGGACAATATAAATTTTTTCCTACGTTGGGTTTTACAGCCAAAAATGAGACCAAATGAATGAGCAATATTGAAATCAAGATTCTATGCTTAACTTCTCTAGAACTAAATTTATGTTTTGCCTTTGCCACCATGATGGTAAGTGTGGAGGATAGTGTGAAATAGAGTATTTTTGATGACATTATTCTAAATCAGATGAACAATGAAAAGTACCATTGAAACTTTATGTTCAGGTAGTTTATTATATGACACTATCAATGAACTTTTATCTCATTGTTTAATGAGAGTGGGCATGCATGCATGAATTGAATACTAAAGTTTAGTTTTTTCCAAACTCCAGAAGATGGGGTTTACTCATGGTTCTAGCATCTGAAAACAAAAAGCTTATAAATTTATGCATATGTGTATATATATTTATATATGTCAGCTTACAATGTATTTAGTATATATAAAAGTAAAGAAAAAAGTCAGTGGAAGCAGTCAACATATTTGAAAGTTATGTTTCTACAAAGGAATACCAAAGTATATGTTATAGAATAGAAACAATAAATTCCTTTAAAAAACAAGCTCCTTGACAATGAAAATTCAAATTTGCTTATGTGAATAAAAAATTTGTCAGTTTCCAAAAAGTACAACACAGGATTACTTCTAAATTAGAAGTAACTAGTTATTTTAAATTAGATACACAAATGCTCATCTAAAATAAATATATCTCTTTATATTGAATGGTGCACTATGGATAACTAATTTAGGTAAATTAAACTTCATGTTTCAAACTATTAAAGCACATGAAGAAATGAGATAATTAGATAAGCAGGCTTTGTGTGTAGACAAAACTTGTTTCTGCTCCTGGTTTTGCACTATTGAGCCCCAAAGACCCTAAACAAATTACTTAAATATTCAAGACCCTAATCTCCTCATCTTTAAAAGGGGCATAGTGGCATCTAACTCAGGGCTTGTTGGGAAGAATAAAATTGCCTGTATAGTTACTTGGCCCTGTGCCTAGAGGAAGGTCACGGCTCTCTCTTTCAATAATAACTAATACATTTGAAAAAGCAATTGATGTTATTGTGCTACTGGGGGAAACCTAGAAGAGACTCCTAGTTTTTATTCACATACTTTTTCTTTTTAAACTATTTTTCCCCGCAAAAGCATTTGACTACCTTTTTAAATAGGCATGTTATAGTAATGATGCTGGCGATTATGATAACTGTCTTTATTGAGTACTTCCCTTATGCTAAACAATGTGTTAAGCACTTTAATGTATTATTCATATTTGTCTAACCCAATAGAGTCACTGGAATTTCATTATGGAATTTATTTGGACAACTAGATATCCCAGCTGGCAGGATGGCAGGTAATGTCGGAGAATCCATGCCTATGCAGCCATTAAAACTGCAGACCAACATGCACACAAAAATGATACAGAATATACTACCTTGTATAAGGCTATATTTATTTACTCAAAAATAGTAGAATCAGACTATATAACCATCTACATTGAGAATCCTCTGCCCAGTGTCATCAGTAGGTTGTCAACCATTAAGGAATACCTTGATGGGCTGCATTCTGAAGATACAACTGTGGCAGTGGATTTGGAACAAGAAGGCTTGGATTTGCTACCTGGTTTTGATACTTAAAAAACAATGGGATTCTTAGAAAATCATTACACAATTAATTGATCAAGTTCCTACCTATGAAATTGAAACAACCTACAATCCTTTGTCCATTTTGGTGATTAAAAGATGTACTTATGTAACAGTGATAGACAGGTGATATAATTATGTACCTGTACCATCAGGCTGGCTTTACTTACATTCTTAAAATTACTTACATTCTTATAAACATTGACTGAATTCGGTAATGGTTCCTGTTACTATCACTGTGTAACAAACCACCGCAAAACTTGGTCACACAAAACCACCATTTTATTATGCTCTGAGATTCTGTGGGTCAAAAATGCAGGAAGATCACGGCAGAGATGGCTTGTGTCTGTGCTGTGACATTTGCACCCTTAGCTGGATGACTTCCGTGGCTGAGGGTGACTTGATGATTGGGTGGCTGGAATTATATGGAGGCATCTTTACTCACATGTCTGGTTAATGATGCTGGCTGTCTGCTGAGACTTTAGACTGGAGTGCTTACATGTAATCTCTTTGTGTGTCTCGGTTTCTTGTATTATGGTGGCTAAGTTAATAAAAGGAGCTTCCTGATTAGGTGGCCTGTGGAAAACAATCATTTCAAGAGGACTAAGTGGAAACGCATGACCTTTTGTGACCTTGCAAGTTCTATGACGTTACTATTTTGTTGCTTAAAGCAGTCACTAATCACCTAATATTTAAGGAGATGAACCATAGATCCCAACTCTTGATGTGAGGACTGTCAAAGAATTTGGAGGTCATGCCCTGGTCAGTGTGGCTCAGTGGGTTGGAGATTCAGATACAAATAGGTTTGTGAACTAATCAGTAGGAATATAATAGAATCCTGCTCCCTTTCCTTCTATGTTATCAGTAAATTATGAAGCAATTTTTTTAAATCTTATAATATACCTAAGTAGGGCTATGGTTGAGGAGAGTGTCTTAAAGTAATACATATTTATTTATAGGAAAAGACCAGAGTATAGAGGGAAAGTATGATGGAAGAATGCTGTGGTGGCACACGGCCTCTCCTCCATCATTCATAACCATTTAGCTCTAATATCTTTGCTCCATCAAGTAAAACAAAAGTCCCACAACTAACCCAATTCAGAATCAGTTGAGTCTAAATATCCCCCTTGCAGGTGTTCTCTTCCCACTCCCAGGCTTATCAAAGCATCCCTTTACCTACCTTTAATAGTAACTCTGGCTGCATATTTTGGTGACTGCACTGTTTTTGTTGTTCTTATATTCAGAGGGGTTTTTAACACTCGCATACTTCATTGCCCGGTATAGACTGACATTCTAGGCAATTCCCTGTCCCTCAACTCAGGTTTTGCCTCTTTCTCTGCAGTTACGTTTTTGCTTGCTTCTCATAGCCATTAAACTAAGTGCTCTTCCAGAGAAGGAACTATCCTTTATTTATATTTATAGTTTTTACTACCATTCAGTAGGCTTTCAAAAAAAAGCTTGCTGAATGGAAACATTAATTCAGGGGAAAACTGGTAGAGTGAGAACTGATAGGCCAATTGTTTCCATTGGGTTAGTTGGCCAACTCAAAGAAAAACAAATCAGGTTTAAAGAATTGCACAGTATAACAACCTTGATTGTTTGAAGTTTTCATTTTGTCCAGAAATTCTATTTGTCTGTGGCATTTATTCTAGATCTAATTCAAAATTGTAGTTTGTGGGAGCTGTCACCATGGGGGTGGTAGAGTCTGGTTCCAGCAGGGGTGTGACTTAGCTTCTCTGTGAGAGCCAACTTAGAGTAAGTGCTGACAGCTGAGGCATCAGTCTGGGGAGCAGGAAGGCTATTATTGATTGGAAGAGGGCAGGAAGATGGGGAGGATGTGGCACAATTGATTCTTGATTGATATCTGGAGCTGAGAGCTGTGGGCAACATATCCCCATATCCCCAAGGAAATGTGGGTCATTCAATGCCTCTCTTAGGCCAGGGAAACCAGCTTAGTGCTACTCGATATCTTGCCAGACTACTCAGTAGAGTTTGTATAGCTCTGGGCACCATATCCTGGCAAACAGGAGGGCTGTAAGTTTTCCCTGAAAAGACAAATGGAGCTGGCACAGAATTTTTGACTTTGTCATTTCTGTGTGGTCATAGCAAGAGCTACCAAAGAGCATTTACATAGTGGGTGTCAATTATTGCATGTTGAATAAGGGAAAATGGCTTCATGCCACTGCTAAACTAAAATCTCACCTAGTTCAAATACTCTTGTTAACTTTATTGGCTTTGTAACTCTCCCATGTGCTATGTAAGCCTTTACCAACTGAGTTTATAGTGCTTTATTAATTGGTCATGAATTTATTCTAAAAAATCCCTCACCCCAACTTATAGTTAACAGTTTTTTTTAAATCAAATTCTACCACCAACTAGACTTTCAGATACATTCTTTAATTCTCACTGGTAAAAGAGTTTTTAATTATTGTTTAAAATATATAAAATTGAAAGATCTGATATGCTAAGCAAGATAATGCATAGTCTACATATTCCTTTTAGATAATAATTTTCACATGTTTATGATCTACATGATAAAAGATTTCATCTTGTGTATTTTAAAATAAACTCCTATATGCTTTATAATTATATCAATTATTTATTAAATTCCAAGGATACACTAGGTTCTTTATAGGTAATGCCATGAGATATTTGTATCAAAACTGTGAGGTAGGTGGTAGAAGTGGAAGTCAATTCTTAGGCTTGCCTATTGCTGGTAAATTGTGTCAATAAAATGTTATTGTTTAAAAGAACTAATAAAATCTTATTTGCTATCTATTTCCTGAAATTGAGATACTTCATGATCAGATTCCAAACTCTTCAGATTTGTCTTCAATTATATTATTCTGTGTACCATAGTCTGTCGTCTCACTCATCTGTTCCCTCTCCCAGACACACATTTATTTTCCCCTCTCCCACCTTTGTGTTTACCATTTCCTTAGTATGGAGTACTGTGCTCCACTTGCAGTTATTTGAAGTCCTACTTGAATGTTGAAATCTTGTCTGGATGGTCTGAAAACTTGAGTAATGTTACCATACCTGCCTGAATGATTATAATTGTTGCTTATTCCTGTACTTTTTTATTGTAACTTTCCACTGCTAATATTGCTAACCACTCTGCTTCTCTACTGATCACTGCATTTTGTGCTTTATGGCTCAATAATTTAACAATATTTTATTTTGATTCTCAACATAACCTTTGAGAAAGAAATTATATTATCCTAATTTTAAGAATGTAAAAAACTGAGGCTTAAAGAAGTTGAAAGGCTTGCTCAAGGTGTGTGTGTGTGTGTGTCACACAAATGAGAGAGAGGAAGAAAGACAGAGAAAGGCCTTTCTCTGGACTGCACATTTTGCTAAGCACTTTACCATGCATTTCCTTGTTTATTCTCTTTAAAGCTTTTTGCATAATAGGTTATTAGTCTAGTCACTTACATATGAGAAAATTTAGGGAGAGAGACAATTAACATACCTAATCTTATACTATTAACAGTTAATATGTCTGGATTTAAACTAAAGCACTCTGACGCCAGGTCTCTTTCTTTTTTCTTATGTGTTAACTGTTTCATTACATGTCTATCGTTCTATAGTCTTACATTCTGATAACTGAATCTTCTTGTCGTTTTCTCTGCATCTATAACCTACCCTGAAAAATTAACCCAGGGGTCTTGCTTCAAGTCTCTAAGTCTTTGTCTAGGCATGTTATCCAATCCATTCTTTAGCCCATGATTGGAGATTTTCCACTGAAATCCAAGCTTGTATTGAGATCAAAACAGTTTGTTAGACTGTGGATAGTTTTGGTGCAAACAGGAAAAAAAGAAGTCCACATAGGTGAGTGTGGTAAAAAGCACTCACTGGGGGTAATACAAAATCAGGGCTTGCTGCGTAGTAAGGAATCCCTAGATCTCCTTCCACTGGGAGAATCCAGCTGCAGTGGTGTGGCATGCAGGCCAGGGACAGGTTTCAGCTGCACTCCCCCCGCGGCCAGGCACTGGCATTCAGCAGACACCTGCTCTGAGTGGCTCTGCCTGTGATTGTGGAGCTATGACTGCACGTATTCTACTGACCAGTATTCTCAGTTCATGCCTAATATGCCCCAAAGTCCAGAAATGTTTGTCCCCTCTTGTAGGCAGGGCGTCCCTCTTAACTTCTGAATCTACTGTGGAACTATTGGGAATTCTCTAAGCTTCAATTCATACTGTCCGTCAGGAACCTGCTTCCAAGGACAGCAAAAGGTTTTGTTGTTGTTTTTATTGTTTAGAACAGAATATTTTACGTTTCTGGATCGATTTTAAATCATGGTGACTTTGCAGGTCAATATAATATGTAATATTTCTATAAATTTGGTTATGAAACCTCAGACCTCATCTTAAAACTGTTGCTTTTCTTGGTCTTTTTGCCTAATTTAGGATGCTAGCTTCATGCCTAATTCTCTTCCTAGCATCTCTATTGGCCGTACATCCTGCAGAATTTGGGCCGTTTTTCTCATTCTCCAACATCAGCCACAGCTCTGAGAATCTCTGTGAGTCCAGGCGTGCCAGATCTCCTACTCGACCAATTATAGAATTGTAGTGAATCCCAACTCCGTTTCATCTCTTCATTTTTTTAAGAAAGCAGAATAAGGGAATAGAGAGTAATAGGGAGGGGGTACTGTTTTATTTATTTAATTTTTTAATCCTCACCTGAGGATATGGTTTTTTTATTGATTCTAGAGAGAAAGGAAGGGGGAGAGAGAGAAACATCAGTGTGATAGAGGAACATCAGTCGGTTGCTTCCCATACACGCCCTGCCGTGGTGGGGGTCGAACCCGTGACCTGGGTATGTGCCCTGACTGAATCGAACCCGCTGGCCTCCTGTGCATGGGATGGCACTCTAACCAGTGAGCCACAACAGCCAGGGACGTTTCATCTCTTTTATAGTGCCCTCATTTGTTCTTGCTGTGCCTTACGTCTCTGTCAGTTTCTCATTTAAGGTTAATAATTAAACCTTATATCATATTTTGATATCAACCTAGAAATCCAGGCAGGAAGAATATGTTCGGCCTGATAAGCCTGTCTTGTTCTAGATCATAAACACGCTTATAAGCATCCTGTAATATACGGGCCTACAGTTGTGAGTACATGAAACACAGAGCTTATTTGTGTATTGTTATTTATTCTATTATTTTCCATACGAACCTCCTTTTCCCTACTCTGTACTAATGTTTGAGGATGCAGAGCGGCATAATGGAAAACCTAGATTTTGAAATCAATCGCCACTCTTATCTGTTTGATATTTGGAGAATTACTTACACTGCTCTGATATTTCATCAGTTGATGCAGTATTTTGGGGGAGATTAGCAATAATTCATTTAGAGTGCCCCACACAATATCAGTTTATAGTAGGTTCCAGTAAAAATTTGTTTTATTTCTCTTGTTTTACAGCTAACCTGATAATTTTTAGTAGCTTGCCTACTGTGGAACCAAAATATGATCATATCGATACCAAACATAAATCCTGTTAGTAATTTTTAAACACTGAAATAGGATAAAGTCCATGCTTCCCATTCTGAAGAGCCTGCTTCAGGGCTCTTTATGACTCACATTCTACCTACTTATTTGACTTTACTTATTTTTGTTCTTTCTTGGGTTTTTCCCTTGAATTTTTTCTCCCTAATGACTTGAAGTTACCCTGTCAGTTTCCCAGAGGCGCCATTTATATGTGAATTTGTTTCACTCTGCCTAGAATAGTTTTTTGAAACCTTGTCTATTAAACGTACATATCTTTTAAAACCTGCCTCAAATGATATCCATTATACAGCATGATTTTTCCTGTACTGACCACTCTACCTCATACCCACCAGACGAAGTTAATGGTGAAAGTTAATCTTGTTAATTAGCTGATGGGTCTACTTCCACGTGCAAAACCCTGATGACTTTAGTATGTGTGTGTCTGTCTGTGACACTGTTGACACTTGTGTGTTTGTATGTGGACACATAATTACAGCTAGATTCTGAACATCTTCAGGGATAGTGTGTCTGTCCCTCATTTTACTTCCCTGCCTAGCACATTGGATGAACTGAATTTAAAAATATTGAATTACCCAAGTCTGCTAGGCATGATGTTGCGCTTCATTCTCTGTCCTTCATTGAGTCTGGCCTCCTGGAACACTGCCTTGGAAGGGTCCAAGACTGGGTCCAGGACCCTAGGAAACGGTGGCATGTTGTGGGTTTTGTTTTTTGTTATTTTATTTATTTTTTGATGCTATTATTTTAACTTCTAACATGACTTTAGACAAATTTTTTGTTTTCCACCTCTTTTACCGTTCCTCTTGCTACTCTATACCAGAGCTTAATCTTTGCCTACGTATTCTGAGATCACGCCTAATAGGTTTGATTCTAAGTCCATTCCTTTTATGCTATAAAATATTATATTTGTACCATAATGAGTCCATTTATGGACTACAAATATAAGTTGGCATTATTTCAAAGCCTGCATTGTAGTTCTGTAACTCACATGATTCATTGCAACAAAATACACTTCAAAGGGCAAGTATAGTGCGACCATCACCACAATCAATTTTAGAACATCGTTGTCATCCCCAAATGGAAATCCTGTACCCTTTAGCTTTCACCCACTCTTCGCCTATTTCCCCCCAGCTCTAGACAACCACTAATATACTTTCTTTTCCTGTATTTTGCCTCTAGAAATTTTATTTTATTTTTTAAATTTTTTTTAAAAAATATATCTTTATTGATTTCAGAGAGAGGAAAGGAGAGGGAGAGAGACAGACAGAAACATCAGTGATGAGAGAGTCACTGGAGATCGAGCCCGCAGCCCGGGCATGTGCCCTGACCGGGAATCGAACCTCGATCTCCTGGATCCTAGGCCGATGCTCAACCAATGAGCCACGCCCGGCCGGGCAACCTCTAGAAATTTTAAATAAATGGAATTATATGTCATTTTTTTGTGACTAGCTTCTTTAACTTAGCCTGATGCTTTCAAGATTTGTCCATGTGATACCACCTATCAGTACTTTATTCCTATATATGGCTGAAAATATTTCATTACATAGATGTATCACTTTTTTATCCAGTCATTGGTTGAGGGATATTTGTGTTGTTTCTATCTTATGTCTATTATGACTAAAGCTACTACAAATATTTGTGTATAAGCTTTTGTGTAGACATATGTTTTCATTTCTCTTTGGTATATGCTTAGAAGTGGAATTGCTAGGTCAGATGATAACTCTATGTTTAACTTTTTGAGAAATTTTCAGACTGTTTTCCAAAGTGGCTGCACCATTTTACATTCTCACCAACAGTGTATGAGGGTTGTGATTTTCCTCCGTAATCACCAATGCTTTCAGTTATCTGACATTTGGATTGTAATCATCCTAGTGGGTATGAAGTGGTATCGCCTTGAGGTTTTGATTTCCTTGATGACTAATGATGTTGATCACCTTTTCATGTGTTTATTGGCCATTTTAATATGTTCTTAGGGAAAATGTTTAATTCAATTTTTAGTTGAGTCATTTGTCCTTTTAATTGAGTTGTACGAGCTCTTTATATATTCTAGGTATGAGCGTTTTTTAGTTAATATGCTTTGGAAATATTTTCTCCTATTCTTTAGCTTTTCTTTTCAATTTTTGATAGAGCCCTTTGAAACACAAAAAATTTAAAATTTTGTTTAGTTCCCAGTTAGCTGGGTTATTTCCCCCTATTTTGCTTATAGTTCAGTGTCACATCTAAGAAACCATTGCCAAATTCATGATCAAGATTTATCAACATGCTTTCTTCTAATAATTTTATAGTTTCAGTTCTTACATTTAAGTTTTTGATGCATTGTGAAAATTAATTATTGTATATGATGGGAGTTAGGAATCCGAATCTTGGTTATTATTCAGTTTATAAGAAGGTACTCCTTGTTATATCCTTTAGCATTGCCAATCCAACATGCCAAAGGATGCAGTTCTACTATTAGAGCAAACCTAAATGTTGAAAAGGAGGTTATATATGTATCAAAATTTTCTTTATGCTTTACTTCTAATACAGCATATTATGGAAATGCACACAGGCATTTGAAAACTAAATTATCTGGGTTTAAATTGTATTTTCTCTATCATTTTGTGACATTATAAATATTAGACAATTTCTCTGATCTTAAGTTTCTCTCTGAGGTAGAAATGACAATGAATATATCATAATGCTGTATTTAAGATTAAATGAGATCATTTCTTTCAAACACCTAGTATAATTCCTATAAGTAAATATAGACATAATTAGTTCTCATTTTCTACTGCTCCCCACTTTTTTTTTTTTTTTTTTTTTACTGTTTTATCACTTGCCTTGTATCTCTTCTTGATTTGTGGCTTCAACATCTTCCCTGAGTGGATGAACTTTACTGATCCCCTCCTCTCAGTCCTGATATATGTAACAGTTGTGTCCTTGAATAGTGGGGCTAAAATTTATGTAAAATTAATAGCAGAGGCAAAAAAAATCTTAAGATACCAATATCAGAATAGACACGATAGCTCAAAGGTGGCATTGAAAAGTAAAACAAAACAAAATGCTAAACCAAAAGGAGTCCTGTTTTCATTCAACGCATATATGTGAGCTCCCATGATGTTTCAGACTCTCAAGCACTGATTGTACATAGTGACCAATGCAGACATGATCCTGGTTCTGGATGTGGCAGTTATTGCAGCAAGACTTTCCAGTCTACATGGCAAATAACTGGAAGCAGCTATTTCTAACGCATTACTGTATCTCAGTTGTTTCTAGCGTTTTAAAAAATATTTGAGGGGGGAAAAAAGATTTTCCTAGCTACTTTTCTCAACATAAATCCCCTGATTCCCTAACTTGAAAGGTAACCATTGAATAATTGCCATATGCAAACATACCAAAGTCATTCAGATAGCTTATTACTTGGGCAGGGAGCTGAAATGTGTAGTGGAAAGTGGTCAATGCAAAATTTCTAGTGTTTTCTGATTACACCAACTAAACTGCTCTCGAAAAAGTTTCTCTGTTTCTCCATCATCCCTCTCCCCTGTCCCATACACGGTCACACCAGTAGAGACATAATTTTAAAAGAGGTTAGGTTTATCATTTAAGTTAACCTACAACCATGCAAAGAGAATAGCAATGTAATGGGAGATGGAAGTTAGATCCAGAGTCCACAGGTGCAAGAACTTAGAGAATGTAGGGCACTTGGGGTTTGTAAACCTATTTGGAAGGGGGTGGGGATTTCTAAGGGATATAGATGGGGAATCTGAACTCCTTTTAACTCTCAAAGGCTACTACAATTTTAGAGGAAGTCTTGTGGGATCACTGACTTTTAGGTCTCATATCCAGCTTTGCTTTTACCATCAGCTTCCCTGGCCTAGAATGTTTTTATACTCTCCTTGCTATTCTTTGATTGAATCAATATGAGCAGTTAGGTCTGTGACTGAGACTTTGTGCTCTGTACACTCTGGGAGAGACACAGGACAATGAGGGGAACGAGAGACCAAAAAATGTCCATCACGCGTCATGATTCTTCTTAACTGTGGTGCCTAATAAATCCCAATTTTACCTGTATGAGTAACTTCATGTGTATATTAAACAAATGCAAAAGGGAACAACATGGGATGGGGATTGGGAGCCTTCCTGAAAAGGGACTTGACCTCAGGTGTCATTGTCTGGACCCTGCAGGGGCTGTGATGGATGCACAATTCCACAAGCCTTGGCTCAGAAACTGAGAAAACAAGCAGCCTATTATAATGCAGAGAACGCTTTGGGGGCAGAGCAACAGAGTTTGAGTTCAGGCTCCACCTCTTAACCAATTTTCCAAATTTGTATTACCTGGTTTTGTCTCCATTTCTTTATCTCTAGAATGGGTGTGCCAGTACCTCCTCCAAAGGATAACTCTATGGATTACCAGCGATTACAAACAAAACTAGAATGATGTTCTGTATATACTAAGTATTCTTCCTCTCTTTCCCTGTGTATACCAACCCCATAAACACAATATGATAGAGAAATCAAATTTGACGAGAGCAATATATACAGTTGCTCTGACTCTTGGCAGTAGGCGCACATAGGTGCAGGGAGCACATGTGGTTTCTATTTCTAATCATCATTCAACACTTATGGTAAATGAGACCAACTGAATTATGGTCATGCCTGATACTGCTTTATGCACTAGAGTAGCGATAGCAAGTTGAAGGCAGCCAATATGTGTGGAATGAAATTTAGAGGGAACTCTTGGGGAAAAATATTGAAGCAGTTACTGGTTCCAACAGGCATAGTTTGATACCTGCATGTGTGTGTGCACACAAATTATATATACTTGATGTTATATCATAATGCATATATAAATACACTGGATAGAAACATGTATGTCATACAGGTCATATATATATATATACTATAGATATGTATGTATGATATATACATGATTCATAAACATATATACATAGATACCAATAAAATGTGATATAAACAAATACATCCATATTATATATGTACTAATATATAAACGATAATACATCCATATATATATAGTATATGTATATAATATATGCACATGTATATAATATATAAGCATATATGTATAAATATTTATATACATGTACATATGTGCACAAAATGTATATATGATACATTATGTATAATATGCTATATATTAATAAAACATATATAGTACATATTATATATACTATTATATTCATGTCTGCTTACTTGGGATTATTGTTTATTTTATTGAGATATTATTTCATGCATATATGTCATTCTTTAACTTAATCAAACAAGTTCTGCCAAACCATAAGTATTTGGACTCAGAGAGGTAGGTGTTTCCTTTGGAACAGTAAAATCAGTTTCTATACATGTGTAATTGAAAAAATGCTTTCCTTGACTTTGAAAGATATTCATTAAAAAAAAAAAAAAAAGCTATGTATTTTCAGTTTCACAAAAAGCTAAAAAACACCTAGCAGCAAGTGTTCTGAGGCCAGGCACATCCCTTTGTCCTGAAAAAGCCAATAATACATATAAGCTTGAATACATATAAGTCCAGGAAGAAGATCATTTAGCTCTGAAAATGAAAACTCCGATAGATTTCACGGTGAGGTATGAATATGCAATTATGATCTAGGTGTCTAATTATAATACACAAATTCTAAATTGCATAAGCTTCTCAATTTTGCATGTGAACGTTGAGGACTTGCTTTAATTCTTGTTTATGGAAATAGAAACATTGATACATGACAAAAATACAGTTTGAACATTTCCGCCTCAAAATAGAAAAGGATTTCATTATCACGGCTCCCATCAAACACACACCACAGATGTTCGTATAAAAATGCACAGCTTAAAATTGGAATATTCTGCAGATAAAAGCGATTCACCTTCTACTCCAGGCCCTGACAAGCTGTGTCGCTTCCACATGATCATCAGCCCCCATTTAGTCAGAGCTGCCGCTGAGCCCAGCGCACCAGTCCCTGGGGGGATGAAGCAGCCGCGCTGGCAGCTGCCCCAACACCGCCCGCGCCTGGCCCGGGCGCCTGGGGCCCGGGGGCCTGGGGCCTGGGGCCTGGGGCCTGGGGCCTGACTCACTCCCCCCCCCCCTTTTCCTCTCCCTCAGGTGATCCGCCGCCCCTTTGCTCGCTCCCACGAGCTGTCAGGAGTGGAAGCGCTGTGATAGGAAATCACTGCCTCTATGACTCCAAGAAAAGGAGAGCTCACAACTAGGTTTTGATCAAAGAGAATCATTTATAAGATAGAAGCAGCAAAAAAAACCCCAGGGAGTGTTTTCCCCCCCCCAAAAGCATCAGGATTATGTGAAATAACAAAGACAAAGAAACATTTTGAAACATTTTCTTGGTCTTACCTACATGATTAAGATTTGTACTATATGACATGTATCATCATTTTTTCTCGCCTTGCTACTCAGCACTGCCCCAGGAAGACGTGGCCTCTGAACATCCTAGCTCCAGCAAAACGGGAGGGGTCAGGGATGGGAGAATTACAGCACTCGCTCTCGCGAACGACAGTGAATGAGAGCGAAAGGAAAGCTCTATTTTGCAGGATGAGGCAAAGCTCCGGGGCAGACCTATGAGGTTGCCATCAAGCGATAGGGCAAATTAGAAGGACTTCTCGGTGGCTTTCAGCTCTCCTTGCTATGGTTTTATAGGGGTGTGTTTATACGGTGCAACATCTCATTGTCCTCGCGCCTCCAGCACTCAGGTGACAGGAGCAGACCAGGTGCTTTGTCCTTCAGGGGAGGCTGTTTGCTGAGTCCCACATCCTTGCTGTGACCCCTGACGTGAGAGCATGCACGCTGAGGTCACGCCCAGACATCAAAATTCTGATCCCTCCTTCACAGTCAGAGAAGATGCCACTAACAACCCATTTCCCCAAAATGATGGCAATAGGAGTGCGCAGTAGAGGCCCCGGCCGTTTGTCCCCTCTGGTTTTTATGTAACACCCCTATTGTCTTTGTCAGATGCGGGAAGTGACATTTCAGAAATGCAAAATGAAGAGTGTAGTTTGCATAATGACACTCTGGACCCAGATATTGAAATGCTTATTTATTTATACACTGGTTTGAAAATGTAGTCATTTCCTCAGTCTCTGGGCACCTATGCAGGAACTGATACATCTGTTTATAATTTATTCATTTAATTGTTAGTTTTATAAAAGTGCACCCATTGCCATGGTCTCTGGGTATATATAAAACACTCAGCATCCAATAACAAAGTCAAACAATAAGAGAAAATTACAGAAACGTTATGGCTTTGAAATCTCGAAGATCAAGGCACCAAGATATTTTCCGATTAACAATATAAAGGCCGTAATATATTTTCTTCATTAAATATTAGAATCTGGGAATAAAGCAAAGAGGGGAGGTAAGTGCAGGGAGACGGGATAACTAGTACGACAAGGAGCGGAAAATCAGAAGTTGTTCCATGATGTAGACTTGACAATGATTCCGGTTCTCTAAATTGGCTGTGTGAGTGTGTACAGACACATGTTCTAACAGGGATATATGTGGCTACGTAAGGTTTTCCCCTTGACTAGTGTCATGTCCTAGGGGTCATTTCTCCACATATTGCATTGTTCAAGAGCCTTGCACTTCAGTGGTGGAGGTGGGAGAGCACTGGCAGGGCAGAGACATCAGAAGGCCTGCAGACCTTTGCAATTACTGTTCTCAAGGACATAAAAGTGGCTGCCTGAGAGGGAGACCCAAGCACAGTAATAATTATAAAGATTCTACAGGACAAATGACAAAATTGTTGCTGAGACCACCCGCTCTCTGCCTAAGTACTGCCTCCCAGTGAAATGTCAGTTCTTTTTTCTTACGTGCCCCCTAAACAAAATGGAAGTATGTGTTAGAAGAAAGATGTGAAAACTAGGTTATCATTTTTTTTTTTTGAAATATCAAGAATCTTTATGTGGAAGTCAAAAATAAAATGACTTTTCTTATCTGAAAAATGAGAAAGATTCTGGCTAAAATTGTGGAATATAGGGTTTATGTAAAAATAGCAATGTAAATTTCCCAGCCATGAAAATTATTTAATATTCTGATGTTTTATCAAAAGAAATTTCAGAATAGCTTTTTGGGAAAGTCTTTAGAACAGATTTTTTTTTCCATGAGTGTTAGCCCCACTCTTCAAAAACAGTTTTCTAAGAAAGGAACTGAATTTGATGAATTAAACTGGCTTTAAATAAACTGAAAAACAAAAAACACTTTTCCTTTCTCTACTTGAAAAAAAAAAAAAAAAAAAAAAGCCTGACATTGTGTCTTACTGATGTATTCTGCAAGTAACTTTAAAACATGTAATGTTACCCAGGGATCTAATTGGAGCTCTGTTCCCACAGCCAATATTGATGTTTGTCATTTGTTGTCTACTTCAGTTTGTGGCTCTTACAAACTCGGACCCCGGATTAAATATATTGCATAAGTAATAAGACATGTATATTTCTTCAGCACCATATTCCTATTAATGCTTACAAAATAAAATTTATTCAAATTACTGGCAAATTGATGATGTAAAGTTGCCCATCGCTATGCTGTTTAATTTCAATGCATACCTTTTTAAACTTGAAAAGGGAATCTACACTATTTTTATTTTGCCTTTAATATTAGAAGATCACCATTGTACAATTGTGAGGGTGGCTGGGAGAGGAGCCTTTGTCACCGGAGAGCTTTGCTTTGATGTTCACAATGAAGACTAATACCGACTTTCAAATTCTAGCCCCTGCTTAGGTACAATGCTTTTCCTCAAATGAACTCATCTGGCTCATTTATCACTTATCTGTTGCTATAAATCAGCTTGTTCTGGATGCCTGATGGATGGATTTTCACAGCAATGCCGCAGTTTGAATATCTATGTATACATACATGCATATACATACTTGTATATCTGTGTATGCACACATATATAATTACATATGTTAAATATACAATATCATTTGCATATATTTAATCATATTTTTCTAAATTTACTATAATTATTAATAAGTTAGGAAAAAATTATAAAAAAACTCAGAATAAGAAGGAAACTTTCTCACCTTAATAAATGTTATCTAAAAAATATTTTAGCCAATGTTACATAAAATGGAGAAACACTGAATGCTTTCTTCCTCAGATCAGGAACAAGTTTCTGTAACAACGATGTTTTCAATTCTGCAGTCCTTCCTGACGATGTTCCTGATGTTCTCTCATGACCGTCATTTCATGATGTGCTCTGTTGAGTTGCTCTTCCATAGTGTTGAAAATCCTTTCCGTGCAGTACCGTGTGAGATGAGTTTTAAATGTCCCAACCCACTGACCTAAAGGCTGAATTAGAAGTGTTGTGTTCAGGGGCAAATAGACCACTTTGATGCCTTGGGTGTGCAACTCATGGGGTTCTGGGTGGCCAGGGGCACTGTCCAAGGTACTTCCTGACTTCAGGGACCAAACATGGACGGAACCAATCCAGAAAAAGGTTCTCACTCTCCAGGCTGCTGCTCTGCAGCCCAGAGATGGGCAGCTGGGGCTTATCTTTTCTCTTCAAGGCTCAGGGATGAGCAGCTTTGTAGGTGAAGGCAGTTCTCACAATAAACCAGCTGCATTTGCCTTAAACCTCCTGTTGCTTCTCTTTCTTATGAATAAATGTCCTTTGTGGCATCCCCCCCCCCCCCCCCCCGAATAGGGTACTTTCATCTGCATTAAAAACCTGCTTAGGCAGATATACTTTCTCCTCAATGACCGATTCTCTTAATGGCCTCGGGAAACTGGTCTGCTGCCTCTTGGTCAGCAGAAGCAGCTCCTCCTATTATCTTGACATGTTTAAAAGCCAAACCTCTTTCTAAAATTATCAAACCTCCTTCGCCGGCATTCACTTCTTCAGCGTTAGAGCCTTCGTTTCCCTTTTGCTTTAAGTTGTCATAGGATGGCTTTTCTCTTTCTCCAGTCAGAGTGGGGTCTATAGGTACACCTTTCTTATAGCAACCCTGCGCCCACATAAAAGCTGCATTTTCAATAAAGATAAAAGGTATTTCATGAAAAGTGCAAGGCGTTTCACCCTGCTGGCATAGCTGCAGTGCAGCTTCATGGATTTCCTTTCCTTTTCTGGCCCTTACACTGGACTCATGTATCTTGAAGTGATGGGCAACTGCCGCCGCAGACCTCAATCTACGGCGCACATCAAGCAATTCAACTTTTTCTTGTAATGTCATGACTTCTCTCTGCTTCTTGGGAGCGCTTCCACCACCACTAGTGGCACTTAATATGGGAACCGTGATGTTGTTCAGGGTTTAGAGTATTGCAGTAAACGTGATGAAGGATACTCGAGAACACTGAGAGATCACTTTTTACTGCAAAACACAACTGACTAGAGAAAGGAAGTGCTCACGTGGAGATGACCGTTATCACATGGCGTTTTTATCAGGTGTGTGCAACACTCGAGCTTACTGGAAGAGCAACACGATGTGGTTGTAAAATTATTCCAGTGGTACAGTATGTGCTGCAATAAATTTCATGCAGTTTTGAGTTAATAATTTCTTTACATTTCTCTTGCCTGCGGATGGCACCATGTATGGGCTGTGTTTGTGTGTGTAAGTTTTGTAAATTTTAACTTTTTATAATAGACTCATGTATATGTGATAGTAGTAAATAATAAAATAGACTAGTATCTGCATATATTTTATGCATTCATGACATACCTAACTTTTTCTCATTGTTTTCAATATTTCTAGTCTTGGTTACATAGTACATCTGTGAGGGGTTTTTCAAATTGTCACACATTTCCAAAAATTTTTAGAATCTATTCATTGAAAAAAGCCCTATATTAGTGGACCCACACAGCTAAAACCCATGTTCTTCAAGTGTCAACTCTGTGTGTGTGTGTGTGTGCATAAATGTGCACATTTGTTGCATAAGCTAAAGCAAGAATCATCACTTTTTAGGAGTTATAACTTGGGGGGACAGGGACACAAAATAGGATTCTGTATATTCAGATTGCATGTAGCAGGAACCCAATGCCAGGAGTGATTTTGTTCAAGGAGGGCCTGAATCTAAGGATCTGAAGGCCTTTAGTCACTTTATCTCTCATATTCTTAGAGTATGAAACCCTTTAATGTTCTTTAACTGCAACTAATGAAAACTGTTCCTTCATAGTCCACATGGCATTACACAGCCGTTCTACTGTAAAACCATCTGGTCCTGGGCTTATGTTTGTTGGATGGTTTTGATGACTAATTTAATCTCCTTACTAATAATGAACCTATTCTGATTTTTTTATTTCTTCATGATTCAGTCTTGCAAGGTTGTATGTTTCTTGAAATTTAACTATTCATTCTAGATTGTCCAATTTGTTGGTGTATAATTGTTTATAGTTTTCTCTTATGATCCTTTGTATCCCTGTGGTTTTAGTTGTAATCTTTCTTCTTTCATTTTTTGTTTTATATGTTTGAGCCTTCTCTCGTTTTTTTCTAGACAAGTCTAGCTAAAGGTTTGTCAGTTTTGTTTATCCTTTCAAAGAATCAGCTCTTAGTTTTGCTGATCTTTTTAGTCTCTATTATTAGCAGTTTTGCTCTTATTTGACAACACTGTAGAATTAAGAATTAAAAAACAATGTCTCCTGGCAGCTGATTTCTCAGTAATCCTGATATGCAGCGCTCATTCTCATGGGCCAAAATAGAGGCTAGAATTCCCATCTTCATACCTGAAGCATATGAGAAAAGAAGGGTCAGGGAAGAAATGTGGTAACAAACAATTTCCTGAATCTGTTACATCCCACTTCTATTTTAAACCATTTTATTAGCACATTGTTACCTGGAGACATCTACTTAGAAAAGACATTATTAAATGGAATCTTTATTCTCAATGACCGTGAACCCAGCCCAAATCCAGATGTTTTATTACTAGGGGCAAAGGTGAGAATGGTACTGAGGTACAATGTCCAAGACAGTTCATAAATAAAAGTAGTTTATCAGTTAGGCAATTTATCAGTCATCTTATAATTTAATAGTTCATTATCATTAAAATGTTTATCCCTTTAACAATTTCCTTAAATATCTACCATGTGGCAGGTATTGCGCTTGGCTGTAGGGATGCAAAGTTGTATTATTTACTATTACTGTCCTTGAGAATCCTATATGCTAGTGTTAATTACTCTGTGTACTGTGTAATTACACAGATCAGTCTTTGTGGATTATTTACATTTAATTTTTTTTTAATTAAACAAGTTAAAAATTAAATAATCCTTACATGGAAAAACCTATTTTCTTTGTCTCTTTTCCTTTGCATGCTACATCCTTGGTAGAAATTTCAAAAGAAAAATAAGTATCTCGTTGCCGTGATTAGAGGAGGAGAAATGTCGATTTTTTTGCATCAGTGGCCTGGTGAATATACACAAGAATACTGCAGAGAGGTCTCTGGGGGTTAAATTTCATTATCTTGATGAATTTATTAAGCTTCTGATATGATCCTTCATTTTGCTGGCTCAGCACACTGATTTTATCAGCACACCAAGAGGACATTAATATCTCAGAGGTAGACATATTAAGCAAGCTCTTAAGACACTTATACATTCCAAATGACAAATGATTAATTCACTATGGAAAATATAGCTGTTATAGGAACAACAACATTTGCACCCCTCATGATCAGCCCATTTTCTCTCGCTAGGTAGACCTACATGAGCTGTCAAGTCACATTCTGAACGTCAACTTATCTTTCTATAAAACATAATTATCAGAGGTACCATAAAAACCTCAGGTTTATATGACCAGGAATTGTATTTGATCTGACATATCTAAGTGGCTAATGAGCACTGCCAATGACAAGCAGCTATCGATCTAAGTGCAACCTCAAGAGCTAGATATAGTTCTCCTTTTTTTCTAATGTATAAAAGGAAAAACAAAACAAAAAATATAAACACGACCCTTGTCATAGCGCTCTTCATTGAAACAGAACCAATAGAGTGTGTATATTCATGTATATATACATATATGTGCATATATATGTGTGTGTTTATATGTGTATTTATATAAATATATATGATTAATGGAGTTTTGTAAACAAATGGCAACGTAGGAGACCTGTGCCTTCATCCCCACAATAAAGTTCAATAATTAGACAGCTACCCATGAACAAAACAGCTCTGGGATAGCTTCAGATTCCACTTAAGAAGCTTTGGCACCACAGTGCAACCAAAACATGACAGGACATGACAGGAAATGCACAGAAGAGGACGACAGCTTCATTTTGTGTGTCATCATCCCATACCCCAAGCCAGTATTGCACGGTGCCAAGAAGCAGCTTCCTAGCCAGAGAGAGTCCTCCTCTTTCTCACCTCCCTTCCCAGCTGGACAGAGGGGGCTGGAAATCAGCCTCCCTGGCCTTCGGGGGACCTACTTTGGTTTCATCCCACCCAGAGAGGCAAAGCTGAGACCAACAGAGATGAATAGGAACGGGGTGGAAGCAGGACCTAGCCGTTGCAGTCACACTGTGGGACCAGTTGTTCACAATGACTTGCTCTGCAGCCAACCCAGTAGGTTTTGCCACTAAAGATAGTAATGGCCAGCACAGATGCTGTGGACCCCTGAAAATTTCACAAGCTTTTGCCTGAGAGGTATATTTGCATTAACTGACACCAGCCACCTGGGTCCCTCCCCCTCCCTCCAGCTTTGTGTAGTTCCAGTTGGAAGGCCAGCAGACTCAAGACCAGGAAGAGCAGATATTTGTGTTTGGCTTTATTCCCACCTTAAGGATTCAATGTCCCAGCAGGAAAAGTAGGAGAAATTTTCTCGTGCTGGGAAAGAATCAGCATTATGTTCTATGTAGACCTTCAACTGACTAATGAGGCCCACTCACGTTATGGAGGGCAATCTGCTTTACTCAGCCTACCGATTTAAATGTGAATCTCATCTAAGAACATGCTCACAGACACAGCTAAAATAGCATTTGACTAAATATTTGGGCAGCCAGTAGCCCAGTCCAGTTGACACAAAATTGACCATCACCAGTCCCTATAAAAAGATACTTGTAAAGCAACATAAAAAGGGCAATCCGCTGGCCTGGATTGCGTGCCCTCTCTTGCTTACTGTTTGTTCCTCTAGAACAGTGTTTAAGGCTGTTCACCCTTCTATCACTAGCACCAAATAACCATTCAAAAGTTACTTTAAAAAGATGTTGTACAATGACTTGGCATCCTAATTTAGGACATAAAAATATATGGCTTCTCTGAAATAAGGTCATACAGTCATAGAGTGAATAAACTTAGATGTAAAGATAACAATAAAAGCTATGAAAACAATAACCAGAACTGCATCAAAGATCTAGGTATCTGTCTATTGAAAAATTTATGGAAAAATAATCTTGCAAAACTAGAGAACTTAAGCATATATTAGAGATAAAACTATCTTTAAAAATTAATATATTTGAAATATTAAAAATATTTAAAATACATTTGAAGTTTTTTCTAATTAACTGAGAAATATACACTCATAACAGGAAAAAAGTATATAAAATTGTTAGTAATAACAGCAAAACTCAGAGTTAATCCTGAGTCATTGCTATTAATATGGCTATAGATGTAATGAAAATGTCAAGAATTATAAGATATATGTGAGAATAATTAGGTAATGAGTGCCCATAATTTTTAAGTTTTTTAATAAAGATTCAGCAGTGGGTAGTGAAGTAAAGAGCTCCAAATTCCTCACCTTCATTAATGTAGTAGAGAGCTGGCCTAGCAAAAGGACATTTTTCTACACATTTTGATTTGTTTAATCTTGCTAGTGCTAGTTGCCTGCCGCATGATACCTGTTTTGTGAGCTCTGTATCTGATTTCAAAGGGGATATTGGATATTAATTTTTTTTCACTGAATCATGCCTTCATTTATATTTTCCCCTTTCTGGAAGTGTCTTGTTTAATTTTCTTCCTTCCTTCCCTCTTCCCCTCCCTCCCCCCTCCCCCCTCCCTTCTTTGTTTCTTCCTTTCTTTTTGTCTTTTATAAAACTATTGGCCAGAGAAATGCTTAATATGTCAATTCAGAGCACAGTCTTTTTGTTTCTCCCTAAACAACTGACAAGTTTTCTTCTTAGGGCAACTTCCTCAACACATGGCAGTTATGTTTTTGTTTGTTTGTTTTCTTATTTCTTTGCTGCTTTTGTTTATATTTAAATGGGGTACATGTGCAAACTTGATTTCATCAATTATTGTAGGTTTTATGAACCCAGAAAAAAGCAAGTTGCATACAGTGAAATGTCAGGATATGTCACAGACTATGAATTAGGTACCGGGACAACAATATAACCATAATGTCAGTGTAATCCTGTGATGATAGTACTTACATGATAAACAAACTGCAGACATCTCCAAGATTCCGTTTTCTCACCCAATAAATGAGGGTAACATTTTCCCAAGTTACCTTAGAGAGTTGATGTGAGCATCTAATGAGGAAATAAAGCTCTTTGAAAAGAATAAAGCGCTTTTGCAGTGAGTTTGGGGAATTGTTAATTATTGATGTTATTAAGCCTAATTAGAAACTAACCATAAATAATTTATCTAATTCTATAGATTACGTTCTTTGAAATACTCTACAGTTCTCTCAACAACTAATATAATTTGTTTTTATAACTGAAGCAAGATTTATCCAGAGTATATTTAAAATCTTGCTATAAGTAACATTTTCTTTGAATACAAATTGGCCTCTAAAGTCCACTCAACATGAGTCATCTCTGCATGAAAATAGGTATTGTTTTCAATATTCATTTGAAAATCATATGTAACCTTCAAACCTGCCCAAAATATTTACTGTCTAATGATTTATAAATGAAAATCTAACTTATCTTACTATTAATACATGAGTCTATAAATATATATAGTGTACCTTCATGAATAATTTTACAAATCCTATAATAATTGCAATTCTTTAAGGATTCCAAAAGTGATAGTCTGTTTATACCATGTCTGATGATGGGAGATGATTAGACTTTATTTTAAAATGTTATTTAATATATCAAGGACAAGGAATGGAGATTTTATATATATATGTGTGTATATATATATATGAATGACAGGTATTTATATATATTAATATATACCAATAATAGTAGATTATATAGCACTTACGATGTTCAAGTACCATTCTGATTTTTATATTCTTTAAATCATGTGATCTTTAAAGAAACCTCTGTGCTAGGCGCTGTGATAAACGTAGTTTAGTGAACCAGCAGCGAGGCCTGGCGCTGAAGTTGGGTCTTGTACTGTTTAAAGAATCCAGGGACTGAAACCAAGAGCTGCCACCATTTCTGGAGAAATACCAACGGGAACCACAAGCCAGACAGCAGGGGAAAGGCTGTCCTCCCCTTCAGGTTCTTCAGGGTCACGGTCTAGGACGAAACAGGGCAGGTCGTTACCTGAACGAGTGACCTGCGGCAGCACCTCGGCTCCGAGAGGCAGCCGGGCAGCCTGCGCACTGCTGCATTGGCTTACTGTCTGTAAGAACATTCCAGAATGCTCTCCTTATCCAAGACAGCAGAGTAAAAGTTCCAATAATAAAAATGCTTGTTTACTAGAAACAAAGGCAAGATCTTCAGAGAGAAAAGTGAGTCAAAAGCAGAAAAAGCATTAAAACAAGTAGTAAGAAGGGATTATACCTAACATATCAAGAATTATCTTTCATATTATTTAATTGGGCTATATGCAATTAGAAGTGTAAGGGGGTCAAGCTGGCTTATCAAAAACCTAAACTCTCTATTGCTTATGAGAGAGATGCTTTATCTGTATAAGGACACATAAAGGCTGAATGCAAAAGGATGAAAAATATAGCACACTAATGGCAACCTGAAGAAAGCCCTCATGGTAATATTAACACAAGTCAAAGTTTATCCTCAGCAAATAAACATGACTGGAAATGCAGGGGAGTGTATTTCTTGATTGCAGCGTCAGTGCAATGGCAGGTAAAGAACGACTATATCACATAGTTTTTAAACATAAAAAAATCAATAAAGGAGAATTAGAAAAATTCATAGAGACTTTTACGTATCTATTTTAATTATGTGTAGCTCAGGCAGAGAAAAAAAAAAAGACATATAGGAGAATTAAAGATAATTTTTCTCAATTTGCTTATAGAAAGCTCTGCGGTACAGTTTCAGAATAAATATTATTTTTAAATGGTCTTGAAGCTGTTACCAAATTAGTCACAAGTTGGGTCATATAACAAACCTCAACAATTTTTAAATGATTAAATCATACAGGTTATGGTCTCTGAATAAAATGAAAATTAGAGTTCAGCGATATGAGATACTAGGGAAGTTCTTAAATACTTGGAAATTGGGCAATATGCATTTAGAGACCGTAAAGGTCAAAGAACAACTCTAATGGAAATTAAAACATATTTTGATCTGAATGATAATGAAAACAGAACACCTAAAAATGTGTGGGTTTTATAGTCATAGAAAAGGAAGAAATAAAGACTAAAAATCAGTGATCTCAAGAAGCTGGAAAAAGATTACATTAAACACATAAACTTTATGAAAGCAGTGATATAGAAAACAAACATATAAGAGAGCATATCAACAAATCCAAAAGTTATCTGTTTGAAAAGACTAATTAAATGTATAACCCCTCACCAGGTTGTTCTCAGATAACAGAAGTATAGAAGAAAAAAGAAAAAACAACAACAAAGAAAAATAGTAGTGACTTCACTAGAGATTATAAAGCTAGTGAAAAGATAACATGAGATTATTCTAAACAACTTTAATATAGCAGATACTTAAGTTCAAATGAAATTGAAAAACCATCTGTCAAAAATGATACAAGAAGAATTAGAAAAATATAAATACCTATCATAGCACTTGAATATGCAATTAAATATTACAAAAAATATCTCCAGGACTACACAGCTCTAATCAGTAAATTTTTCCAAACTTTTAAAGGGAAAATAATATCAGCCTTACAAAGTACTCTAGAGGCTGGAAGAAAAGAGAACACTTCAAAACTCATTTCATGAGGCTCTCATTGATACCAAAAACTCACAGACATTACATGGAAGGAAAATCTCCTTATAAAATAGCTAAAAATTCTAATCAAAGTATTAGAAAACCAAATTCAGTAAGTATATTAAAAAGGGTACTGTGCCTCAGCCATGTGAACTTCATTCCTGAAGTGAAAGGCTGAACATCCCCACATCAGTCGCATGAGAGACCGGGATTCGGGAGGCAGGCCGAGTAGGAGGCAGAGGACTTGTCCCCCGTCTGGACAGTCCCAGGGTCAGAAGCCGTCTGACGTAACTGTGCTGGAATCTATTGTGGCGTGTGCCGAAGGCTAACTTCCAGGGGAAGACAGGAGTAAACTGCGATTAATCCCCATCACTTTCCGCTCTTGGCAGAGTGGCGGCCACCCCCGTCACCCCCAGTCACGGGCAGGTCGCGGGGCCCCTGCTCCCAGAGCAGCTTGCACACGCGTGTGGGAGCCAGGTGAGCAGAAGGGGTCCCGTCCTCTAGATGTTGGGGCTATTTTCTCTAACCTCCAGTTGCTGCTTCTGATCAGTCTTTTTTTGTGGACATACACTCTCATTCCTTTAGAACAATCTACCAGTGATGCTAAGTATAGGTTTAGCTTTTGAAGAAACTTGACAAAGTCTTTTCCACATCATTATAGTACTTTATACCACCCCCAGCAACATAAGAGGTTTTCAGTTGCATTTCATCCTTGTTAGTCCTTGGCATTACTGTATTTTTATTTAAGTGTAAAGTAATAATTAATGGTGGTTTTAATTTGTATTTTCTTGATGACCAATTGTTACCGAAGTTCACTGCCTGAGGTGCTGTCCAAGAGGAGATGTGGTTGGTTGTTTCAAGGTAGCTTTATTTACTTGCAACAAGTAAAGGAGACGGGATTGTATCCAAAGCTCTGTGAAAGGAGGCTTAGCCTCGCTTATATACACTATTTGGTCAATTACATGTTGATTTCTCCTTTGCAGTTGGCTAGTTGATGAGGTTGTGTTGTGTCCTGTTCCTGCCAAGTTCATCCTGTTTACAGCTGGTCTGCAAAACAGTGTGCTACATTTTAACATTTAGCAAGGATGGTATTTAGTAAGGATGGCCCAGAAGACCTCGAGACCCTTGTCCTATCTAACATCATGACGTTGAATGTATTTTTCCTATGCTATTGAAAATATAGATATATTTTCTTTTTTGCTATGAGTTTAAATCATTTGTACTTTGTACATTGTACTTTGTACATTTCTACATTGTACTTTTTATGGCGCTGAACTTCTCTTGATTATGAATCACATTTTTCTGTTTTTCCCCCATGTCTAATAAATTTTATGTGTACCAGACATTAATTATGATACGATTTAGAGACACTGTATCCATTCTCGTCTTCTGAAGACTTCTGATTTTTGTTGTATTAGTTCAGTAACTTCTGGTTACCTTGACATTGTATAATAACGGTTTTACCCTTTGTCAGGATATATTTGTGGCAAGTCCAAGTCACTTTAGTCAGGACTGACTCCAAACTTGGCCTTTCTTTAGATCATTTGCGTTTGTCTTCAGGATTTGTCAGGGTGAGTCCAGAGTAGCCCATACTCCTGAGAGTATGTTTATTCTGAAAGGGAAGCCTTTCTCATGTCTCAGCATGTTCCTAGTATTAAAGGATTTCTTCCATCCTGAGGCAGATCTCCATTGTTCCAAAATTGACCGATAATATCTCTGTTTCATTTTAACCCAATATCAACCCCTTTCTGGCAAGCCTATATCTCATTCTGTGCATGTAAACCTAGACTTCAGCCAGGGGATCAGACGGGACCCTCACTCTCCAGGTCCAGGCTCCACCATCCAGCCCCTTCGGTAACTATAAACTGATCTCTGATTCTTTAGCTCAGCAGGACTACCTCAGTCTGCCTAGAGTATAGCTTGCTACAGCCATGTGAAAATATTCTTCAGATAAAGGCAAAGGCGGTCACGGGGTTTACCTCATGAATTCCCCTTCTTAGTGGGATTGCATTCTTGGGCTGGATATTGTACAGTTCCTGGGAGGGTTCCCTTTTCTAATATTTTACTCACATTATGATGCCAGAAAAATTTAAAAGAGAAAAATTTAAAAGGCCCCAATTCAATAGACAATTTTTTAAACTATCACATTCTTTGAAGTACACCCCAAATCTACTTTCTTCAATGTTGTATCCTTGCCCAGTTTCTCATATATATGAATGTTAACTATCCTTCAGTGGATTATAGAGTTTGTTGAGGCGTGATAATATTACAAAAACAAATCATTCAAAAATTTGAAAACTGTATTCTTTAACAGGAAGTTAATTTGATTTTCCAAAACTGGTTCATAAGTAGAATATGATTTGAAGATTGAAACTATGTTAATTTTAATTTTATTTTTAATTTCAGTTTACATTAAATATTATTTTGTACTAGTTTCAGGTGTACAGCATAGTAGTAGACATCCTGTACTTTACAAAGCAATCGCACTGATAGTTCAAGTCTCCACCTGGCACCATACATAGTCATTACAAATTTATTCACTATATTCCCAATGCTATACTTTATTTTTCCCATGTTTCTGTGTGATAAGTGGTGGGTCTATTTTTCTGAGACTGCAAATCAATTTTTCCATATGTGTAAGAAAGGACCGATACAACCTTTGACGGTATTGAAAACCTGATTTACACCTCAGAAATAGTGTACCCTTAGGCAAACATTTTAGAGGGTAACGGCTGCAAAATCTACAGACTTTGTAAAGCTTCTGACCATAAATATAACTTTATTTTGAAAAATAAGTGATAAAAAGGTATCATTTCTATACTCAGAACTATATTTCTTACACTCTCTGTCAAGCAAATAATCATCCCGGTGCTGAGTCGACAGAAAATTTATTTTAGTAAGTTATATGTACTACATTAATTTTCACTGTCTTTAAACCTAATTCAGATGAGATATTTATATAAGCTGTATATATAATAATTTACATAGTGGTATAAATTTTCTATGGTGATACTATGTTTCTGAGCTTGCTGTGGTGGATCAGTGTTAAAATCTTTGGTTGTATCTTTTTATCCTGGTGTCTTATGCGACGAATATTGTCCTCAGGAGGTTGCAGGGTAAGGAGGAGGCCCTAGCTTCCCGGTTTTGTCCCAGAGGGTGCCAGCCAGTTCGCTTGAATGAACTGTGAGCTGAGAGAGCACCCTGGGGAATGACCAGAAAGGATGCCACAGGCAAGGACCAAGTTCACTGCTAAGATTTGAAACACTTTCACCTCATGGACATTGACTTGCAAAGTCAACTTGAACCTCTGGGAATTTCAGATGAGGTTTTTGTTTGTTTGCTTCTCTTGAGAAAATTGGTTTCTCATTTGCAAGAAAATAGGTCCCCAAAGGTTTTAAATTGGCCAGTGCACTTTGGGGATTCAGTATTGCTTTCACAGAACATGTTTGAACACGATTAGAGCTGTTCATGAAACCCCAAATATGTGTATACATTTTTATCTCTAATAAACAAGCACCATCAGCAAAAATGTTGTTCAGACAAATTTCCTCCTGTACATTCTTCTTACTTCTCATGTGAGGCCTTGATCTGCAATAAACGAAATTAGAAATCGTGTTTATTGTAAGAATATCTGTTTTTCCCAAGAATAACCAAATCAAGATAAAAAAAGTCAAAAATGCAATATTCAGGGAAAATTTTTTCTTCAAGTCTTTAATTCTTTGTTCATCTTACCTTTTCATCTGGTCCTACTCTGATCCACCCACATCTATATTGTGCTAAGCACATTTTGCAATGTCCTTTATTCACTCTGTTTTTTTCCCACAGCAGTGATTACCTTTGATCTACTAAAAACCTCTTTACTTAATATAGTTACCGTTTTTGCCTTAGATTGTCAGCTTCATCATAAGAAATCTTTGCCTGTCTGCTCATTGATGATTGAGAAAGTTCTCCATGGGTCATTTTTGTTTCTGCACTTCTTATAAGCAGAGGCACTACAGTATTTTTATTAAGATTATCTTTTTAAGGATTTTTATATAGTAAACACTCTTGGAAGAAATAATAGATACTATCTCCATTCAAAACAGAGCCGTTTTTTTGTTTCTCAGGATAATAAAAACATGTCCCTTCAGGGCAACAGTTGGCCGTGCTTGCTTGCGTTCCATTATAAGACCGGGGTTCCTAGGCCTGGGCGTCCTCGGGATGATGCTAGTCCACTCTGTGCATAGCAGCCTCCGAAGCCACCGCCTTCATGCTCTGGCTGAGGGGCCGGGGGAAGTGGTGCTAACACCAAGTTCATACCTCCCGCTGTGCTGTGAGTAATGATCCGCTTTGTCTTTGATCCAGGGGCCTTGTTTCTTGTTGTTAGCAGCTAGGAAACCACGGCAGCCTAACTTTTTATCTTGCAAGTAGGAAAACATTTTCAGACTCTCACGCTCTGACACTGATGTAACTCAAATGCCTACAGCTCTTTGAACATTCATATGTGAGTGAATAAATAAGAAAGAAACTGCAGCCCATATGGGAATATATCATAGCGTTTGTGAAGTGCTAGACCTTGAAGATCATAACTTTGTTGGCCTAAAAAGAAATTTATATGTCAATACGCTTGGAACAGAATAGTTAAGAATTTGGGTTCTTATATCAAACAAACTTGAATACAGTTCTAGTAGCACATGTTATTCTTTGGGTGACCTTGAGCAAGCATTTTTCAACCTTAATTTCTCATCTGTAAGTTAGAAAAAAAGAATAGTATAGTATCTGTAGCATTGTTGCATTAGATGAGATATAGTAAGTACTCTACTGAAATTCATTACTGCTATTATTTTGTCCAGCCCCCATACTGAGTCCTCCTTAGTCTATGAATAATAGTATGATTTGCAGAGTCCGTAAAGGACTGGTGTAATAAGCCCGCCCTCTTTTATCTCCCAGGTGCCCCTGCACTCTAACAGACTTCAGATCCATAGAACTTCTTGCATCTGTAGCTTAATATCGTTTATTCTTCTGAAAATTTCTCAGCCATTATTTTTTCAAATATTGCTTCTGCTTTCTTCCCCTCCCTGCCCTTATGAGCCTGATAAGTTTTGTCTGAGTGATGAGCATTGCATTTTTTAAATGTAGCGGGGGGGAAAAGCTTGGAGGCTAAGAGTAATGTTAGCTTCCTTCAGAGTAAATTTACATTTGCTTCTGGCAGATGGCTAGAGACACTCGCCATTTGGATCACATAAATCTACTCTTTGGGAATAAAGTAATGCAAAGCTTTGCTTCAGTCCTTGAGGGTAGTTCTATTTGTGTCTCTTTCCTTAATCCTATAATATATCCATTTGGAGTCCCTGCCCAGAGTGCTTGGGATTTCCATGGTACTTCTCTAGGAATATCCTTCAATTCTAATTTTTGTCCTGTTAGACATACAAGACAGTTAACATTCTTCCCCTTCTCGTAGGCACAGATGCTTTTCTGCAAAGCGCAGAAACCTTAGGGGCGACGTGGTCTCAAATACACTGAGCAACATTAAATTTCTACATGTTCTTCTCTTGTATCCAAGCCCTATAATTTTTTACTGCCTTGTTAGCTTTCCAGTGCCTTTAAACACACACACACACACACACACACACACACACGCACACGGCTTTTATAGATATTTTCGTAGAGGAGTTGTCATTACTGGAAGCCCATTTCGCTCTACATTTTCACATTTGAACGTGCTCCTTTATATTAGGCTGAGTAGACCAGTGACTAATTAAGATAGGGGATATTTCTTAAAATATAAATTACATATATATTTATGAGTAGCCAACTATAATACCTGAAATTGTATTTCCAGTGCATCCCATCATGTAAAAGGGATAAAAGTATAAATAATACAAACTGTGAAAAATTTCTAGAATAAGTATAAATTTTTTTTAGATTAATATCTGCAACCCATCTCCAGAACACAGAAACGCTTGGAAATGGAAAAAATGATCATCAAGTTAAGGAGGAAGAAGCAGATAGATCAGTTTCTAGGGTTTTTAGAAATGAGCTCAATGGCTGAGTCCTAAATCTTCAGGTAGCCCTGAATCATCCAGATGAAAAACTATGCAGCCATCTCACGGCAGTTACTTTTTAGTGGATCACAGAGGATGCCGGGGCGGGGGAATCTGAGGCATGACATGGGGAAGCCCCCTGGGTAGTCGAGGGGCCTGCCCAGCGGCGTGGGGCGGGGTCCTCTGTCCCCTCGGGCGGCCGCTCTGCCCAAACCCGGCCCCCGTACTCGGAGGGGTAATGAACTTTCCTTCCCCTAAATTTGCCTGGGGACACAAGCTGATAGAACAGTGGAATCGATAAACTTCCATCTCATCTAAAGCCTTGGTGTCCACCGGAGCGCTTCCTTCTTGTTTCAGAATTTTATTTTATTTTTCTATTTTATTTGAGCTCTAAAGTAACTTAAAAGTCCTTAAATCATAGTTTGCTTTACAGGTTACTGACCATACATTTCTGCCCTATTTATAAGCAAAATAAAAAAATTGAGCTCAGCTCACTGGCTGAATTATGTAACAACCAAAGGAGGTAGCTTTTCTTATTATAAATGATGTCAAAATTGCTGCCCCAAGTCTGGACAAACTTTAAAAGAATTGGTGAAGAATAGTTTATTTTTCAGTTAAATTAGGCAGAAATTTTATTTTAAATTTTCAATCCTGTTTTAAAACTTTATTCCTGGAGAAAAACTTTCTTTTATGAAGTTGGCCAACGTAAGATAAAGAGTGTCTTTTGTATTGTACTAATTTATCATGTGAAAAGTGATCCCCTTCCCTTCAACTGTTGGGTATCTTAAATATATTGCTCTCCTCCCCCCAGCTTTATTGAGATATAATTGACATCTAACACTGTATAAGTTTAAGGTATACAACAGGTTGATTTGATACACACATATTGCTAAATAATTACCAGGAAAGGATTAGTTAACTCCTTCATCACCTTACATAGTTACAATTTTTTGTGGTGAGATTTAGCAACTTTCAAGTATATAATGCAGTATTGTTAACTGTAGTCACCATGCTGCGCAGTAAACCCAGAGCTTTTTCATCTTATAACAAGATGTCTGTACCCTTTGACCAACATCACCCCATTTTCCCCACACCCCAGCCCCTGGCAGCCACCATCCTAGTCTCCCTTTCTGAGTTCAGCTTTTTTTGATTCCACACATAAAGGAGATCGTACAGCGTTTTTGTCTTTTTCTGACTGATTTCACTTGGCGTAATGCCTTCAAGGTCCATCCGTGTGTTCACAGATGGCAGCAGTTTCTTTCCTCTCATGGCTAAATACTATCCCATCGCATACATATACATCTTTATCCATTTATTTGTAGATGGCCCTGAGGATGTTTTCATGCCTTGGTTATGGTGAATAATCCTGCAGTGACCCTGGAGGGGTGCAGGCATCTTTTCAAGACCCTGATTTCACTTCCTTTAGTTATGTACCCAGAGGTTGAATTCCTGGATCATATGGTAGTTCTATTTTTAATTTTTTTGAGAATCTCCGTTCTGTTTTTCATAGTGGCTGCGCCCATTTTCATTCCACCAGCAGTGCACAGGTGTTCCCTTAGCTCCACGTCCACGTTCTTGCCAAAACTCACCTCTTGTCTTTTTTAAATAGCCGTTCTGACAGGTTAGGGGTAATAACACATTGTGGTTTAGAAGTGTACTTCCTGGTGACTAGTGATATTAACCATCGCTTTAAGTATATATTGGACCTTTGTATGTCCTCTTTGGAAAAATACCTATTGAGGTCCGTGGCCCATTATTTACTCAGATTGATGTTTTTTTCTGTATGTGGTTGGTTGTTGTTGTTTTTATTGTTGTTTGTTTGTTGCTTTGCCATTGAGTTGTATGAGTTCCTTATATAGTTTAGATATTAACCCCTCATCAGATAGACAATTTGCAAATACTTTATTTCATTTTGTAAGTTGCCTTTTCATGGTTTCCTTGCTGTGCAGAAGCTTTTTAGCTTTTTGATATAGCCCCACTTGCTTATTTTTGTTTCTGTTGCTCTTGCTTTCAGTGTCATAGCCAAAAATTCTTTGCCAAGTTCAGTGTCAAGGAGATTTTTCCCCCTATGATTTCTTCTAGGAGTTTCATGGTGTCAAGTCTTATGTTTAAGCTATATTTTATTCTGAGCAAATTTCTGTGAGTGGGGTTACAATTCTAATTTTTTGCATATGAATATTCAATTTTCCCAACACCATTTATTGAAGAGGCTACTACTTCCCCATTAAAGAGTCTGGACTCCCCTGTCAAATATTACTTGATGGTATATGTGAGGGTCTATTTCAGGGCTCTAGATTCTATTCCATTGAGTCTATGTAACTTTTTTAAACATAATTAATTTTTATTTATTTTTTTAATTTATCTTTATTGTTGAAAGTATTTCAGATGGCCTCTTTTTCCCCCGCATTGACTCCCTTGGCCCAACCACTCCCCCGACCCCCAGGCCTTCACTGCAGGATTGTCTGTGTCCATGGGTTATGCATATATGCATATAAGTTCTTTGGTTACTGTCTTCTGCTCCCCACCCCCCACTTGTTTTTAATGCCAGAACCATGCAGTTTTGATTGTTGCAGCTTTATAATATAATTTGATGTCAAGAAGTGTGATACCTCCAGCTTTATTCTTTCTCAGAATTGCATTGACCCTTCAGTTTCTTTTGTGATTCAATATAAATTTTAGGATTGAATTTTCTGTTTCTTTAAAAAAATGCCATTGGAATTCACTTTGATAGGCATTTCATTGAACCTGTAGGTGGCTTTGGCTAGTATAATCATTTTAACAATATTAATTTTTTGCTACATATATACAAGGTATCTTTCCATTTATTTTTATATTCTTCAATTTCTTTTATCAGTGTCCTACAGTTTTCAGTGTATGGATCTTTCACTTCCTTGGTTAAAGTTATTCTTCAGTATTTTATTGTGTTTTTTTTATGCTGTTGTAAATATTATTGTTTTATTTATTTTTCAGATATTTCATTGTTAGTGTATAGAAACACAACTACTATCTCTGTCTAGAATTTCCAGTACTCTGTTGAATACAAGTGATGGGAACGGGCACCCTTGTCTTCTTACTCATCTTAAAGGAACATCTTTGAACCTCAGTGTGATACTAGCTGAGGGCTTTTCATAAATGGACTTTATTATATGGAGGTACATTCCTTCTTTACCCAAGTTGTGGAGAGTTTTTATAATGAAATAATGTGTATTTTGTCAAATACTATTTATGCATCTATTGAAATGACCCTTTTTTGTCATTCTATTAATATGATGAAACGCATTTATTGATTTGCATATGTTAAATCAGTCTTGCATCCCAGGGATAAATTTCACTTGATGATAATGTATGATACTTTTAATAAGCTGTTGTATTTGGTTTGCTAATGCTTTTCAGGGGCTTTCTTTGTTTTGTTTTGGTGTGTGGGTTTTTTTTTGAGAATTTTTCCATCTATGTTCATGGAGGATATTTGATCTGTAGTTGTGTTTTTTGGGGGATTTTTTTGTAGTGTCCTTACCTGGCTTTGGTATCTAGGTTGCTAGCCTTGGAAAATGAGTTTGGGAGCATAACCTCCCCTTCAGTTATTTTGAAAGAGTTTGGCATTAATTCTTGAAATGTTGCGTAGAACTTACCAAACCATGTAGTCCTGGGCTTTTCTTTGTTGGGAGGTTTTGATTACTGATTCAGTCTCCTTACTCATTATTGGTATGTTTATATTTTCTGTTTATTCATGATTCAGTCTTGGTAAGTTACATGTTTCTAGCAATTTATCCATTTCTTGATTATATAATTTTTTTGTATATGATTGTTCATAGTAGTCTCCTATGATTCTTGATTTCTGTAGTACTATAATATCTCTTCTCATTTCTGATTGAATTTGTTTGAAACTTCTCTCTTTTTTTTCTTAGCCTAAAGTTTTGTCAATTTTATTTTTTCCAAAAAAAAGTTCTTAGTTTCATTGATCTTTTCCATTGTCTTTTTGTCTCTGTTTTATTTATTTGTGCTCCAGCTTTTGTTTTTTCCCTCCTTTTGCTAACACTGGCCTTAGTTTGTTCTTTTTGTAGTTCCTTGATGTGTAAAGGTCGATCGTTTATTTGATATCTTTTTTTGTTGTTAGTGTAGGCTTTTATCACTATAACCTTTCCTCTTAGATCTGATTTTGCAGCATGTAGGTTTTGATATGTTGTGTTTTTATGGCTGGTTGCTGACAGCCTCCCTTTTGTTTTCCCAAGGTTGGTGCTAAAGCTTAATTTGTAGCTCTCCCTGGCCCACAGATTCCAGCCAGCTTTCTGTACATGCTCAATAGCTTTCTGCCAAAGCTCACTCTTGCTGCATCTGGAGCACGCACAGGGAGCCAGCCATGGGGTGGGAGGGTGTGTGGGTGAGGCATCCGGAGCACTGGGGGTACCCAGGGGCTTTCTGTGCAGTCTGTGATGCAATTAGAAGGATCAATATCCCTTTTATACATTCTTGATCCCTGGCTGCTGTTCTCCCAGCCACTTACACCTTCCAGCCTTCTATCCCTACCACCTTCATGTAGCTCTCACAACTCAGTACTCTGGATGGGGGGAGAGAGAAAGGCCCTCTTTGGCAGGATCCCATATAGCTGGAGAAGCCTAAGCTCCCATGTATACACTTTTAACTCCTTTGGTCTCCATGCCGAATTGGGGGAAGGGTGATGCATTTAAAGTCGAGCTGTTCTTCTTACCCTCTCAGAGAGTCCAGTCTGGGATATGTTTGCTCCAACAGTGTACTGAAACTTCACTGGGTGCTGGCCTTCCATAAAGTCGCTCTTGTATGTGGGTTAATTGTTGAAGTCAGTGTTCTTCATGGGCTCTGAGACTGCAGCCGAGAGGGCCTAGAGCTGGTTCACAGGCCATGTCACGGTCTACCCCTGAGATGAGGCCTATCTGCCTGTAATGCAGTGCACATGTGGGCAAGATTCCTCCTGGGTCTTTTGGTATATGGTGTTGGATCCCACAGTTCCCACAAAGGCACTTTTGTCCATAGAGGATGCCAAATTCAATTGTTGTTGTTGTGGGAGATATGTTGAGGGACATCATATCTGACCGCCTTGCTTGGTTTATTGCTTTTTTTTTCATGAATTACAAAATTAAATGAATTTTCTTTAAGAAACCTTTAAAAAAAATCAAGGAACACTTTTTAATCAAGAAAAATATTTTATAGATGCATACCTTATATACATAAGGTTCAACATCTCAAGTTCAGCATCTAGAGTACCTCACACTAAAAACACTTTCTGCTTAATTCATAAGGTGTAAGTGCAGATTTGCTGAATTGCTTAAGGCAAGTAGCTAATTAAGCTCAAGGCATAGATTCAGTTTCTATATGGGAGCCCTCTAAGGACACCTTTCAATGCTTCATGTATCTCTTTTCTTTTTCTCACTATTTTTGTCACTCCATTGTTTCTTCTTTGCCACCTGCTTAGATTTCTTAAGTTTTCTGTAATGTATAAGTCGTATTAATGATTACGAGAATATTCAGATACTTGTGACAGAAGTAATACAAGTTGAGACACTTCAGTTTTTTCTTTTGGTCTCACTACTTTTGCCTTATTAAATTCCACCTTCCTCGTTGTGGATTATGTATATAACATAAACATATATACTCTCCTATATATATATTGTATATAGGTATGTATTTTCACATCCTGTTTTATAGCTAAACAAGATTAAAGGTAAATTATAAGAAACATACAAATATGGACAAATGTGTTAAAGTCGTTTGGAATAGATTGACTATTAAGGAGAAACATTAATGTTTCCAGATCTGTTTTATTGGATCCTAAATCAGGAAAACATCAAATATATTTTTTCTATTTTATGACTCTTTACAAAAAAGTCTTGCTATGTTATATACATTAAAAACTTTATATATCCAATAGCAAATGAGAGCAAAGGGAAGGCCTTGAAAATTTTGAATCTATGCCACTATTATTTCAGGGAAAGAGTTGAGATTTTTGTTTAAATCATAAAGTCATGGGCTATGTGAGTAGTGACTCAGAATGATTGCTCAGGGAAGAACAGCTTTCTTCTTGAATTCATTTTTAAGTTGCTTATCCATGGATATGCTGTCAAAAGAGTCTCAAGATACTTTTCTTGGGCTGTACATTTTATTGGACAATTCAGCATGTTTCAAAAGATGTGCACATTTGGCATACACTGTACTGTGAGCTTACTGAATGGTTGTGAAATAGATAAGTTTCATGGACTGTTTTATTTCCAGTCTTAGTGAAATGGAGACAATCTTTATATCGGCTAATAATATACCCTTCTCTTGTTTTTGTCCTTCTGAGTACATGACCTTTGTTTATTTGATCTAAAATATCTGTCCCTGGAGTGTGGATTACAATTTCTTATTGAAATCATGACAAGAGAAATAAATAGTACTTAGTTGTGAGACTGAAAAATAAAATTTGGAATAAGATAATAGCCAAGTATTGATTTGAAAAAGTACATTTCAGTGACCCTGGAGTTCTTCAAATTATAGTCTTTTAATATCTATTTAAAGGTACTTTTTTTTTCCATTAAGGCTTAGCCAGAAAATGTAGAGTCAGGAAAAGAAAATTGGAGTTAGGGGGAAAGAGAATTTGAAGCAAAATAAGCTCTTTCTTTCTGGCTCTGGAGAATTGTGAAAGGGAGAGAAGGCTATCAGTAATGATCCTAATGCCTTTGGGGACAGAATGACCTGGTGCCAACCAAGGATACACTCACAAAAACTAGCCTTTAGTATAGATCTTCCCTTTATTCCCAAAAATTTGGTGGCTGGGATGTGGAGGACAGGTAACTCAGGGAAAAGCATAAAAATCCCTGTCTCAATTAACTGCTAATAGGAACTGTGACATACCACACCAGGTCGTTGTCACTTCATGGTAGTATCTATATCTATTTCTTTCACAACTTCCTAAAGGAAATCATCAGTATTTTTTCCCAAATTACTTCCTAATGAGTCTTATGCGTGGATCTCTCCAATGAGAAGGGAGATTTGGAGTCAACTCACATATGTCAAAGGAATCACACATCTTTATGGAACCCAAAGCCAAGGCAAAATAATTGCAATCATTTAGCATTGGAAGGGAAGGAGAAAACGTGAAGGCAAAGCCTAGGTGATAAGAGTACAAATACACACAGGTAGTCCAGCATCACTGTTTAGCATCTAGCTTATAAAAGCAGAACTCATAAAATAATCAATATCCCAAAGCCACTAGAATTGAATTATGCCTTAATCAACAGCTCTCCCTTCTCTCATCCAATATGATTAAAGTTCTATGATTGTATTGACTGCTTTAGAATTAGATATCATAGGCTTCCCACTTAAAATGCATTGATTTCAAGACAGCCCACCTACATAGTTTAACTGCTCAAAACCACAGCAATCTCCAGGTCTCAACTGCCCTGAAGAGTTATAGAATGAGTGACAAATTATTTCAAAACCTTCCCTTCGGAAGGATCATTCAAACACAACAGAGTTCCACAAAATTAATGCAACAAAAATACTTAAACATGGTTAGTACCTTTAGGACAGTCTGAATCAGAATTCTGACAGGATTCCTGGGACCCACTAGTAGAGATTATTGTAATATTCCCATGGCTGAATACCAGTTCCAGAATTTCTGGAAATGCAATTTCAGAACTAAGCATTATCTATTCTGAATTGAAAATATATAAAAATAAGTGTAACGTAACCATGTCACATTGAATTTCATGCACATTTTTTAGTCATGGAAACATGTTTCAATTAGAATTTTCTAATTTCTATGGATTCATCCAAATGCAATGCAGAAATAGAATGTTTGTATTATAATAACACATCCCTAAGGATGGAAGTATGCAGAGGTGACCAACACATTCCATGCCCATGTGGAACTAGCTTCATGAAATTTAATTCATATTGGATTAAAAAGAGGTAATGAAAAAATTAGCCCTTTAATTTATTTTCCCATCTACAGGGACTCTCACCTCTCTTTCAAATCTGCCATTCACACAAGACAAGTGAAAATAAACCCTTACCCACATCTCGCTCACACGCACGTGCGCACACACAGCCAGAGCTCACAGAACAGAAGAGACTTCGCAAGCTCCCCGAAAATTTCTGAGGACTTACACTTCTGTGAAGTCTTTGGCTTCCTGGGCCCTGCTTTAGCAGTTGGTTATTCATACTAGATAGGAAATTTTTCTTTTTAGAAATGTCATATATATTTATAATCTACAGAGCTTTTTATAAACTAGTATATACATTACTAAACATTTTAGAGAAAAACATATAACAAATAACTTTAATGGGACAATTCTTCTTCTTCTTATACCACCTGGCCATTCAACACCAGTGATTTCTAGCGGCTCTTCATTTTATATCTCAGCTAGTCTCAGTTTTGCTGGATCTTCCACTTTCATTTTTCTATATTTGAGCTTTTTATCAATTATCTTACTGTAGATAAAATCTTCATAGGACTTACCAGTAGCATTTGAGTCTGTAGGGTTTGTGCATGCAGTGGTGGTGGTGGTGAGTGAGTGAGTGAGTGAGTGAGTGAGTGTGTGTGTGTGTGTGTGTGTGGAGGGGAGAGGTAAGTTTGAGATTTATTCTAGTAATTTAGTGGTTACAAAATCACTCTTAATTTCTTAGGCTCTTAATTTCTCCTGGAATCAGTGTTGCTAAGTTATATTTTTCTAGGAATTTGGATATTTTATCTTATTGTTTAAATTTGTTGACATAAATCTGTTCATATTTTATTATATTTGAGTTACATATTTTATATAAAGTGCACAAATAATAAGTGTACAACATGACGAATTTTTACTTATGTGCATTTCCATATAAGTACCACCCAGATAAAGATGAAAACAAACCAAACTCAGTGCCCCAGTGAGTTTCCTCATGCCTCTTCTGAATTGATACCCCCAAAGGCAATCGCAGTTCTGACTTCTATCTTCATAGACTGGTTTTGACTAATTTTGAACTTCATTTAAGCCCTATAATATGGCACACATTTTTTAACCTGGTTTATTTTACTCAGTATTGTTGTCTGAGAGAATTGTCTATGATACATAGTTACAGTTTTCTTTTTTTAATTGTTGTATATATATAATTGTATTGTAAGGAATGTCATGACTTGATTTTTTTCTTGATAGACATTTATTTTCAGTGTTTGTATTTCTTTTAAATATATTTTTTATTGATTCCAGGGAGAGGAAGGGAGAGGGAGGGAGAGAGAGAATCATCAGTGGTGAGAGTCATTGATCGGCTGCCTCCTGCACGCCCCCCGCTGGGGATCGAGCCCGCACCCCGGGCATGTGCCCTGACCGGGAGTCGAACCCCGATCTCCTGGATCCTAGGTCGACGCTCAACCGCTGAGCCAAAACAGCCAGGCTTCAGTGTTTATATTTTTAATAATAAAGCTTCTTTGAATATATTTCATGTATCTTTTACTGAACATATAAATTTATATTGTGGGCTTTTACTATTGCTTTAGTGCCTGTGCTGCAATAATAATATTTCTTTTTAAATTCTATACGGTATTGGTTATCATTGGTTATTTTTGTTTTTTCCATTTATTTCCTGATTAATCTCATCAAAGCTTTGGGAAATTTATTGTTATTTACAGACTATCACTTTTAGGTATCTTGAACTACACTGTATGTATGTGTGTTTCCTTCCATTGATTTCTGTTCTTATTTTTACTGTTCCATTCTTACTAACATTGGAATATTGGGTTTATTTTACTGTTCACTATACAATAATTTCATGATAGAGCATTAGTGATCATCAGTCTATCTTCTCTTCTAATTTAGGCTTTTCAAGATATATATTTCTCTCTAAATATTTCTTTGGCTGCATCCTAATGTTGTAAAATGTAATAAAACTCTTGTTTTTATTCTGTTCAAACTATTTCATAATTTCCATTTTGGTTGTATATTTGGGTCTTGAATTATTTAGAATTTTTTTTAAATTCTAAGAATATCAGGTATTTCTAGTTATATTTTTGTTTACATTTCTAGCTTACTAACATAGTGGTCAGATAATATTATCCTATCATATCAATAATTGCAAATTTATTGAAATCTGTACTATAACCTAGGATCTAGTTGATCTTTAAAATGCTTTAAGATAATGTGTACTTTAGAGTTTTGTAGTTAGATAATCTATAAGTGTCCATCAATCTGATTGCTAAGTGTGTTGTTGATATCTATTTCATTACAGAATTTTATTGGCTTTTTTTTTTTAAGTTGAGATATAATTGACATACATATAACACTGTGTAACTTAAGCTGTACAATATGTCAATATAATACATTTATATATTGCAATGTGATCACCACCATAGCATTAGCTAACACATCTCTATAACATCACATAATTATTACTTCTTTATTTGTGGTAAGAACAATTAAGATCTAGTCTCTTAGCAACCTTGAAGCTTACAACAATACAATATTGTTGACTGTAATCCCTAGGCTGCTTATTAGATCTCCCGGACTAATTTATCTACTAGTTGCAGGGCTATACCCTTAAATATTGCTACAATTTCCACACCCCAAGTTCCTGGTAATGAGAGAACTGTTGTAAAATCTCCAAATATATTAAGGATTTGTCTGTGTCTCCACATGGTGCCCTAGTTTTTGCTTTAGATTTATAAGCTCTGATACTTGATAAACATTTTAACTATCATAACCTGTTGCATTTTCAGTTTTTAAAATTATCAAATGACTTTTCTATTCCTAAAAATTAATTTATCTTAAAATTAAATGGATGATATAACCATATATGCTCTTTTTGATTATTTGCATTTTTCTGTCCTTTTACTTTTCTCCTTTCTGTATTTTCTAGAACAGAGCACAAAATATATTTATTTTTAAAGACCCAGTTAAAAATGATGGTGTACTGCTCTTATTTTTTTGAAACGTTCACTATATTATCAGAACTCAAGGAATGTGTCTCTATGAAGTAATAAAGTACAAACATGAATGATATTATGTTAAGCAAATTACATTTAACATTTAGATTTAGGCAGGGATTCATATAAAACTAAATACTCCACCGAGGCTTCTATTTAAATAACATGACTCGAGTTTTACGCTGTAAATACTTAGGTTGCCAGAAAACAGAGTTGAAGGCAAATGATTAATTGCACCTACACTTAAGAAAATAATCTTCATCTTTTTTCATAGTCATCTATAACTCTAAATACAAATTATTAGTATTTTCAATAATCATCACAGTCACATTTTATTATTTGAAAGCATCTTTTAGTTTTTGAAACGTTAGCTATGGTACAGAGAACACTGTAATTCTCGATTCCATGTTCTCTTAAAATGAAAGAATCAAGATTACCCCAGAATCCCTAGGAAACTATAAATTCCTAATGTCCAAAAGAGCAGTCTGGTGGCCTGAGACACAGGTAGCTAAGAAAGAGAACGTGGCAAGATTTTAAGAGGCGCTGCCTGCAGTTGTGTTCAAACCTTATGTGCTCCTCAGTGACATCTGTGACCACAGGCCTTCGCAGAGACCCACCAGACTTGAATGTGAGTTGATTATCCACAGACCATAGGGAAGTGCTGTGCAATTTTAATACTCGGACCCATGTTTTTATCCCCGCAATGACAGTTCTCTTCCGTTGTTGACAGAAGCATGAGCCCAAGCTGCCTACTAATAACATAATTCATTGTGGCAGCCCCTTGGCATGGGATTGGACTAGTGAGCACCTCTAATTTATCCAGGGAAGTACACCAGAAGACATTCTCCCATGCTTTTGATCAACCCCCCTACAAATTAGACTCTGTAGAAGCAGACTGCCTCCTCAGAAGCAGACCTTCGATGTTTCCTTTAGCCAAGAAGTCGTAACTGTCATTTGCATGAGAGTTTTGTTAGCGCAGAACTATGTTTCTGTCTGCTATTAGCATTTTTTAACTAAACCTAACAATATAGCAAATTAAACTATTCAAGCACATCCAGTTTCTGGATCAGAAGTGATAGGCTCTAAAATCTGAGCTAGTTCATAATGACTTACAGGAGTTATAAAATCTAGAACTGAAAGCTTTGTGTTGCAAGCACATACTTTCCTTTCTTAGCAAATGCAGAATGCAGACCGTGAGGGATGAGGGGTGTTGCATTGGTTATGCTTAGAAATTGCGTTTGTCTTAATGTGTTTTCCATCCATGTGGCACACACTGTGCTGCTCTCTGTGTTTTGAATTTTATTATTTCATTGAGCCATATTAGTGATCCTGTGTAAGACACCTAAAGGTCGAGTGATTTAACCCAGATGTGAGGGTTCAGACAACTAAATTTCCTATTCATATATTACACTTAAAAATGAAATGAAATTTAATGGGGTTTATAAATAGTTTGCTTTTTAATTTTTCTGTCACCATAAACTTCAATTACATAAACACATTAAACATTATTAACCTATTTCTCTCTATTCATTATTTTTCTTTATCCTGATATAAACAACATGATCTGACTTCTTTAAAACTTGGTGTAAAAATTGATCTTTATTTTATAAAATTATACATGATGATTTTTACACATATTCCCATGGAAATTTATACTGATTGCTATGAATTGTTATTCTTTTGTACATAACTTGCATATAAGAGAATGCGAGTTGCTAATAGAAACAGTCCTGAAAATGGTCAAAAGGAATTTAGAAGACAAGTAAATTATTTAAAGACTGTACTTTAGAAGCATTGATTTATGAAAACTATTTCAGTGTAGTTTGAGTTTACAATGACACTAGCAAGCAAATGATGCAGACAAAATCACCTGCTGCCAGCTTCAAACCTTATGACTGGTGAATTGAGGTACCTGGACTACCCGCTGATAGGACTTACTTGTCCCCCCTGGTTCTGCTTGCAATCTGTCATGTGTCACAACAACTTAGATAGAAATATGCTGTAGCATATTGAGCTACCAGAGCAGTGAATTTACCCTATCATCTTAAGTCACTGACAGTGTGTTAAATCTTATGTCTTAAGCACATTATATTCTTTATATTATCTAGCCTTACACTCTGGCCCTGTTGATCCAGAACCCTCAACATCCGATAGAAGTATTCCTCCTGGCTCCAGCTGGCATATGCCAACTAGTGCTTGAAATTATTTACATATATAGTCCCTTTTCTCCCTTATTAGAACCAACACATCCACACCTGAGTTATATTGAAATTTAACCCATATTTTTGGCCCAGCAACTAGGAAAGGTGATGAGGGGTGACCCTGGGTGGGGCACATACTGCCTTATGAGAGAGAGGTTTCTGCAAAATGTTTCAGTATAAGAAGCTTCCTGACCCTTCCAAGGGAAGTGTTGGCCACTAACACAAGCACAGAGGGCCTAGGTAAGGATAGGTGATTGGAAGGTCAACATCCTCAGGAGCATTCATTCATATGTCATGTTCTGAGTTTTCAGGGTCATAGATTTCCTCCACCAGGGCCCTCATCTTGACATAACAGACCTGTCTTGCCCGAGCATTCAAATGTCTTTGCAGCTCTGTTAACTCTTAATGAATTGGGTCTTCAGTTTGCTACTCAACTGCATCTCAGCTTTCAGTGGAGGTGGTGAGGATTTCTTTTTAAGCTACCACAGAAGCTCTTACTTAGCCATTGTCAGCATTTGGTTTATCATTTTCCTTCTCCAGGGCACCCGTATAATTTAGCAGTAATCACCCAATTCCTCCTTTACAGGAATCATTTTGTCCATATTATTAAAATAGCTATAGCATCACACCTGTCACAGCATTACTCACTTCTGAGCAGAAGGCAGGCATTTCGGATCCACCCAGCTGTCATTTGTTGACGAATTCTCTCTCTTTTTTTATAATTTAGACACCCAGATTGTATCCAAATACCCAGAGTAAATCAGAATTGAAAGTGTCCGCCCAAGATGGTTTGCTATGAAACAAGAGCTTCTAAGTCCTTTCAGAACTGACTTGGGGGTTATACATCAGCTCTTCAAAATGCATTGTTATCCAACCAAAATATGGTAATTGAGGCGAAAGGATAGAGACTAGTGCTGGCATCTCAGATCCGTCTGTCTTGTTGAAGATTATTGCAGGTTGTGCCTGAATGTCTCAGGTAAATCAGAGTTCATGGTATTTGTCTGGGTAGCTTGCTGTGGAGATAGGTGGATCTAAGTCTGTATAGATTTTCTAGGTGGTCACATCTTTTCAATCCAAATTTAGAATATAGTCGAAAGTACATGCACAAGGTGAGGGTCCAGGAGCCTTCACTGGGCTGAATTAATAACATGTTGCTTATACTGAGAAAACTACCCAGCAGTGACCTCTCCAAAAGAAGAAGGGCCCTGGCCAGTGCGGCTCAGTCGGTTGAGCGTTGTTCCAGGCACCGAGAGGCCACCGGTTGGATTTCCAGTCAGGGCACATGCCGAGGTTGCCGGCTCGATCCCTAGTAAGGGGCGTGCAGGAGGCAGCTGATCTATGTTTCTCTCTCATCAATGATGTTTCTTTCTCTCTCTCCCTCTCCCTTTCACTCTCTCTAAAATCAATAAAAACATATTTTAATAAAGAAAAGGGAAGTAATAACCGGGAGCTTTCCCATGTACCTCAATTCACCAGTCATAAAGTTTGAAGCTGGCAGCAGGTGATTTTGTCTGCATCATTTGCTTGCTAGTGTCATTGTAAACTCAAACTACACTGAAATAGTTTTCATAAATCAGTGTTTCTAAAGTATCATCTTTAAATAATTTAGTTGTCTTCTAAACTCCTTTTCGCCATTTTCAGGACTGCTTCTGTTAGCAACTCACATTCTCTTATATGCAAGTTATGTACAAAAGAATAACAATTCATAACAATCAGTATAAATTTCCATGGAAATATGTGTAAAAATCATCATGTATAATTTTATAAAATAAAGGTCAATTTTTACACCAAGTTTTAAAGAAGTCAGATCATGTTGTTTATATCAGGATAAAGAAAAATAATGAATAGAGAGACATAGGTTAATAATGTTTAATGGGTTTATATAATTGAAAAACAAACTATTTATAAACCACATTAAATTTCATTTCATTTTCAAGTGTAATATATGAATAGGAAATTTAGTTGTCTGAACCCTCACATCTGGGTTAAATCACTCGACCTTTAGGTGTCTTACACGGGATCACTAATGTGGCTCAATGAAAAGATACAGAGGAAATGTAAATGCATATTACTAAGTGAAAGAAAACAATCTGTATGATTCCAAGTATATGACATTAGGGAAAAGGTAATAAGTATAAAAAGATTAGTGTTTGCCAGGGCTGGGTGGTGGAGTAGGATCAGTAGGTGGAGTCCAGAGGATTTTTAGGGCAAGTTGAAATACTCTATATGATGCCATAATGGTGGACATATATATTTATCTAAACCTATGGACTGTACAACACCAAGAGTGAATCCTAATACAAGCTTCCAACTTTGGGTGATTATGATGTGTCCATGTAGGTTCATCAGTTGTACCAAATGTACCTCTCTGGTGGGAGATGTTGATAACGGGGAGGCTGTGTATGTGTGAGCGCAAGGGCGTAGGTAAAATCTCTGTACCTTCTTCTCAGTTTTGCTGGGAACCTAAAACTTCTTTTAAAAAGAGCCTTTAAAAAATGTTTTATAAAACCAGAAGCTGCATTCCTCAGGAGAGCCTCAAAAAATCCTACCCAGGATAATATAAATCTAGTAAACTTGCAAATCCACCACCTCTCCCAAAATTTTCTGACAGTATAACTTTTTTGTTTTTTCCCCATAAACGTCTCTTGTGTTGATCTTGATAATAAGAATATATGATTGCAGGCGTATTTGGAACAGCATTTAAAAAAGGTAATTAATTCTTATGGCCTGGAGCTAAAGTGTGGCTGGTCAGCTGTGTCCTCAAAAAGCACTCTGTTTCTTCAGCAGGTGGAGTGACTTCAGCTAAGAAAAAAAACTTGTCATTTCTCTGCACTCAAAGATCTCACTGCAAAGAGAAATGCCCCTTGGGGTTATTGGCAAATGAATTGATGCATCAAAAACCTTTAGCACTGTGCCTAGCTTGTACCGTATTTTCAAAAGTGTAAGCTACTCTACAAATATTATGTTATCAACATTCTGTGTTAGAAAAATATGTAAGACATATTTCTATTGCTGTTAATGAGTATACAGAGTTAGTTTTCCATTTCTATTATCTATTGGCTGTCAGCTTTTATTGGCTTGTGGCTGCATCACTCTAATCGTTGTCTCCATCTTCACATTACCTTGTCTTTGTGTATATAAAGTATCCCTTTGCCTACCCCTTATAAGAACATTTGTGATGACATTTAGACCCCATTTAGATAGTCTAAGATTATCTCCCCATCACAAGATCCTTAACTTAATCACATATACAAAGACCCTTTTCCAAATAAGGTAATATTTACAGGTGCCAGCGGTTAGGACCTGATATTTTTGGGAGACATTTTTCAGCATATCAACCACAATCACATAATGTAAAATTAAAATACTGGAGTTGGTGCCAAAGACCAGAATCTTGGCTAAGATTCTGGGTGTACCATTTACTCTTAAGGTAAACTTGATAATAAAACTGGCTGACATTGATGAATGACTGCTCTGTACTCTTGTTCCAGGCTGGAAGCAGTGTTTTATACAGATTCTCAATTATACTCAGGACAGCCATGTGAAATAGATACGGTTATTCTCATTGTACTGATGAAGACACTGAATTTAATCAATTTACAGTTAATCAATACACAGTCGATAATATTGTCAGAATTCAAACCCAGGCCTGTGGCACTCCAGAGTCCACAGGCACAACTGCTGCTCATAGCTACACTCCCTGTCCAGCACCGAATTGTACAAATTATTGGTTTTCGTTCAGCCACGTATAAAACAGTGTTCATATTTATTTAACATGTTCCATAGGATAAAATTAAATGAATGAACATGTGTAAATTTTATAAATTGTAACATTCTACAACAAATATAAAACTTTATATATTTAAAAAGAGCAGTTTCCAGTCTTTTATCAATACAATTATTACAGCAGAAGCATTAGAAATGGACTGTTTCTTTGCTCTGAAAATCAAAGTTCTATCTTTATGATTGACTTATATACAAGGGAGTTTTGGCTTCAGAGACTGCCATTCAAATCTTACTGTAGTCGAAAAATTTTTACCATTTTAGAGTTGAATCAGGTTTTAAACAACAAGAAAATTTGTTTGTTTATAAAGAATCCCTTCATTGATAAAGTCCATACTTCTTTTAGAAAGTCACATAAATAAAACAATAAATGCCTCGTTCTCTCAAAAGACTGAAAAATGAAAGAATACATGCAGAAAATGGGAATATGTTCAGTTTTCATTGGGGATGCAGTTTCATCTGGGTTCCCTTGGTATTAGAATTAAGTGTCAGAACGATCATTTATTCATATGAAAAGTATATTCAAGCAACGAGACTTTGAAAAGGAATAAAGGAAATCACTTTAGCTCTAGTGTCCACCGATAGAGAAAGAGTATCTCCTATGTGATGTTCAGATGATCAGGCCAGACTTCCAGTTACGACTTGCTAATATATCAGAAAGAACAGCTGCAGGAATAACATTTGTGTCTGACACATAAACTGTGCAAAAATTTCCATTACTATTTTGCACCTAGTCTTGTGTCAGCCGCTATTTTGGGTTATTTACATATTTCATTATATTCAACTTGAACCAATCTCTTAGGACAGTATTATGGACCCAAATATATATTTGTATTCAATGCGAAAAGGAACCATGTTTATAAGAAGTACCCCTCCTTTGAAAAAGCTTCCTTGATTAATGAACTGTCATTTATAATTATTGGTGCCTATCCCGGTGGCGATCGTCACCTCCTTCCCTAACCGAGTCGGAGTGCCATCCTTGGCGTCCAAACCTGGCCCCATGCTGTGTTTCTGCCATCCCAGCTTTTCACCCTAGGCTGTCACTGTTCTTACCAAGGAGAGGCGGCCAATGCATTCAGTCTGTGCACCTCCAGTGCCCCTCGCCAGGCCTGGCACTTAGAAGGATCTCAATAAGCGATCTTATTTTGTAACGCCTTTCTAAAACTCTTCAATAGCACACCCTGCCCCTAGGCCAAAGCTCCAACTCCTTTAACTGTATGAAAGGATCTTCATTTTCCAATTTATATTTTCTACTGTACTGATCTCTCGCCACTCCTTCCTTCATTCTAGCAACACAGAACTTCTCCTTGCCCTCTGTTACATTTAGATGCATAGATTTTTGTCTGTATAGAACATAATTCTATACTTTTTCGGGATTTAAGGGTCAAATAACTGCCTGAAGTAGTGAAAAAATTAAAATTGGTCCATGGCATTTGTATACAATCATGTGTCACATAACGACTTTTTGGTGAATGATGGAACACATATATGAAGGTGGTCTCATAAGATTATAATGAAGCTGGAAAATTCCCATTGCCCAGTGCCCTGTAGCCATGGCTAGGTCGTAGCACAATGCATTGCTGTTTTACGCTAGTCACAGTATATTAGTAGTAATGCTATTGGCTAGAAATGTCGGGACACTCACCTGAGTGTCCCACAGACATCGCCCCTTCCCAAACCAGGGTTAAAATAGAACTAAGCCTTTTGTTTCTTATTACGGCTGCAAGGCACCCTTCAGCCATAGCCCTTAGAAAACTTTGAAGACGAGGGAAGCTAGCAAATACTGTAAGAAAAAATAAGCAATTTCAGGAATTACACAATCAGTATAATGCAGAAGGACAACAGAGGGATAAAAATAATGATCTTTTTAAGAATTGCACTATTTGGGGGTGGTGTTATACCCTTTATAGTGTTCTAAAATGTTATTATCTCTGTTTAATAATAATTAAAAGAATGAAAAAGACCATTCATATCCCCTTTATTTTTAAGTTAGCGAACAGAGAGAACTTTAGAAAAGAAATACTTTCTTTTGAAAAAGTATCCCTTTAACCTTCCTTTGCGCTTTGCCCCAGCTGGGCCCTGCCGCCTCCAGACAGTTCAAGGGCAGCCGGCGCGGGAGAGGTTTCTGGCCAGCACGAGTTCCGTCGAGCCTGGCACATTAGGTGTATTTTTTTTTCTTTTTTCTTAACACCTGGATGCCAATTTTATACACACTTCCCTGATGTGCCTGACATAATAGCCAGGCTCAGGGAAAGGGAAATCACTCCCGCGTCCCGCCTGTGCGCCCGCCTCCTCGTGCAAAGGCCCGCTGGGCCCGCACGGGGCGGGAGGCTGGGGCCGACGCAGCACACAGTCTGGCTCCGAAAGGAAGGCTAACGGTGCTTTGAGAGTGGGGCTCTGTGTGGGACACACAATAGGAAGGAACCAATTATGGGCGCCTCGGTTCATTATGATCGAACTAAGGGTGGTTTAGAGCCTAAATCACTTCGATAATTATACGTCTTTTTCTTTACCTCACGAGCCCCCCGTCTTAGCTCCATAATGACATCCACTGTATTCCAGGGTCTGGCTCTTTGCCAGCTACCCCTCCCCGAGACTTGCCTCCAAAAGCACTTTGAGCACAAAGACTATTTTTATTATATATTTTTTGCTCCCAGAAACTAAAACAGTCTGGTGCATAATACATTCTCAATAAATATATACTAGTTAAAGTAAATTAAGTGTGACTTCTTGGAGTATTTTTGAAGTTTATTGGGGTCAATAGGGCACACTAATCTAAGTTAGGTTGTAAAGAGACGTAATCTGATTGCAGATAATTATTTTATCTTAAAACTAGCTGCCCATACAAAATTGTATATATTAAATCTAAGTAGAGATTTTTACTCCAATTCCCTCAGGTTCTGAAAGCTCCTTTATAATTACTTATTTTCTAATATTTTTCTTTAATTTGTTAAAAAAAAACACTTCACAATATTAGCCCCTATTCCCCACTATACAATGGCAAATTAGAGGAGAAACAAAAATAATCTTCAGGGGAATAAAAAATCTCTAGTTTTCATAATTAGATCCTTCCTTCCTGCTAGGATTTCCTAAATTTTGTTTTGATCAACATATATTCATTGTTTTGTGTTTTTCAATTTAGATATACCTTTTACTTTCTCAAACTGTATCTTGGCAAATACACACACACACACACATTACATATATATGGTATGGATTTATAAGAGAGATGTTAAATATTTTTGGCCCCATATGTTCGCCATATATACTTTTACTCAAATTTAGGACTTTCTTGTAGATGCTTGTGATAATAATTTTATAAATAAATGCCCAGTAAGCAGTATAGGTGCAGTGATTGAAATGTTTCTGTTACGTATTTGTGTCTATAGTTGATTATAGACTGAATGCCTGGTAATGTGTTGTGAGAACTACCTGCTGTTTTAATAAAACAATGATATTAAAAAAAAAAAGGAAAAAGCAGATATTATAAGTGGTTCATTTGTGCCTTTCTTAACAGACCAAAGACATACTAAAACAATATAAGAACTTATTATTAGGGAAAAAAACTTTAATGAAAATTCCAGATATTTCTATACTTAATCTTCTGAACTCTGGATTCCATTTAATGTCCTGGAAAATTCAAAGTTACTTAAAGCTTTGCCAAATCCTACAGAATATTGTCATTTGATGGAATGGTTGTGCTCTAAAGGAGGTTTGTTCTTAACCTGAGGCCTGTGGATCCCTAGTGGTCTCTGGATAGGCTTCAGTGGATTTGGAAATTCTATTAAAATTGTATCAATATTTTGCATAAATTTATACACATACATATCCTTTAATGGGTCCATGTCACAGTCAAGGTTAAGAACTTCTTTCACTGGTACCTTAGTGAGACAATTTATTCCAAACTGTATATTTCACATAAGAGGAAACTGAGGTTTCTATATAAGCAATATTACATATCCAACATCTGGCATGAACGTGACAGGAAATTGATTCTCCTGCTTTGCATCTGAATGTTCTTTATTAATTTTGTAACTCTGGTCTAGGTCATTAAAGAACAAACAAAGCAATATGAGCATCCATTGAATTCATTCATTCATTGATTTAGTGAAGAGTTTTGAGTGTCTACTATGTACACATCTCTAAGTTAAACAAACGTACAATCTACTGAATAAAACAGACATACTCTGTGGCCTCAGTTTACAATCATGTAAAACAGTAAAAAAAAAAAAAAAAATCAAGTGAACAGAAGGTATATACGTAATTTGCAAGTTTTGATAAATTCAGTAGAAAAATTCACAAATACTAATACTCATGAAAAACAGGGAAGCCCAGGAAGGGCCTTTTGAGAAAGAGTCATTTAAGCACAAACATGATGCCTGAGAAGGAACAGCAGGTTAAACGGGAGAGAAGAGTTTTGTAAACATAAGGGAGAATATAAGGAGAGTCTGTGAGAGGATCCAGGTTTGTCTAGGTGCCTCTGAGGCAGTGAGCTGAGTCTGGGTTTGCTGGAGTTCGCGAGAGTGTTGAAGACGGGGAGGGTGGAAGCGGCCAAGGATGCACGCGGGCTGGTGTGCACCCGGGAGGCCTCGAGAGGGCAGCGCCAAGCACTGCAGATTTTCTAGAGCGTGACCTCATCCTTTACCAACACAGCTCGGGTGTGTCTCATAGCAGCCTTTGCCGAGTAGGTGTTGTTCTGATTTCAGAAGTGAGTAAACAGCAGCCAGCCCCAGGCCATACATCTCCTAAGAGGCAGAGGTAGAATTCAAAACCAGGTCTTCGCGAGTCAGGTGATGCTTCCACTTTTGGGCCCTACTGTGTGCTAAAATCCAGTGGCCCCCCTTTTTTTTTTCCCTAATAAGTCAACCTTACCTGATATGAGAAGTCGTTTATTTATTTATCCACTTATTACATAAAAGCCCTGCGCCTTATGCAGTCTGGGAGTGGGTTTCTAAAACAGAGGGTAATTGTACATACAGGTATAGGAGAAAGAGTGTATTATGATGTAATTAGGATCAAGAATTTTTATTTTCTATTTCTCACTTTTTCATTCCCTTTATCTTTTCTCTGCTTATGGAAATAGGCTGGCTTTTTGAATATTTACTACTAACTTCCTCTTAGGTGAAACTTGCCATATCCCAGTGACCTGAAAAAGTTCAATTGTGCCCCACAGAGTATGAACGTTCAAGCAGCAATTAATTTGCCATATACCTCAAAGTCATGATAAGAACATAAATTTGTATTTTCAGTGTACTGTAGACACAGGACATTCCTTGTTAAAGATATTTTTGTCCTCATTGGTGAAACCTGGTAGAAATAAAATAGGAGATACAGAAAGGACTAAAATATTTCAGCATCAGGATTATAGCCAAACCAAGGACAACACTTTATAGTTGAAAAAGTAACCATGTGCCTTTAATGTCTAATGGAACTTTTAATTCAGTGCAAAAGGTAAATGCATGAAATATAAAGAAATGCATTAACTACTTGACTGTTTTTTCCTATATAATATAGAACAATTATTTAAAAGATAATTGTGTCTGTTTTTCATATATCATGAGACTTTCCAGCTAGATGGTCTCTGAAACTTGAAATTACAATGAAAAACATGGCACCTCCTGACTTAAATGTCTAAATTAGGCTGTGGGATAGAGAAACAGGCACCAGATCTTCAGTGGAAAGACTTCAGTTGCGGTCCCACTTCTGTTTCTAAACTTCTGTGCGGTCTTGAGCAAATCTCACTGTATATGGACCATAATTTTCTCATCTGTAAAATGAGTGAGTTGGTCTAGGTTGATGAATTTATCAATTAAGGTTCCAGTAGAGAAACACCACATATATATATATATATAGAGAGAGAGAGAGAGAGAGAGAGAGAGAGAGTGTGTGTGTGTGTGTGTGTCCTGCCGGGCAGGCCATTGTTAAGGGCAGGCTGGAATTCTTGAGCAGGAGCTGAAGCTGCAGTCCACAGGCTGAATTTCTTTTTCTTCAGGGCAACCTTATTTCTACTCTCAAGGCGTTTCAACTGATTGAATTGGGCCCATCTAGATTTTCCAGGATAATCTCTTTACTTAAAGTCAACTGATTACAGAATTTAATTTCATCTACAAAATATCTTCACAGCAACATCTAGATTAGTATTTGATTGAATACCTAGGGATTATAGCCTAGCCAAGTAAACACATAAAATTGGCCCTCACAATTATTTCAAAACTTCTGGAGTTCATGGTTTAGTAAAAGTTAGAAAAGTAGAGGGAGTGATATTACTGGTTTACTCTTATTTTGCCATATAAATCTCCCTTATTTGATAAAAAGGGAGCTATTTAATACATAATTGTTAATTATTAGCAGCAAATAATTTCTTTAATAGAATATATTTAGTTTTTTCTTAAAAAAAACTATTTTTCTCATTTTACTCCTATCATGCAGCAGCTCTAGTTGGTGCAGTTTGGGAACCACCAGATGTTGACATCTCTACTGTCTCTTGCAACTCTAATATTCTCTGAATCTATTAAACCAAACAAGTGACAAATGATGGCTATAGATATGGAGTTCTATTGTTGGTGTGGGCCAGTTCAATATTAAAGGCACAGTGTTGGAAACATTGTCACAGTGTGCTTCTTAGCATGTTACAGAGTCATTAGCTAGAGTGATCCTGGGCAATTTAGCTCATTGCTCTGTGCCTGTCTCCTCCTGCAGAACGAAAGCAATAGGGCTTACCTCAGAGGATTGTTCCAAGAATTAAACATGTGAGATGTTTAACACATATAGTTCATAGAAGGCGTTCCATAAACATTGGCTATTTATTTCTAATATTGTTTCTGGATATTCCTATCAATTTATTCTAGAGGATCATCTTCTAGCCTGCCCCATAGCAAGTGCAGCCACTCACACCAAAGGAAAACAAGCGAAACACACTCCACCTGAGGACCCTGAGTTTCTGCTATGTTATAGACACCATGCTAGACTTGTTGAAAAGCTAATCCTGTCCACACCCAAGTTTTATTATGTACATTTTATCGATCAGGACCCCAAGAGGAAAAACATTTCAAATACGGTCAAGATTGTAAAACTAACTGTAAGGATGTATTCCAACCCAGGTCTTCTCATTTTAAATATTTTATTATCTCTCTACATGTTGTTGATTTTCATCAGATTTGTCTAAATTTGATTATAGAAATCAATTACTCGATAACCTCCTTTTTGCTCATCTGTCCCCTTATTTTTAAAGTGGTCGTGGGGTTCACTGAGGTTGCAGCTTTTGGTGGATAAATTGAGCTTAGCAGCAGGACCGTTGACAGGAAGGGAAGGCACACCAACGTCCAGTCAAAACCAAGGTTTAAGCACCCTTTGGTGGTTCTTCCATACATCTCTTCCATTCATTTTTTGGTCTTTTTTTAAAAAAAAATTCATGTCCTCCTCACTCCTTGGTTATTATACTTCCAGTAGTATATACAAGTGTGAGAGATCCTCTATATCATAACTGACCATTCAGAGAAATAGAAAATAAATAGTCTTTGATTTACTAGCCCTTCCTTTAAAAAACCCAAAATGTAATAAACCAGTTATTTGCTTTGAAAGGTTGGTACTTCAAATACCATATGTCTGCTGTGCTGTAAGTATGCTTAATAAACTCAATTCCTACCAGTCGGGAAGTATATTTTTTAAAGAATACTATGGTCTTTTGCAGTGAACTCAGTATGCAAGAATGCATTTTGATCTGTGGGAAACATTTACCCAATCCAATTTGTTGTTCAACCACATGGAACAGTTAAGTTTAGAAAAATTAACTGAATCCATTTAACTTGGAAGACATGCCTAAGTCATGTATTAACACTTTCAAGTTGATAAGCCAGCTCAAGCCATTGATCTTGACAGATGATAGTCCAAACTTTTCAAAATAGTTATTCAAATAATAAAATATTTTGAAATTCAAAATTGTTTCTATGAGAATATAAAAAATAGAAAATCATTTTACCTGAACAGACAATCTACTATTTCTTTAAGTTATGTCAGTCATACACTGTTTCAGCCAAGATTTTTCTATTTTAATACAGATGAATTTTAAAAATGGTACCTTTCACATTTTGCATTAAGAACGTTAGGACAAAGGAAAAGATGAGACCTAAGAGAACTCACCAGGCCCAAGTGTTCCATATAACAGCCTACAGAATGGTGGCATCAGACTGGCTGCATCAGAATTACCCACCTGGGCGTGTTAAAAATCGATTTCAGAGCCATATGCCTGTCCTACTCAGTAAGAATTGCCAAGGGTTGTTCCCTGGGATCCATGTTTTAAACGGCTCCTGAGGGTAATTGTAAAAATTGTAACTTGAGGATATGTTTTTATTGATTTTTTAAAATTTATTTTTAAATTTTATTTTATTTTTTTAGAGAGGAAGGGAGAGCAAGAGAAGAATCATCGATGTGAGAGAGAAGTATTGGTCCACTGCCTCCTGTATAGACTCTCACCAGGGACTGAACTCGCCACCTAGATGCGCTCCCTGGCCGGGAATCAAACCCCCAGCCTTTTGGTGTGCGGGAGGATGCTCCAGCCAGCTGAGCCACCGGCCAGGGCCTGAGGGAAATTTTTATGCCCAGTCAGGTTTGGCACCCATACATCGAGTCCACATCCTATAGGACATAGAAATGATCGCACAAAGAGAAAATAGGATTCTACTCTTAGAAATAATACCTTCATCATATTTTTCGGTAGCTCTTCTAGTAGTTTATAACTTATAAATTTTATCTTTTTATGTTTCTTTAACTATAAGAATAATAATTTTATTATACTTCTCTTAAAACACACACGTTATATATGCATAGAGAGAGAGAGAGAGAGAAAGTGAGAGAGGCTTATGCAAGTCTGTTTCGTTCATAATGCTTCTCACTGCTGAGAGGCCATTCTGAGCCCAGAAGCTGTAAGTCTCAGTTATTTCCACCACTTTTTCTAACAGCTCCTCTCGCCTGTCGTACTTCCTCTCCTTCCCGTTTTCCTCTGTCCTCTTATCCCAATCCTCTTCACTACAGCTCCGGAAAAAAGGTGCTTGCTTTTTGCTTATGTGTAGCTCTTCACTTCACATTCCAACACGTGCAACACTGAAATAGTTTTATCATTTTCTTGTGAATGAGTGTTTTATCTGTTATGTATTATATACAATCCCTACAGACAGTCTGCATTTTCTTTTTCCTATACATGCATTTTAGCTTATTGAGTTAAAATGTACAAACAATAAAATGCACAGATTTTCAGTGTATGGTTAGATGAATTTTGACAATTATACACAGAAAACAGCTTTGTGCCCTTTGTTGGCAGTCTTGCACCCAGAGGCAATACCTTTTACTTCTATCAAAATAGTCCCCATTTATCAGTTCATATAAATGAAATCTCACAATAGCAGTTTTGTATATCTAGCTTCTTTCATTTAATATCAGAAATGTATTCCGTTTTACTGTTGAGTGGTTGTATGTGAATATCATACAGTTTATTTCTAGTTTCTGCTTATGAAAAAAGTACTACAGAGTATAAGTCTTTGCATGGATACATATTTTTATTTCTAAGGGTAACTAATTAGGATAATATTTCTGGTTCAGAGAGTAAGTACATGTTTAACTTTAAAGAACTTACAGAACAGTTTTCCATTGTGGCTTTACCATTTTATGCTTCAAAAAATAATGTATGAATATAAATGTATGTATAACTTATAAATTTTATCTTTTTATGTTTCTTTATAAGAATGATAATTTTATAGTTCTCTTAAAACACACACATTATATAGATTAGATGAAAATTCTAATTGCTACATATTCTTGACAATATTTGCTACCGTCAGCTTTTTGTGTTTGTTTGTTTGTCATTATATTAGTGAGGTGGCATCTGAGGATTGTTAATATGTATCTTGTTAATGGCAATGAGTAGTTTTCTTATGCTTATTAGCCATTTCTATATTCTTTAATGAAGTGTATTTTTTTTTCTTTTTTTGTTTGTTAATTCTCATCTGAGGATATTTTTTCCATTGATTTTTTTTAGAGAGAGTAGAAGGGAGGGAGGGGCAGAGAGAGAGAGAAACATCCCTGTGAGAGAAACAAATCCATTGATTGGGTGCCTCCCGCACGCACCCGCACCAGTGCCGGGGATAGAACCTTCAACCCAGATACGTGCCCCTGACCTGGGAATCGGACCCACAACCCTTCCCTGCGTGGCCTTTGCTACAACCACCGAGCTACACTAGCCAGGGCAGTGAAGTGTATTTTCAAATATTTTTATTAATTTGTAGTTCTCTATAAAATCTAGGTAAGTCATTTATTAGGTAAGTGTATTGTGAGTATTTTCTCCAAACATATGGCTTGTCTTTTCATGTTCTTATGCTGACTTTGGAAAAGCAGAACGTTTTAATCTTGATAAATTCCAATTAATACTCTTCTTTAACACATTGATTTTTATGTCCTGCTGAAAACCTCTTTGTCTTCCCTGTTGTATGGATTCTATTACAAATTTGATCTCTTTAATAAACATGCAGCTATTTAGATTTTTTATTTTGTGTTATTTTTCGAAGTTGTGTTTTTCAAGAAATATTTCTATTTCATCTAATTTGTTGGAGTTATTGGTGTAAAGCTGCAAATAATATATCCTTATTATGTGTCTAATGAATATAGGCTCCATGGTGAGATCTTTACAAATATTATTTATGTGTGTTTCTTCTCTCTCTCTCATTCTCTCTCTCACTGTTTCTTGATTAGGTTTATTAGTATTAGCAATTATATCAATCTTTAAAGATCATACTATTGGCCTTATAGAGCTGTCCTGTTCTAGCACATTGATTTCAACCCTATTGTTCCCTTCTTTCTATTCATTTTCCATTTAATTTGCAAATCTTATTTTTTATTTATATTTATTTATTTTAAATATATCTTTATTGATTTCAGAGAGAGAAAGGGAGAGGAGAGAGAGAGAGACAGAAACATCAATGATGAGAGAGTCATCGATCGAGCCCGCAGCCCGGGCATGTGCCCTGACCGGGAATTGAACCCCGATTGCCTGGATCCTAGGTCGATGCTCAACCGCTGAGCCACGCCCGGCCAGGGTGCAAGTCTTATTTTTTAGCTTCTTATAATGGAAGTATAGATAATTGATTTTAAAATTTGCCTCCTTTCTGTTATAAACATGTAATTTTTTATATTTTACCCTCTAAACACATTTTTATTTGTATCCCACAAGTGTTAGATTGTACTTCTATTATCATTTAGATCAAATTAATTTTTTAATATCATAATTTATCCTTAACCCATAGATTATTTATATTTGCTTGTTTTAAGTTTCAATTTTCACAACCTAGTTTTCTTATTTGGTTCTAATTTACATCTGGTATGGTCAAAGAAAACACTTTGTATGACTTCAAGCCTTAAAAATTAACTGAGCATTGTTTTATGGGAAGGTATATGGTTTAACGTGGTGAATATCCCATGGTTATTTGGAAAGAATGTGTATTCTGTAGTTTTTTAGATTTGATAATCTTTAAATATCAATTTAGTCAAATTACTTAGGGGTTCTTCAGTTTTCCTATATAATTATTGATTTTCTCTTTATTTCTGCATTTTTTTATCAGTCAGCCATAGAGGACTGGTAAATTCTGCCGATATGATTGTGGATTTGTCTATTTCTCCACTCAGGCTTATTAATTTTTACTTCATGTCCTTTGAAGCTCTGTTGTTAAGTGCATATTCATGAAGGATTTTTATGTTTCTTTATGAATCAACTTTTGTATTCATACACAGTCAACTCCTTTTTATCTCTGGAAACACTCTATTTTGGAGTTACTTTGTATTAGCATGGTCACTTCAGCTTTCCCATGATGATTTTTGCATCATATATTGTATTGGATTCTAATACAAAAACCTGAAAAAAGAATTTAGTATTTCTTATGAGAGTATAATCCACTTTCCTTAAGAAGAAATAGGGATTTGTCTCTAAAAGAAACTTGAAAGCAAGGGCTGCCTACCTATATTCTTTAGAAAAAAATTCTATTAAAAAATAAATAAATTGCCCTAGCTGGTTTGGCTTAGCGGTTAAAGCGTCAGCCCTGGGTCTGAAGGGTCCCTAGTTCAATTCCGGCCAAGCGCACATACCTTAGTTGCAGGCTCAATCCCTGGCCTGGGCCGAGGCTTGAGGGGGAGGCAAGTAATGAATGTGTCCCTCTCCATCGATGTTTCAATCTCTCTCTGTCTCTCTCCCTCCCCCTCTTCCACTCTCTCAGAAAAGCAATGGAAAAAATATCCTTGGGCAAGAATTTAAATAAATAAATAAATAAATAAATAAATAAATAAATAACTTCTAAATAAATGTAGTAAAATTAAACAAATATCAAATTTATTAAAAATACTCCAAAATCGAACAGAATAATACATGTATCCTAATATTTGCTATAACATTTGGCCTGGTATTGGGCCACAGTATTTAACAAAATGCAAAATTATTATCATTAGGATAGATAATATGTTAAGAGAAAATGGCATTTTGATTTTTATTGCTATTATCTGTCAGGGATGTCATTATGCAAAGCAGTAACTAGGTATTATTGACCATTCTAAACATTGCCTACTTAATGAATGTTTAATGAAATTCAGTTGGCATAGAACATTAGGGGATGTCTCATTTAACTATTAGAGCTATTTAATAAAGTGTATTCTGCCCTAGAATATTTGTGAAACAAAATGTAAACAAGGGGATGTTATTAAAACCAATAGTTTAAATTCATTCAAGCAGTTCTTCATTCTGATTTAAGGGAGTTCTGAACTAAAAAAGGATTTTATTTTTTTCACCATCTCATCTTTTATTATTTTTTTTTAATAAAAGGGTACATTTATTTGAATGACAATAAAAATTCCAGTTAAGGCCCAAATTATTCAGTATTATTAAACATTCTAATTGGATATTTTTAGAAGTGTTTAGTTATATCCAATCTGGCTGTCATCATAAGGCCCTGATTGTGTATCATATAGTTAGTAAGTGTGTGTTGAAAAATGAATGCAAAATCCTGTCAGTTCTTCCTCTAAAATACAGGGTGTCCCAAAAAATATATATGTACTTTGAATAATTATTAATTCCAATGGGTTAAATCTGAAAAGAAAGAAACATCAACTGAGCTATCAAAAAATGTATGTGTATACATTTTGGGGGGACACCCTATATATCTCAGATCTCTCTGCTTCTTTACATATCTACTGCCACTCTCCTGGCCCAATGATGTATTTTCCTAAATGGTCTTGACTCAGTCTGAAGTATCCAGAAAACATATGTCATAGATCACATTACTCTTCCCTCATTTCTCCTTAGAATTAAATTGAAAATTCTTACTATGAAGTTAAAAGTCACTTAGAGTTCTTTTTACCTCACCACATACTGAAGGTTAGCTCCAATCCATTGACCTTTTCTAAAAAAAAAAAAAAAGTACATCCCAGGACTTATTTCTCTTATAACTGGAAGTTCATACCTTTTAACCACTTTCATATAATTTCTCCTATCCCCCTGACCCCTGTCTGTGGCAACCACAAATCTGATCTCTGTTTTATGAGTTTTGGGGTTTTTTTTAGATTCCACATATAAATGAGATCATACTGTACTTATCTTTCTCTGTTTGACTTATTTCACTTAGCATAAGACCCTCAAGTTCCATCCATGTTGCCACAAATGGCAGAATTTCCATCTTTTTTATGACTAATTTTAAATTTCTTAAATTAACATTAACCTGAGATATTTTGGGCAAAAGTTCTAAAGTAGAAGTCATCCAAAAGAGAAATGTTAAGTGGGAATTAGATTTAGGAAAAGTACATTTCTCAGGTTCTTATTTTTAACTTTGGTCACAATAACTTCAATCAGCCATGTGAAAAAATTTGAAAAATGGCAAAATAGGGCGCCATTTGTGTTGAGAAACAAACACACACGCACTTGCACATGCACACATTTGTTGGCTAGGCCAAGAATGAACAATGGGAATACCAGTGTCTAGGTAAATATCTTTTCAATGTTGTAGTTTTGTTAGAGCCTTAATTTTTAAGTTTTCATTCCTTTCATTATGTGGAGCATTGACACTTTTAAAATTACCTCTCACTGTTTGGAAAAGGGTAGTTTGATTGTACAATTTAAGCACAGCAAAACATTTGCATAGTTAATAAAAGGGGGTGAAAAAAAGGATAGGATGTCCCTTTATGGCAATAAATATTAACTCACTCCCAGTTTCGTATATATGTACCACATGGTCTTTATCCAGTCATCTATTGATGGGCGTTGAGGTTGCTTCTATATCTTGGTTACTGTAAATAGTGCTTTAATGAACATAGGGGTGCATTGTATCCTTTTGAATCAGTGTTTTGTATTTCTTTGGATAAAAAGGGGAGTTACCAGGTCATAAGGTAGTTTTATTTTTAACAAATTGTATGTTAAATCATTGCTACATCGATTGGCCTTCCTTTCCAAGACAGTTTAGATTCCCTGATCTTTTCCAAATTTAAGCTTTATCATTCATCATTGTTGTGTACAGAATTTTAGAAAGGCAATTTTTCCATAAATACTTTACACAGTAAACATAATGCTCTGTATTGTAAACTATCTCACATGAGTTTGAGTTGATTCAGCTTGGCGAGCAAAGAGGTGGTTTTACATTGCAAACATCTTGGGCACAAACTACACAGAGGAAAAAAGTTGATAAAACACATTTAATCTCAATTTACTGAGTCAGTAAGAACTGTGGATGTAATAGTCCAAGGTTAGGCCTAGGGACCAAATATAGCTATCACCTGTTTTTGTAAATAAAATTTTATTGGAAACAGCCTTATTTACTTGTTTATGCCTTGCCTAGAGCTGCTTTTGCACTACCATGGCAACATTAAGTAGCTGTGACAAAGACTATCTGACCCCAAAGCTTAAAATATTTACCGTCTGGTCCTTCAATGAGTAGTTTTCCAAACCCTGCAATAGTTTAATACTCTCACTTTATGTCAAACGGCACTGGGTGCTTAGGTAATATCTTCTGCAAAGGATTTTCCATGGGCTCTGCATATTGTTACAGGGCTCAGAAATGAACAACTTCACCTATTTGTTGCACCAAGACAGCCATCAGCTAAAAAGTTGTTAAACAACCTGGAAGAGTCAATCAGTTTTCAAAAGGCCTGATTTAACCTCCCTACATGTGTGACCGCATTGAATCTGGGGCAGTGATAAAGAATACAAATTGGGTCAGGGACACCGACTATACTTGAAAGGAAAGGCTGTGCTAGATGGGGGTCCAGGAAACACATAAAAAAAACTGACCTTCATAGAAACCCTCCTATTCAATAATAAATTTTGGAGAGACCAAGGACATAGGGCACAGGTGGATACCGGGAGCTGGAATAAAAAGCACCTCAGGACCTGCACATCCAGGTGAGAATAAAAGGACCTAAAGGAAGGCGATGCAGGCTCCAAACATTCAGAGAGAAAACTACAAAATAAGAGCTCTTGGGAAAAAAATGTAAGAAAGAATGAAGAGTGGGAACACCAGGGCCGAGTAATCACGGCGCTCGGGTTTCCTTTATGAAAAGGCCCACGAGCCTGGCCGGGAGGGGAGAGCCCAGCAAGCCCCTGAGCTGAGTGGAATTTTTCCAACAGCTTTCTTGCCTCGCCCTCAGCACATTCCGCACCTTCTCTCTCCCTCTCCCTCAGCTACATGCTTTTTCAGACCCCGACTGTTCCCACCCTTCCTTCCTTCCTTCCTTCCTTCCTTCCTTCCTTCCTTCCTTCCTTCCTTCCTTCCTTCCTTCCTTCCTTCCTTCCTTCCTTCCTTCCTTCCTTCCTTCCTTCCTTCCTTCCTTCCTTCCTTCCTTCCTTCCTTCCTTCCTTCCTTCCTTCCTTCCTTCCTTCCTTCCTTCCTTCCTTCCTTTCCCTATTCTTACAACTAATGTCCTCTGAATTTAACCAGCCAGTCACTTGAAGCCACTTTTGCTACCTGAGTCTAGTTGAGTCAGAATAACATCTGATGTCTTAATTCTGATTTCTTTTGGACCCTTTTCTATCCAGTATTCTGACGTGAAGTCAGTCCCAGCTATTGGGGGCGATTCTTGGTTTTGTCCTGTAGTTTCTCATACTCGTTTCATATATGATAGAACTGTGATTCCAACTCTAGTGTGTCCATTGTTCTTGTTTAGTAACTTTGTAACAACCCCTTTAGTATCCTAATGGGATTTATAAAGAATATTAAACACTTATTTATATTACCTAAGAATCAAAATAATACCCAAATACTAATCAACAAAATAAATTTTAAAAATTATGGTTATAATTGTCATTCAATATGTAAACGCTTTGACATAGCTACATTAGAATATGTAATGAAATGGTCATATGCTTGTTTTTATAGATAGAATGAATATTAATGAATCAGCCATAAATTCAAATTGATGATTGTGTGATAATTCAGATGCCTAAAACTGGCATTGCCACCAATGATGTGATTTTTCTAGAAGTGAACAGCCTGTTAACATCCCAACAAAATAAAATATGGTATGTCATCCATTTATATGGCATTATATTCCTGAAAAATTTAATGAATATTAAAATTCAGGAAAACTATAGATTTAAATGTTTTATAGATATATATTTTAGGGTTATATTTCTCCAAGTTTTGTACATTAAAAATATGCACAAATATATTTGTAAGTTCTGCGGAATGTAGTACAATGTTTTGATAGATGGGATATTCCAGAATACTACAGCAATACTAGCACCCTTGCCTGTCACCTCCCCACCCTTGGTAGTGGGCCCCCCCCCATTATGACAACATAAAATACATTAGGGACATTGTGCCCCATTAAGAAAGAAAGAGGAGCCAAGAACGTAGCCTTCCTCTGGTCTGCTCCTGCCTTGATGCTATAGTTGTAGAATCTTAACTAAAAGAGCTTTACACTGTGGAGTCCTGGGAAAAGTCTAGATGTAAACCTATGTTTTGGACATAATCATTTATTTCTAAGACTTAAGTTTCCTAGGGGTTGAAGGCAGAAAGCAGGAGAGGGGCTAATTATGACTGGAGGGAACACACCCTTGAGAAAGAGGGTAGCCCGGACGTGGGTGCCATGGCCACTTGGATACATAGATCATCATTCCGTGCACATAGTACTGAATCCAGCAATAGAATTAGAGTAGACACTCAATAAATACTCATTGATAATTTACATCAGTGATTTTAGATTTAAAAAACCAAAACAGAGTGGTGGTTGAATAACTCATTGGTTGTATTTGGAGTTTCAGCTCAAAACATTGATAGTGATACTAACAGCCCAACTGCCACCAACACGTTTTCAGGGTGTGGCAATAAATCATACTCATAAATGTGCCTCTGTTTACATTTCAATTAGAAATCAAATGGAAGTCGGTTTATTTCTGCTCAGGCCTGAAACGTAAGTTATTATCAGTAAAGAGTGAGGTTCCAGAGGTGAACTTCAAAATGGTGAAATTCCAACATCTTATAAATGTCAAGAGGATTTTATTTACTAATGTACTTCTGAAGGCTCAAATAAAAGCATAGCATGGACAATGGGGGAAAAGCCAGTGGCGTGTTAGTTGGAAAGTGGGACGGGATCATTGGTGGATGTGTAATGCCTTTATCTACAGAGGGATCGGTAGGAAAACCCATCAATTCCTACAATTCTCATTCTCTCCCTACTTCTTCCTCCTTACCGCACATGCTAGATCCCAGATATTCTCCCTCTATTTTGTCTCTTTGTGGGAAACATTTTTTTTTTAATATCTGCCAGCATTTGCTATCAATGTCATCATTTCTAATTTCTCTCATGTAGGATGCCAAAATATCTGGTTCTAAAATTTCAACCAGAGGAATGTCATATTGAAATCTTAAGGATTATCTGAGATTGTGAGCTTTAGTTTTCAGTGACGTGTCATTATTTTTCCTAAAAATCAAAAATAATACCCAAGAGCATGAGGCAGGTTAATTGGTGAAAGGGGCATGCAGTCGGCGAAGCCCATGTGGCGGACATCTGGCCACACCTCCTCCCTCTCCGCTGTGGACCACCCCCCGAGGGCTGGGCTAGAATTGGGCATAAGCACAAATATAATCTAAGCCTGAATCTTTCAGTCAGACCTGGGAAAAATCACTTAACACATATATCCATTTCCTTGTTTTTAAAATGACAAAATGCTTTCGCCCTCCCAGAAAATACAGTAACTAGAAGTCTTCAAATGAGACCTTGGAGCCTTATTGTATTAATAGAGTATTATTTTTCTTTTAAGAATAATGATTCTGGGGCACTTAGCCCCCAAGCCACTATCCATCAGGAAAGGAGAAAGCATTCATAATGGTTGCCTTTATTTCAAATGATTTATTGTTAATGCTGAATATAGTTCTTAATGACTCCAAGCTTGAGCAGAACAACAAAACTCGATGTTTGAGATTTATTTTTACATTCAGATAAAATTTCAAGCATACTACAAGTAATTCAAGTATGGGGAAAGCCTTTGTTTCAATTTAGACCCTTTACAAACTTTAGAAATATATCACCATCTCTCCAACATGAAACAGTCTCCAGCTGGGAAACTGCTACAGTAAAACAGCGGGGACTGAGTCAGGTTGGAAAGCTTGGCTGTGGAAATCACCTAGGAATTTTATAAGGCAAAGCACAGGAAAGACATGTACACTAAAAATACTGGCTTTTGGAGGTAACTGATTATTACTGGGAAGAATGACATCAGACTTGGTTATAAGAAGAGACAAAAAACACAATTCTCGTTAAAATTGTCTACAAAGAAAACTAATACAATAGGAAAAAAAAATTTCTAGTGGAAAAGACAAGATCTGGGCATTTGTAGGTGGAACATATAATTGGCTGGCTCCTGGGCCTTGGACATAAGCACATGTTCCTTTCTAATAAAAGGAGTGCCTGTGGTTCATGGATATCAGGTACAACGCCGGGTCCTCAGGCTGTGCTTGCTGCTCTTACAGCTTCTCCAGCCTGGCACTCAGCTGCCCCGAGCTCACCAAACTCGCATGAAGGTATCTTCTTACATTTCACTAAGCGGTAAATTAACTTGGGTTTGCACAAAGATTTCTCAAGCAGCAAGTCCATTAGATAACTCCATCATTTTTACATTTTCCTCCCCTTTACACACACATACTTACGTATTTTTTTACATTTGGTCTCACTTTGAATCAATATTAAAATCTAAAATATAGGGGTGGGCTAAAGTAGGTTTACAGATGTGAGTATGCGCTGCACAGAGCTTATTCTTGTATTATTAGTTATTATATTATTTATTTGTATTATAACTGTAACCCACTTTTCCCCACACCTGTATATTCAAATTTGGAAGAAATGAAAGAAGAGTATACATTTAAAAAGAGTGAGAATTAGAAATTGGACCTTAATTCCTCCATGTGATTTTCACACAGTGTAAAATAGAGTGAAATTTATTTATTTATTTATTTATTTATTTATTTATTTATTTATTTATTTATTTATTTATTTATTTATTTAAAATGTTAATCTCTGCATCAGGTATTAAGAAGTATCTCAGAATCACCAGCTTGAAGATCAGTGCTACTGGCATTGAGGACTAGTGATACGTATTGATTTAGGATTCATGTCACCAACAAACTTAAACTGGAAGCTGCAAAATATGTGCTAGTAAATTTTCAACAGCAGTCTCCTCTGTAAGGAACTGTGCACAGAAAGGCTGTGAGCTGACACGGGCTCTGTCCCTCATTCTGTCAAAAAGTAACAGAGCAACGTTGAACAAGTCATTTTCCTTGATTGACTGATTTTAATATTCCCTTCAGCTCTAACCTTCCTCATTACTGATTATAGGTATATGAACACATTTCTGTATAATAAACGCAACCTCTTTTATATTGGAAGATTTAAGGACTAGAGTTATGTGTTCCCTACCTGACAGTTCAGAATTAGTCATATGAAGAAATGCAGGTGTGGGTGATATCAGTGAAAATGGCAGCACAGGGAATTCGGGGGGCCCCTTCCCCCCCAGGATTACTGAAAGATCTAGCAAAGACTGTCAGCATCAATCTAACAGAACTCAGGGATGTACAGTAGCCCCCGGCCCCCATCCATGGTTCTGTTTTTCCACAGTTTTGCTTTCCATTGTTTCACTTACCATGCTGTCATGGTCTGAAAATATTAAATGGAAAATTCCAGAAAATATCAACTCATAAGTTTTAAATTGTGCGCTGTTCTACATGGCAGGGTGAAACGTGTACACTAAATTCATGGCAGCACTATTCACAGTAGGCAAAAGAGGGAAACAGCCCGAGTGTTCATCAATTGATGAATGGATAAGCCAAATTCAGGATATCCCTGTGCTGGAAGTTTAATCAGACATAAAAAGGAATGAAATGACACATGCTGCAGCTTAGATGAACCTCAAAAACATTGTGGTACGTTAAGACACAAAAGACCACGTATTATACAATTCCATTTATATGAAATATCCAAATTAGGTAAATCCATAGAGACAGAAAGCAGACTAGTGAATCCAGGGTGAATGAGGGAAGGAGAGAATGGATGGCAACTGCTTATTGACTAAAGGTTTCTTTTTGGGGAGATGAAAATATCTTGGAACTAACTATAGTCTTGGAGAGAGATACACACACAGGGTATCCCCCCAAAATATATACACACTTTGAATAATTATTAATTCCAATGGGTTAAATCCAAAGAGAAAGAAAGATCAGTTGAGCTATTAGCTGTTAAAATATATATACATTTTTAGGGGACACCCTGTGTATGTGTGTGTGTGTGTGTGTTTATGTGTATATACATATATATATGTAATAAATTTAAATAAAATTAAGACTGGAGCAACTTATTCACTTTTGGCAGTATTTATAATTAGTGAGCTTCTTAATACAAATTTTCTAGAAAATTGATATGCATATATTTTATTTAGACCATAGCTGCTATATAAAATAATACATTCCAATGATCAATTAATTCTATACTGATATGAGGGAATTTTGTTGCAAGCTATTAGTAAGGAAAATGTTCAGGCTGACTTGAAGGCAAGGTATCACCAAGATCCATAGAAATGATGTGATAATGAGCCGGTCTCTCCTGTGGTCACTAAGCTCCTAAACAGAAGAAGAAACGTTAACAATTTCCACAGTAAACCCATATAACAAACCATCTTTTTTTTTTTAATATATCTCTTTATTGATTTCAGAGAGAGGAAAGGTGAGGGAGAGAGAGAGAGAGAAACATCAATGATGAGAGAGTCATTGATCGAGCCCTCAACCCGGGCATGTGCCCTGACCGGGAATCGAACCCCGATCGCCTGGATCCCAGGTCGACGCTCAACCGCTGAGCCACGCCCGGCCGGGCAACAAACCGCCTTTAAAACAATGATTTATTCTTTCTGTTCCACAGGTGGGTTGAGCTGGGTCTGCTCTACATTTCTCCATTTTCCATGGAATTAGCAATCTAACTAGGGCATGTTCTTTGCATTTTGATGGCAGAAGCACAAAACCAAGCAGAAACCCATGAAGCCTCTCAAGTCTGAGTTTTGAACCTGCCACACTCACATCTGTCCACATGCTAAAAGCTGAATCAATTCTAAGTCCAAGTTCAAAGTCAGGGACAAGAAAGTATACTAACAATGATAAGGTTACAGTAAAGACATGGATGCAGGATGTGGTAAAATTTGTCCAATAATTCAGTTTATCACAAGAAGCATAATGTCTTATTTATTTCCCCCCAGAACATGTCATAGTGACTGCTACCTAGCAGATAACAAGTAATTAATGCCTTTTAAACTGAATTGAATCAAAGTATTAATTTTTGACTCAAATCTATATTGGGTCTTGTTGATTGCAATCAGTAGACACTGACTCTCGTTAACTTGAAGAAATGGGGAAATTTTTGGAAACATTTTGTTTAGCTCACAGAATTGACAGGAAGTCTGAAAAAAATTTCTTAGAAAATGTAAGAACCAGGATAACACTAGTGAGCATGAACAAGAAATATCCAGTCAGATCTATCTGGGTAGTGCTGATAAAATGACTCAATGCATGTGGATATTTGCAGAGCATATAGTCTAGGAGAGCAGGGTGGGGGTGGTTTTTTAATTTCTTCTGTACACTGATTTGGATCTCCGGAAAGTACCTGGCGCAGAGAAGAAGCTCAAAAAATTAATAGGTACGTGTATCATGAGTAAATATATTTCTATCCTTGTACTAGTTCAACCTGATTTAAAGTTGTAGGCGAGAGAATCTGAGTGCCTAAGTTAGGTCCCATGCCTATCAGATGACCACTAGCTCAGCTGGATTTACCCTTGTATGGATTCTGCATGTAAGAGGTAGAAGTAATCCCTCCCTCCTCCCAAAATTAGGATGCCGTTTCCAGAAATTAGGTGATTACAAATGTCCACTAAACTGACCATATCACTGGATTGCTTAAACATCTGATGATTCATGATTATATCTATACAACAGTGCAAACCTCTTCTATATGCGTCTTCAAAACCTAGTCCTGTTATTTCTTTCCAGGCTCAGCCCATATCACTGTTCCATTTATACCCGAGTCTCTCGCCTTTCGGAAAACACCACAAGCTTGCCATGTTACCTCATGTTTTTTTAATGTATTGATTAGAGTATAGACCAAGCTAATGTTACAAGGGGAACAGTAAACTCAGCTCTGAGGAGGAACAATTTTATTTCCTTCTCATGTGAAAATCCAAATGTAAGCAGACAGTCCAGTGTGGACAGGACCCAGGTCCCTTCTGGTTATTCTATCAGGTTGCTCCACCAGTTCCTAGAATAGAACCCTCATCTTCATGGTTAAAACTGACTCAGTATCACATTGTGTGTTTTTCAGTATATGAAGGAGGAAAGAGAAGCAGCAAAGAATAAGTACCTTTTTAAAAAATAATCTGACCCGGAGAGGCAGGCATGACTTCTGCTTACCTCCTAATGCGACGTGGCCACATCTAGCCAGATAAAAACATTAGAGGACAATTATTTTTTAAAAGAAGGGGGAGTGGATACTGGAAAACAATAATAATCTCCATCACTAATGTGTTTGCAGATTTTCTCTTTCGGAAATGCTCTGTGCACTTCCTCTTGCCGTGCCTGTGGCATCCAAAAGTGCTTTTTGTCCTGGGAAACTTTTTCTAATTGCTCCATGGAGATTTCGCTGCTCCACTTTGGACCTTTAGAAGCTTCACTTTGGACCTTACCGCTTACTTCTCCTTAAGACACAAAAAGCAACTTGTACATACTTTTGTTTCCAGTGGCTAGGTCAGTTCGTTTTTGTTGGGTAATCATGAAGTCATACGAGTTGGAGCGAAATCATATTTTCACTCCAACTTACTATCAGATCACAAAATATTATTCCTGCTCATTAGTAAGGTGGTGTTATATCATGAAGCATTTATTGGGAATGGGAGCTACTGTGCAAAGAATGTTTGCCTTCAACCTTAGTCTCTCTTAAATGAGTCCATCAAAGCTTAACAACAACAAACTAATTTTCCACAGATATCTCTGGATGCAAATTTCCTTGGATAAGGCCAGTTTGGCATACTTTATCAAAACCTGTACTGTACAAGAATATACATTAATAGGAGACATTCAAATGCAGGAGGATTCTAATGTATGACTTGAACATGTATGTGTAAAGAATATTTTAGGCAGAATGACAACTCAGTATGGAAAGCAATATACTTGTTTTGAGACTGGTTATATTCCAAAGCAGAACTGAAAACTAAGTCAGCCTATAACTGAAAAAGTCCTTTGCATTTATGTTTCAATATGGTGAATGTAATTTTCCCTTCGCAACAAACAGGGATAATTAAAATCCTACTCACTACTCGGTGCTTTGAAAATCTCAATTGCTTTTTTTTTTAGTGTAGTTCACTTCTGTTAAGCTATTAATTTCTGAAGCAGTTCCCCAATGATGAGCAAAACTTTTAATGCATAATTCATACAAACAGGCTGTACTTGACATAAAAAGTTTCATCATATCAGCTTAACTTTTCCTGTCCAGCAAAGTAAAAGAAGCAGAAAAGCAAGTGTTCCTTTAAAAACAGTAATCGCCACGAGACTTGGAGATGATTTCTTAGTTCTTCATACGAGGCCTAAGAATATCTCAGTAGGAATGAAAAATCCAGTCAATCTGCAAATTTGTGTTTTATATAGGCCACCAAAAGAAGCCGCTGGGCTAAATTCTGGATTTTTTTTTAAATTATATCAAGATTCATCTAGATATTTTAAAGCAGTTGTCTCAGTCATCTTTTTATGTCTTCCTCAGTATAATATGAATTTCTGAGGGGGAAAATTTGCATTTCCTTGATTTTTGACCCTTGAAAAATCTTTCTAATAATTTATCTTCCTGTTTCTCATGGTCTTGGATACCTTTTTGTTATATCGCCAAATGACAATCATGACAGACCTTGAAAACTGCCACCAGAACTCTGGACCAAAGAATAACAGACAGAAAGAAAGAAAAAGTTTTTGCACTACTCGACCTAGTTAAAAATATTGCGCCACAGCCCTGGCTGGTGTGGCTCAGATGCTTGGAGCGTCCTGTGCACCAGAGGGTGGAAGGTTCTATTCTCGGTCGGGGCACAGGCCCAGCTTGCGAGTGGATCCCGGGGCTTGTGCGGGAGGCAACCAGTCAATGCTTCTCTCTTGCATTGATATTTCTTTCTCTCCCTCTCCCTTCCTCTCTTTCTAAAATCAATAAGAACATGTCCTCGAGTGAGGATTAAAAAAATAAAATTGAGCACAGCTAAACAGAATCTTTTTTTTTTAATCTTTATCGTTGAAAGTGTTACAGAGGTCCCCCTTTTAATTCCCCATTGATCCCCTCCACCTTGCGTCTCCCCCACCCCCAGGCTATCTCCACACTATTATCTGTGTCCAGGGTATGCATATATACATATAAGTTCTTTGATTAAAAGACTGACCCAATGTTCTTTAAGTTCTTATTAGTTATGCATAAATATTAAAACATTTCATGTGTCAATTCATGTATTTCTTTACAGCACATTTAATAAACTCATTTGTTGCACATATTAGCAAGAGTTCAGCAATAATACTTTTGAAGTAATATATTCAGGATTAAGCACAGAATTAAGAAGATATTGAACAGACTTTTTCAGAATTGTGTTCCTTTGACTCATTAGAAGGTAATTAAAAAGTTTTCCTGGAACCACCTCCTTAAAGCTTGAATGGCATATTAGTATTAGATGGAATGAAATGTGAGCCCCATCTCAAAACACTTTTCAAGCTCATCATAGTGTTCAGCTTTACCTATATTTTCTAAGTCATATTTTTCTCCATTAATTGAAGTAAAGATGTTTATTCATAATGTCTTTTTGATTAATTCTATAGTGTGTTTTAAGTTCATTTTTTAAAAATGATATTCATTGTCATCTCTACAGATTTTGGACTTCAAGTCTATTTGTTCTCTCCATGTATCAATCTGTATTCAATCAGTATTACTGTGAGTCTTATAAAATAATGAATTTATAACAGTAATTAGAAATTAAACCACTGTAGGAGAAACTAGGGAAATAAAAGCATAAAAAGAATTATCAAAGGATCAGAGGAAAATCATTAACCAGTTCTGCCACAGTTGGATGAGTCTGAGCTTTAAGGAGATTTGGAAGAATAGGCACATCTACGGCTGGAATGGGCCCATGCAGGGAGGTGGGCTCCTGTGGCAGGCTGTTGTCTCGACAGGGTTACCACACAGGCGTTTTCAGCAGTGGGTGGTGGTGGGCCTAGGGTCATTGCTGGTCGGCAGGGGAGAGGGCAGGAGCAAGGGAAAAATTCTGGAAACTTTGCATTTGCATCTCACTGCCTCTGACCAACAACCTACAGAACATAGATGTTCTACTTTCCTTATACCTGCCAAACCTCACACAACTACTGCTGTCAACTTTAACTTGAAATTATAGAGTAAAGGAGATTCTGGGAAATGTAGTTCCCACCAGGATGAAGATGGCAATAGAACAATCCAGCTCAGCTCATCCCTTGTCAACCTGATGTCCACGCAGACCTCCTTAGCTATATTTTAAGCCATGTAAAGGCGTTAGCGAAGTCACGCTTCTCTCTATTGCACACCAGTCCCTGCTTTCATACAATCACAAACACTCTGACGTTCTCCCCAAACATGATCCCTCAAAGCCCAATTTACCTGTGGATGGCTTTCTTTTCTAGCAGTCACACTTCCTCTCCTGACATTCTGTAACTTAAATACTGAGATATAAGGTTGACTATTACTAACATATATTAGTAGGGAAGTGAAAGAAGGAAAAACAAAACAAAAATAATAATTCTCTCTCTAGATAGGTAGGTAGGCAGGTAGATGTATATAAATACACATTATGCATCTATATCTACATACATATATATTATGTATTAATGGATCTTGTTTCTGATCATAGGTACTATTTGCTTCCTTTGTCCTTCTATTACCCAGTCTGAATATAGTCAGGGATATATACATGTATCATCTGGGGCCCTCCTCTTGGATCAGTACTGAGCATGTACAATTGATTAAAGGCAGATGTCAGAGAATTCCATGTGAGTCTTCCATTTGCTGGAGCATTTTCTTTCCATATAACAATAAAGAGGATATTTTGTTTTGTTTATTTGCTTTACATTTTTGCTTACAATAAAAAATAATAAGGCAGGCAAGTAGGTAGACGTAGATGGATAGATAGATGATAGATAGATGGATGGATGGATGGATGGATGGATGGATGGATGGATGGATAGATAGATAGATAGATAGATAGATAGATAGATAGATAGATAGATAGATAGATAGATGATAGATAGACAACACCAAAGAGTAATTCCTGAAAAAAAGTTGGTGATTTATTGTTTTTAAGTTTAATAATTTCTCCAAAAGCTCCACCTGCATTCTTCCTTACTTTCTAAGCAGGGATATTTTCAGTGAGTTATGAGTCCTGACTATAAGTTGAAAATGTATTCCTTTATAATAAATATTTTTGTTGGAAAATATTCACCTCCAAAGTGTGGCCAATAAGCCTGAAAAAAGCAATGACTGTAATATAATTACACTCCTCCTTATTAAAATGTTCAACCATTTGCTACAGATGCACAGTTCATGGTTATGGAAAGGGGTAATTTGTTTAATAATGTATTCACCCAGCTACGCATAATGTGATTTAATCAGTACATTATATGCAGGCTTCAAATGTAAAATATCTTAAATGATCAAAATGAATTATTAACAGTTTACAGTCATCAAACCTTCAAGGAGGAGGGAGAGAAATGGAGATTTATCTTCCTGCCTTTGTAAATCTTTTACCTTTCTCCTATATCGAAAGACAAATATTCTGAAAACCATCTGCCATATCAAATAATGGAATAACAGCTCTACCTGTGATTGACAAAATCAAAGCTATTCTGATGATTTGACATTGGTTTGTTCATGTTATGAGTTCATGTCATTTGAGAATAATATAGCAGTAAATTCTTATTTAGGCCAAAAACCTTTCTTCTCTCATTCCCCATATTGAACCTATTGTACATTCTTCAGCCCTACCTGGAAAATATAATCTGGCCAGTTTTGTTTTTACTGATGTTACCCTGATCCACACCACCATCGTTTCTTACCTAGATTATTCCTACACACATCTGTTTTCATCATTCTGCGTATATTTTTTGAATTCAGAAGCCAGAATAATGCTATTTAAATGAAAGCCAACTCCTGACACTCCTCTGCAGAAAATTCTCAAGTAGCTCTTCATATAACAAACAGTAACAGCCAAAGTCTTAGAATGATCTGAAAGACCTTCTGGTTTATCTGTCCCCAACTATATTTCTGACTTCACTACTCTCAACCTTATTACTCTCCCTACTCTTCATACTGATCCAGCCTCACTGGCCTCCTCTCGGTTGCTACAAAACACCAGACATCTTTCCACCTTAGTATCTATTGTATCTATATGGGATGCCCCTTCCTCATTTATTGTAAGGCTCCTTCATCACCTGTGAGTGTTTATCAAACATCAACTCCATAAGGAGCCTTCCCTAATGGCCCTATCCCAAGCTGCAGCCCTTGACCCATCTCTACTCCACTCCGCTATTTCTTCTTGGTACTTATCACTTCCTATCATCTTTTACTTATACATATATCTACTATAGATATTTGCATCTGAGTGTTTTAATGTTGTATCTCTAACACTAGGTATAGAGTAACACTGAATCAGTAGGTGTACTAAAGATAGTGAACACTAGCAGCAAACCTACATACTTTGAATGTGCACTTAAATATGGCTGTTCTCTTCTGACATGACATGACGGTAGTAGTGAAAAAATTGTCCCCAAATTTAAATTCTAAGTTAAGCATTCTAAAATGCTATAGTAGTTACCAATTGCTTCATTAAAAAATCACTGCCAAAACTGAGTGATTGTAACTCACAGGACTGTAAGTTAGTTGGATAGTTCTATTGGTCTGCTTAGAGTTTACCTGACCTTGACTAGTTTTGCTCATAGGTCTATGGACAGCTGGTTGATTGACTGGGGATTTGCTGATCTAAGGTAGTGTCAGCTGGGATGAATTGGTTTTGCATCACCTGGTTTTTCAGCCTCTAGTGGGCTAACCTGGTTTGTTTCACTTGGTCATATGGGTCCAAGCAAGAAAGTAAAGCACACAGGCTCTTGAGGTCTAGACTGAGGATTGGTACGTCTTTCTCTTTGCCATACTCAATTAGCGAAGACAAGTCACAAGGAAGCCAGATTTAAGGGGTGAGGAGAGATTGCATCCTTGATGGAGATGCTGCAGAGCCATATTGCAAAGGACATTTACCACGTGAGCATTTCAACAGCACATCTCACAACGATCACAAATCATTACATTTTTTTGTTTGTTTTGTTACTCCTCACCTGAGGGTATTTTTTCCATTGACTTAGAGAGAGTAGAAGGGAAGGAGGGGAAGAGAGAGAGAGGGAGAAGCATCAATGTGAGACAGGTACATGAGGCACATGGATTAGTTGCCTCCCAGAGCCAGGATCCGGGATCGAACTTGAAACCAGATATGCCCCCTTGACAGGGAATCTAACCTGAGACCCTTCACTGTGAGGGCTGATACTCTAACCACCTACCCACACCATCCAGGGCACATATTGTTAAATTTTGATGGTAAGCCCTGGCTGCTGTGGCTCAGTTGGTTGAATGTGGTCCCATGCATGGAGAGGTCGCCGGTCTGATTCCTGGTCAGGACACATGCCCAGGTTGCGGGCTCAATCCCAGGTGGGGTATATTCAGGAGGCGGCCAATTGATGTTACCCTCTCACATCAATATTTCTCTCTCTCTCCCCCTTCCTCTCTCTAAAATCACTAATAAAAATATATTTAAAAAATGTTTGATAGTAATATGGAAATTGTAGATGATCTCTTTGCATATCACAAAATCATTACATCATTCTTTATTATGAATTGAATATCTATTTTTTGTACAAGGATCTAGTGTGACCAAGATTAGATTATAATAATATACACTCAGAATTTTCTGATTCTATTTTCATATTCTCAATGGTATCTGTAGTGTAAAGTTAACCCTTTCTTAAAGAGGAATAATTAGCCTAAGGCCAATGATTATTAACGAGGAAGGATATTTTGAATAAAACTAGTTATATGCAACTTTAGCAGGGACTTTGCAGAAGGAACTGAAATGAAGCACGCGTTAAAATTATTTTAGAAAAACGGCAATGAGATACCACTTAACACCTATTATAATGGCCAAAATTGGGAATACTGGCAACATCAAGTGCTGGCCAGGCTATGGGACAATAGGTACTCTGTTTCATTGCTGGCAGGAATACAAAATGGTAGAGCCACTTTGGATGACAATTGGGCAGTTTCTTACAAAACTAAACATATCCTTAACACACAACCTGGCAATTGTGGTTTTCAGTTAACCCAAAGGAGTTGAAAACTAATATTTACAAAAAAACTTTCACAAGGGTATTTATAGTAGCTTTATTCATAATGACCAAAACTTGGACACAACCAAGCTGTCCTTCAGTAGGTGAGTGGGTAAATCAACTGTGGTACATCCAGATAATATTATTCAGCACAAAAAAGAAATGAGTTATTGAACTACGAAAATATACGAGGGAATCTAAGTGCATATTTCTAAGTGAAAGAAGCCAACCCGAAAAGGCTGCACACTGCATATATCCAGTTAGATGACATTCAGGAAAAGGCAAAACTGTGGAGACAGTCAAAAGATCAGTGGCGGCCAGGTGCAGCCCGGGAGGGACGAATAGCAGAGCACAGGATTTTTAGGGCAGGGAAACCACTCTGTAGGATACTGTACTGATGGGTGCATGTCATTATTCATTTGTCCAAACCCATAAAATGCCCAGGACCAAAAGTGAATCTGTGCACTTCAGGTGATTATGATGTGTCCGTGGAGGTTCATCCTTGATTAAAAAAAAAATGTATCATTCCAGTGAATTGGGAGGCTGTGCCTGTGGGAGAGAAAGGGGTACATGGAAAATCTCTGTACTTTCTTCTCGATTTTGTGGGAAACCTAAAACTTCTCTAAAAAAATAAAATCATCTTAGAGAACTCGGTACTTTTTGGATGATTATACACCAGTGTTTCAACATGAAGGCCTAGTCTTGGAAAAGGGCTGTAACCTCCGTAACTCTCTGCAGAAGACACAAACGCAGACACAGGCATATATGTTCTCTCCTTCCTTAAATGCAGTTAAGCATAAGTATTTTGACTCTTGATTTTTATTGCTGTTTGCTCTTTGATCAAATACCTGTATTTTCCTTTGAGGGTTTTCTGTCTTTTCTCTGAAATAACCCACAGTTCCTTGTCTTTTAACTTTGCTGACCCTGGCATCAGATTTCTCTTTGCTTCCTGTCATCTTCCCTTTCTTACTGAAAAATCTGAGTTTGATGTAAAGGCAGAATTTTCTCTTATTTGGCAGATATTTAAAGTTTCCCATGTAGTATTTTCCATTTGTGCTCAAAATACAAACATAAGTGATGAAAAAAACAAACAAACCACACGGTAGATGAGATTTCGAGTGCTGTGCATAACTATAAACAGAAAATTCTGTAAAACGTGAGGGGAGAAATAGTAAAGATGTAGTTTCTGAAACACCTTTCCTAAACTCGACAGTGTTCATCTGTGCGGATTTAGTTGGGGATATGGAAGATAAAGATTCTGACCATAATGTTGCCCTTTAGGGTAAATTTATTTTCAGAAGAACTCCCAAATAGGAATAGGTAGCATTTTGTTGAGTGTCAACAACCCCAGAATTTGGTTTGACTGCGAATGAAACCTCACTATAATATAAACAATTTATGCTGACAAACCATGCATAAATTCTACCCAAATGTCATTAGGAAACATTCATATATGGCAATACAGTAGCCCTTGCAGAACTCAAGAGTATTGGCTGTAGTTACAGAGTCCTGGGTGTAAAGAAAATTGTTCTATTGTGTTCTGCAAATTATTTCACCTCACGTTCAGACAAAGACTTGGCTGAAGTTTCCTTTATGGGCCTGGAATCTCCTGAATATACATATGTATTTATTTCCCTCTCTCGGGGAAATTGTGACTGTTTATGTTATTATGTAGTAAGTTCCCCAAAGGTCTGTGGTAATCCTTCTCAGAAAAACAAAATTGGTTTTACTATAACAAATATAACCTGTACAGCTAGATGAATATATTTAAAAATCCTCATTCAAAAATTGTTGAACAGTTGCCACTTCTTGCTGCTACTAAGGAACGGAGTGGAGCTGGCCTGTTATACTCTCCGGATGAGGTAATGGAATTTGTTTGGACACCCTAATTGCAGTAATGGTTGCCCTCGGAGAGATGAGGAAATGGGTCAGAACACCTCCACCCTTTGAAGCAGCTTCTCATGTGTGATTAAAAACCCCTGAGCCTGCCTCCCCAAAATCTGAGCTGACCCAGATCTGTTTGAATGCATAAAAAATAAATCCCAAATGCAAAAGACTGAAAAACAGTGCTGTTATATTTAAATATTGTTTAATATTGTTCTGAGTAATGAACAGAGAAACTGGTCTCTAAATCTTTCATACATTTCTTACATTTTTCTGGTTGCTTATGAGGATTACATTAGATAATATATAAGTGCTTTCTGTGACTCTAAATCATATAATATTTTTTAAAGGAGCAATTAGTTATAATAATTCAGAACCATTCTCTGTCATCCTTAATTGTAAATTCCAATTATGTTCCCAATAGACTAGTAAATTTTCAGAATAGCCATCAGTTCAATTTGATGTCTCTGGGTCAAAATAACCAAAAGTCAGAGGGAAAAGCCACGTACAGTTTTCTTCCCAGACCCAGTCCAGCTCAATATTAATTGGAGAGTCCAACTCTGTACGTAAGTTATACAAGAAAAAAAAATCTTGTAAGTCCCACCTTCATTGGAATGTGGGAACAGGGAAATATTAGCTCTATTTACACATGTTAAATTAGTTTCCCATGTCCCCATTTCTAGGCTCCCTAGCTGTTTTATTAATGCTCTGGACATTTCTGGGCAACCATTCTTAGTAGTTGAGGTTCTTATGCCTTAGAAGCAGAAACTCATCTTCTGTTCTTATTAATGTTCATCTTGTCCTACTTGATGCATCTAAATAAGTACTTTGGGCCTGTGCCTTCTTTTAGACTCAGAGGGCCTGTCACCCGCCCCCCCCCCCCAGTCCCTTGAGCCTGGGTGTAAGAACTTTTATAGAGTTTGCTTATCCAAATTCCCCCACGATGACCAACCTCATGTTTAACTTTCTTCTTCATACTGTTGACCAGAAGGTGTACTAATTTCAAGATTTAGATGCAAGAGAAATGAGCAGATTCCATTGATGCTTCCAGTTTTATCTGCATCCTTCAACTCAACTTGCTTTATATTGTAAAACTAATTCAGATATTAATGGAAGGCTACTGAATTCATCGACAGTCTGCTGTTTCATGTATACTGTACTTAGCATGGGCTAAATCGTGGCAGAGAGAGAGAATGGATTATGTTTTGTGCATCCCTGTATCTATGCCTATAATATTAAATACAATCAAAACCTCAGTAAGCTGAATTAAAGAGAGGAGGGAGAGGTGGCTTGATATTTGAATATCCAGGCCGACCACACGGAAACAGCTCCCGTGTCTGTAGTGAGGCTTTCTCTGGCCTTCCCAGGTTCTCCCTACTGGAGGACAAGATTCCCAATGTCTGGACAGAATCTCCTGCCCCTCACCAGCAGCCTATTGTACGAAACAGTGGTCTGGCCAAGATAATTTTAAAAAATCTAGCAAAGTAAAAGAAAGCAAGAAGAAAGGAGTGCACATTCACCAGTAATAAAAGTATCCATTCAGTTCAATACTGAAGTAACTCACAGATACAAAAAAAAACTGGCTGTTCTTTTTTGAATTGTTACCTTGAACACATATCCCTTCATTTTCTTCCCATTCATCTACTTTCTCTTTTTTTTTCTTTTTTATTGAACTCATTGGGGTGACATTGGCTAATAAAATTATGTAAGGTTCAGATGTCTAATTCCATGACACAGCCTCTGTATATTGTATTGTGTGTTCACCCACCGCTCCAAGTCAAGTCTCCTTCCATCCCCCCATACTCTCTTCTACTTCCACCCCCTCTCCCTCTGGTAATCGCCATGCTGTTGAATGTGTCTGTGAGTTTATTTGCTTGGTTTTTTGTTTTTGTTTTTTTTGCTTAACTCCTTCGCCCTTTCACCTGGCCCTGCAACCCGCCTCGCCTCTCACAGCCGTCAGTCTGTCCTCTGCCTGTGGGTCTGCTTCTGTCTTGTTTGCCATGATTCCACTCGTAGGTGGAATCTAATGAACAAAATAAACCTGTTCTTCCCCTTTCATAGTGAAGGACAAAAGGCACTGAATTAAGACTTCAGGGTGAAGCCGAGGGCAGTGGAAGGTGTAACCTTCACCCTCTTGCAGCTGGCGGCCTCTGCCTCGCTGACCCTCCCTTTTTCCCTCGGTCCCCACGTCTCTGGAAAAGCCCCTCGCTTTGCTCTTGCTGACCTAACATTTTAGTCCTGTCCAAAAGGAATGGGAATATCTGCCTTTCAGAAAGGGAATCAGCACCCACACACAAGTCATATAATATCCTCCGTCAGCTTCTGTCAGTGGGCTTTACCCGGTTTCAATGTGAAGCAAGTGCTATGAATGTGAGGGTTTTACTATGCGCTGTTGTCACTGAGCAATTTCCTAGCATCCATTAGAAAGGAAACATTTAGAAACTCCTGCCAGTTCAGTAAAGCAGTAGAAATAAATAAGAATTTCACCTTTAGCTGACAAAATTATGTATATCGAATAGTGGCAGAAAGCACTCTAGGTTCTTTTTTCTACAAATCTCTATTAATGGATCTTGTTAAACTATAAAATAGAGTCTCGGAAAAATCTCTTCTTTTTAAAAATAGTAACCATGAGGATGACCTAGCATAGTTGCAAAACTGAGGTATTTTCATCTATAGATTAATTTTATGAATCTTTCCTTTTAAGACATAATATTTCAATGTAAAATATTGAGATAATTTCCCAAGGTCCCAGCCTATGTACATCTTTAAAGAAAAATAAAAGCTAGGAAAACAAATTACCAAGAGTCAATAATAGGATGCTATGTGGACCAGTGGACTCAAACGTTTTAAAAATGTTCCATCTAATAATAACCACAATCAGTTTATTGCCAGTTGTGAAGGCAAGTTCCAGTGATTTGTTTAGCAGTATAGTCCACTGATGAAACTGTTGCTTCCAAAATTAACTGAATATGTATTCTTTATTTTTGTAAACATCTTAAAAGTAAAGCTAAAAGAAATTACGACAGCTTCAGTAACTCAAATTTCCCACGTGAGTTAGTGATTCCAAATGGCTCAGGTAACTCTAGGGTAAGCACTTCATTACCTACTAACCATTCTCTATACAGCTAATAATATCCCAGTTTCCTGAAGAACACAACAATCTTCACTTTTTTTGTGAGGCTCCTAGGCCCTTTCATTTTTATGATATTATCAAACATGCGCATTTATAAAATATAATAAGAAATGAGTAAGAAGTAAAGGAAAGATTTGTAGGCAAACAGCTTGTAACTGCTTCTCTGCCACACTTTGCCTAGCAGGAGGGTGCTGCTGGGATGACAGTTTATATAAGTCCCAGTGAGGAAAGAAAGACCTATTTGCGAACTCCAGACATAGCTTTATTCACCACTCATGCCACAATAAACTGCTACTTAATTTTATCTAACATCTTAGACAGTGTGATGAGACATAGCTATTCAGTTGTAAATATAGCTGTGAAAGCACAACATAATCTTCTGAATGACAAGCAGCAATATTTATATATGGCTACAAATGACAGTATAGGTCATTTGAAGAACATCTTACTAATTGTCTTTCCTGCATGTCTACTTTTTCTGTCTGTTGGTCTGAGTGTTTATCTTTCCTTTCTGTCAGTTTCATCTCTTATTTTTTTGCTATTGTCACAATTCTTTATCATTTCAATCCCCTTTCCTTTCTTTTAAAGCTCCTACCTTTAAAGTTGAAAGAATGACATATTAACAAAATGAATTATTTTATTTTCTTAACTTGATAGAAGATTGTAAAAATCTACAAGTTCTTTAATACTCAAGTTTCTCTTTACTTACACATGTGAGGAGCTAAAAGGACAGAACCTGCCAGATATTCAGTGTACCAAGTGTTAATTTATTTCTCTATGGGTATGTCCCCTGGCTGATTTTCTTTTTCTTTTCAATGGATTCATGACCTTCAGTGGATCTTTTCTTTTTTCCACTCGGAGGTACAAAATACAAAACATCACTTTTACACAGAGGTATAAAGTACAACTAGAAGGCATTAAGTCTTGCTCCACCCCTCAGATGAGAAGCGTGCACCTGTGCAACACCCAGTCATTGATGCTGAATGGAGCTGAAAAACTTTATGAAGCTGACTTCTTATGTTATTGGTCTCAGTTTATGATACTATGAAAAATTTCTACTTGCAATTTTCTGAAGCTCATGTTTTTCAAATGTAGGTCTTTAAACATCTCTACCTTGATATGTTTCTATTCACATTTTATTTAATTATTTGAATTTGTTAGAGGTTCACTATGAATTGTAAAAACTAACTACTAGAACTTTAATAAAAATAAAAATATATATTTGTTAGATCTCAATGAATTTATATTTTGTTGTATCAATATTTTTTCATCCAATTTTTAAAAAGTATTTTCTACTAGAATTCCCATACTTTAGCCATTTTTATTTTTATCATTCCAGCTATTAGACTTTGACAGTAGAATACTTATAGTATTCTAGGTAATCTGTTAAGGAGCTTACATTCATTTTATCTAATCCCCACAGCAATCCTCTGACATAGATATTATTATTTCCACTCACAGCTAAAAATCTGAGGCTCTGTGAAATTAAACAACTTAATAAAATTCACAGAATCATAACTTGAATCTGACTCTGTTTGACCCAGAATCACTTCCTTCTTTGCCTCCTTGATTTTGCATCTTGTAGCAACTTGATTGTTACTTAGATGTTGTTTATTTTGCCTAAATCAATCACTTAGGCATAGAATGGGATTGCTATAATTATTTTACCACTGGTGCTTTTCACCCAGGGGCAGTTTTGCCTCCAAGAGTACAAGTGGAAAATCTGGTTAGGAGAATTTAGTTGTCAAAGTAGCTGAGCCTGGCAGAGAGTACTGGTATCTAGTGGATAAAAGACAGGGATCTTACTAATCATCCTACAGTGCATAGAACAGCCCCTATAACAAAGAATTGTCTGTCCATAGCACTAGAGTTGATAAACCATGCTTTAGGGTTTCAGTAACTGCCTAGTCATACCTCCTTCCTAATTTATCACTCCCTGACTCCCCCTTGACACCACAATATATCCAAAATGCAGATTATATAAAAGAGAAAGTTTTAATAAACGAGTCAAAGAGACTGAAAAAAAAAAAAAAGCTTCAACTATTGATTTTTCTAAGGACATATATTAATCATTAATCTTATTTTCTGTCTTTCCTTCTCAGAGATACCTTTAGTATGATAATTTACGGAGTCTTTCAGAAAATATATTGACTTCATGGAGTTTTTGTTGGTAAAATATATTTTCCTTTTCTAGAAATCCTGAGACTGTCTGAAATATAGTTGTTCTTGTCACAAGTCTTTATAAATGCATTCAATGAATAGAAAATATTATGTGTGTGTGTGTATATTAGGCATTAAGTCTTTAGGCTATATATAGGCATTAAAATTTTTAGAATGTCCTTAGTATGAAAAGTTATTCAAATGACCCTTAAATATTAAAGATTTCTTGAGAGAGAGAAAAAATCAGGGCTTTAGGTTCCATTTAATCAATATTCAGCCTCCTGGAATTTTCTAAAGTTCATGGTATACACTGCATTCAGAATGTAGCCTGGAATTCCCTTTTGGCTCCACATCAGTCAAACTTCAACTTTTTCTTTCCACTGGTGCTATTTCTTCCACAACGTTGTATTTGATTTGGGATCCCTTCGCCTCCTGTCATCCAGGCAGTAGCAGGTGACCTTCTAGCAGGAGTAGCAGAGATGATGTGCTTTTCCCTGGGATCTGAGGGCAGAATGATAGTTCTGCTGGTTGTTGCCGCCTTATTTTTTCTTCTCTTCATCACTTTTCCTATCTTGACCAGAGAGTCCCTTTCCACTCTCACCTCACACCCTGATGAACACTATGCTTAGTTTTTCAATATCTCCACAGTATATCACATCTCTCTGTATTATTGTCTTGATACATTGCATTAACAAATGCTTATATCATGGACCAAATGAATAAAATCCTTTGTCTGGGAATTATCACCAAAACTGTCTTCACAGGGAAACCCCAAAGCAAAACATTCAATGTGTAGTTTATTACAGTAGGAAGATCTCAGAGCTATATCCTGAAACACAAGCCAAATTAGTATATAAAAAGACCAGCTCCACCTATAATCACAACATAAGGCTATCCCAAGCCAGTTGTGTTGATGCTGAATGAGTTCTAAGAGTGGTACAAATAAGGCTCCAGGGCCTGATTTCATAGCATTTTACACCCACATAGTTACCAAATATAGAACTAATAGCATAAGATTGTGATTATTCCAGTAAAAAATTGATGCAGTGTTTAACCAAGTACATTTATGTGTTGGATCATTAAAAGCATGAAGTAAAGTGGTAATTTTAAACTGACTTTACTTCCAAGAAATATAATATAAAGGAATTTTAAGGAAATAACTTGATTAAAGCAATGTCAAACCTTAGTTCACTACTGTGGTTTTTTCTTTTAAATAAGCTAATGTATACTATCAATCAGTAAAGAACTGTGGAATAATGTCATACAATCTAGAGTGCTATTTATTCTAACTTTTTTTTAAAAAAAATCTATACAAATACTAATAATATTGCTAACTGTTTTCCCCATGCCCCCCTCCCCCATTCCAGAATTTAAATTTGTATCTGAAATTCTTAATTGTTCTACTTGGTTGGCTTGATAGATTTAAAAAGATTAGCTTTGCTGAGCTAGGATCTTTTTTGTGCAAAAGGAAGAAATCATTCAAAAGAGCAAACAATCAAAATGGGTTTTTATCCAAATCCTTTGGTAATTAATGTTGGAAGGTTTATATTTAAGTTAATGAGATGTGTACTGTTATTCAGATGTCTTACTATTTAGGAAAATCACCACCTTGAATTCCAAGTGCCTTAGTTTTCTAACTGGTAGATAATAATATTTAAAATATTGTTCCTTTTCATATAGTTCACATTTATGGAAAAGAGAATTATCTGATATAAAAAATTACCTTCATTGAATTCATGCAAATGTTTCTTGGCTTATATTTAGTTTACTTAGCCTATGATCGCAAATTTAATAACAAAAATTTCATTTTATTCCAACAGTTAGTTGTCAAAATAATTGTTTTTCCCCCCCTGCTGGTTAATTCAACTGTAGAAAAACACACAAAACAAACAAACAGAAAACAACCTCTCTTTTATATCCCCTTTACCTACTAAGATCAACAGCACAGGCAGGTATTGCCAACTAACTTCTGCAGGCAAGGGGGTTTGCTGGGAACATTATTGAAGAGATTATCTCACTAGGTATAAAGATAGAAAAAGACGATAATATAAAAACAACATCATCATTTCTTGGTGGCAAAATCAGATGAGAAAAACTCATACATTGGAACATGGATCAGTCTGAACGAAAAGATTCAGTTGTCACCCATTCAGTTCAACATTTATTGATTGAATACGACATACCAGGCATTAAGGAGGTACAAGTAATACAGAAATGTGGACGATACATTTTCTATTCTCCAAGGATTTATAATATGAGAGAAGTAAAAAATAATACTAACATTCACTGAAAATGTACAATGTCACTGTTGTTTTTTTACCTGTTTGGATTGGTAACACTCGTCTATTTATACCAGAGTTCACATTCAAGATCATCAGCCTGGCCTTCAATATTTTGCAGTACACATTAGAATTAGAAAACTGACATGTAAACAACCAAAATTTCGTATTGACATATGTTCTAATGTATGCTTTTTGTGTTAGTGAGCGTCTTAGGGAGAGCTCATCAGTAACTTTTCCCCACAATGTATTTAACTTTCCGTTTTTCTTGTGTGTGTACAATTCAGGAATAATGCCCCAGGTTAATTCATGCAGTCGTGCATTTGTTCAGTCTTTCTCCAACTCTTCATCCCATGCTTTCTCTGCATGTGCCTTAATATTCAGGCTGATATCTGAGAGGAAAATTCTCGAACAAAACCCTGATTCCGTGTACAGATAGAATCAGGCCGACGAGGTGACGATGTTATGTGAAGGGAATAGGGACATGTCACAGGGATAGTCAGGAGTGGTGGGGCCTGGAAAGGACAAACAGCATAACGGTCTGCTGAGAAAAGCACAGAGGTAAATCTGAAGAGAATGGAGGTTACGAGGCAATGAGATCACTGAAGCATCACTACCGAGCATATCATGGCCGCCCCTCATTAATGAGAAGTTGGTCCTAGAGAATTAGTATTTTTGTTTTAACAAGTCCTAAGTTATATTATTAGGTGTGGAATGGGAGTAATGCCCTCTCAAGGTTTCTAGAGGCTACTTTTGCTCCACATAATATGTGTAAGAAGTAAAATACTTGGAAACTCTAACTGTATTATATGACCTATATATATTTATGGTTCAAGACAGGGCATTCATACCGGATAGCTGTTGTTGTGTTGGCTGTTGTCAATTTTTTATTTGACAATCTAAGGGGAGCAAAGGTCAGTGCCCCTGACTAAATAGTCAGGTATTTTGAAAATTGACTATTTAAAAAATAGTCATATTTTAAAAAGTCTTGAGGCACACCATTTTGCAGTGGCACACTCGTTGAAAATTGCTGACCTAAACTATTGCAGGTGCTGGGCAATTAGTCACTATTAATTATTTTTTATTACTTGCTAGACTGTGCTCCGGGAGTTTTTACTTTAAGTCCCGTCTCAACATTTTCTACTAACTATGAGTGAGAGAGGATGAGAAAACAACATCCGAAAGCACTTAGGAAACACCCATGCACAAATGGCTATGGAAAAAACACTGTAGGCAATTAGAAAGATGTAGTATGGAAAACACACTGCTGACTACCTATCTGTCCCAAATTCCTTCCCCCTCCACAGTCCCTTTGCTGAGCAATCAAACTGTGGAGTGTTCAGTCCTGCTTCTAATGCTCCCAAAGCAATAGGCCTACTTTTCCTTTTATTTTCCACAACTCAGTATTTTTTTTGCCCCTGTCAAGCCCCTGCCGCCTGCACCCTCTCAAACACATTGACCCTGTTCATTTCCTAATCTGGAACCGCACATAGAAAAAACCCAAGTAGTGATAAAACTGTTGCTAATACTGTATTCAGGAAGGAACTTGAACTTTCCGTTTCCTAATGTCCATTTGCTTCATACCAGGATTCTCAAACTTTGCTTATCCCATGATCAATAATGAAATTATATACTTAAGGACTCTGATTCACAAAACTCTCTTTCTCAGACATTGTTTCATCTGATCCTGAGATGCGGATTTCTAAGATCCTCAAGGAAGAAATCACCATATATATTTCAATGGTAATTAATCTCAGCCCAGGAAATGTCAATGACCAGGCTAAAGTAACACATGTAATAAATTGATTAGGACACAAACTGGTTGCTTCTAACTCCATAGTCTATTTCTATTTCTATTACATAAGTTTACTTGAATGCTTCCTGGTTGTTACTGGTTTCCTAAAATTCTGAAAATGGGCTTGGCATGCATGATGAAACCAAGCCCCTCAGAGCAAGTTGGAATCAGGCACACCACTTTTGAGAATACAAAGAATTGGCGTTCCTTCCTCCTAATTCTATTCCTAACAATATCACTTATTTATCTATGTTATCATTTATCTTAATCAGCTATTTTTTTCTAAGTCTGAGGTTTTTTTAAAAAAAATCTTTAGGTCATCTGTTTTCAGCCTAAAATCATTTGGAATGTAGAAAAAATTAATAAAAGAAAAGAAACTTATTAGGTAAGACATAAATTGACTCTAATTTTTCTTAAGTCAAGAAGCAAATAGATTATTACCACATCAGTTCCGGTGGCCTTAAATACCATTGCTATGATAATAATTTACCAAAGTATATCTCCAGCCCAAATACCCAACAACTCCAGATTTGTGTGCTCAACTGCCTACATGACTTCTATAACTGTATTTTTAAATGACACCTCAAAGTTAACATGCCTCAAACCCAAACTTCTGAAATATACCCACCTCCAAAATTACCGTCTCCTCCCACATTTTCTACATCTCCGTAAATGTCAATTGCATGAATTTACTTACTTAAGCCAAAAATCATGGTGCCATCCTTGACTCCAAGATCATAGCCCATATTCAGTTTACCAACAAATTGTTTATCTTATCATCAAAATATTCAGTTCCCAGATATGCTTCTCAAAAACACCAGTGCCACCCAGGTGCAAGTCACTCTCACCTCACACTTTGTTGCAATAATCTTCTACAGTGCCTCCCTACTTCCACCCTTGCCATCACTGTTTGTTCATTTTCAACTCCAAACCAAACTGATTCTTCTAAAATAAAACTCTGATCATATCAGTTCTATATTCAAAAATCTCAGTGGCTTCTCATTTCACTCAGAGTAAAAGCTAATGTCCTTAAAATGGCCTTGAGGGCCCTCATAACCTATTCTCATCCCCAATACTTCTATGACCTTACCTCCTACAACTTTAATTCTGCTAAATTCTAATATGCCATGCATATTCTTGCCTCAGGACAATTGAACTTGCTGTGTCTTTTGTATGAGCTCTCCATTCTCCAGGTAGGCTCAAGATTTTCTTCCTCACTTATCTTAAATCTCTGTTCAAACATGACCTTATCTATGAAGCCTTCCTGATTGTTCTATTTAAAATAGCTAATCTTACTGCCTCAATTCTTTATATTCTTATTATCTAATTCTGTTTATCTCCATAGCACTTTGTACTACCAGATAAACAATATATTTTACTTATTTGTTAACCTGTGGTCTGTTTTCCACCAGCAGAATTAAAGCTCTAGTGGGAGGAATGTTAGTTCATTAATGCATTCTCAGCAACTAGAATAGTATCTAGCACATAGTAGGCACTCAATAAATTTGGTCAAATAAATTAATGCACTATAATTCCTTTCATTATGCATTCTATCAGTGAGAAAACAAACCAGAGATAGTAGGTAACCTACTCAAGTGGGTACAAGACAGTGACAGTGCAGGGCTAATAAGGAAGAAGAAAATCCTGGCTTGAAGGGACAGCTGGCTTAATCAGACCAAGGTGCCCCCAAGCCAAAAAGAACTGCTTATACTGGATTCATTTGGTGAAGGTCAGTGGTTAAATGTCTATTCTCATCACTTCCATTGAGGTTTTTATGAGCTGTGCTAAATTAACATTGAGTGGTACGTTGGCAGTAAAAATGTTATTTGAGTTTAGTAGGCAATAGTTACATATTAAAGCATGTAATACTTGCTAAATTCCAAGTCAGACAATGCTTACTCAGAGCTTATTAATTTAACATTATTTAACCTTGAAGCCATGCTGGCAAAGGAGGAGGGTATATTTGGGCTAATGATTTAGAATTTTATATGGAGAAGCCTTAAAAAGTATACCTACCATGCATAGTTTATTCTAAAAATTAAAAAATTTTTAACTTTCAAAAATCTTATGGTTGCTGCCAGGAAAGGAGTGCTATAACAGCCTGCACTGTGAAGTTCTCAGATGATATATATATTTCAGATAGGCAATAGTGTTCTCTTCCTGCTAGAACTTAGTAGGCAAGACCCAGTCAGAATCACAGAATTCCTGACTGATCAGATAAATATTCAAATTGTTTATACACCATGATCAACTTGTAGTGACCCTTGTTGTAAAATATTAATTGAGAAAATAGAGAAAAGAAGCAGCTATAGATACAAAAGAGTCAAAAATAGTTTATGCAGTAAAAACCCACTAACCCTGGGATTTAGCAGCTATAAAACTGAAAGGCCTGCCCAGCTGGTGTGGCTCAGGGGTTGAGCATTGACGTATGATCCAGATCTCAGTTCGATTCCCAGTGAGGGCACACACCCGGGTTGGGGGCTCGATCCACAGTAGGAGGTGTGCAGGAGGCGGCCAATCAATGACTCTCTCATCATTGATGTTTCTAGTTTTCTCTCTCCCTCTCCCTTCCTCTCTCTGAAATCCATAAAGACATATTAAAAAAAAACAAAACGATCTATGTAAAAAAAAAAAACCCACCAAAAATAATTTAAAAATTAAAAACAAAAACAAAACCTGAAAGGCCACCTAAGCTACTATTTCAAGATGTCCACATGAGCTTACACAGTCTTCTCTTTTCTTACTTTAAAATTTACATTCATGAAATTTTTTAAGAGCAATAAGTTTGTAACTGAAAATAATGAGAGTGGAACCATCAGGAAATGAAATAGTTTGCTAAGTGTTTTGAACTTGAGGTGAGTGGTAGAATAATGTCAGGTGGGGTGAAATCTACCACCTAAGCATGGCCAATGCATGGTAATGGAGGGAGAAGAAATCCAAAGACTCTGGGCTTAGAATCTGCAAGTAAACCTGAAAGGCTGAAGAGAGACCATGGGCTGAAAACAAGATAATTAAATGCCAACACAGCAGGAAATCAGATGTTAATTTATGTATATTAAGTTCATTTGTAAAGTTGCATTTAGCAAGTTACTTAGCTCAAGAAATGTAGTATTTCTCAGGATGATTTAAATAAAAAGGAATTTGTAGGAAGCGTTCTGTGTAGCTCACAGAATTTCTTGGAAGGCTGAAGAACCAGAAAATGGAATAAAAGTAATAATGACACAAAATTTTAAACATCCAGACCCACAGAACAGCATCTCAAATGGTCTTCACCATAAATCCAATCTTGTAGTACCACCGCGGAGCACTGGACTCCATGGCCCCACAGATGCTGTTGCGGTCAAAGGTTTGTGGTGGCTTTGAGAATGAACTCGCCGCCTTCTGATTCCTTACATTGCTACAGAAGCAAAGCTCCAGGAGGGCGCACTGATTAGTTGAACCTGGTTCCCATCTGCATGCCTTACCTGCCAGGTTACAGAGAAAATAGAATTTTTTTTTAGAGAGAGACAAGCAGTTTCTACCACCAGTATTTCTTTATTGAGCTTAATACTTATCAAGCAAAGACACATAAAGTTTAAACATTGAGAAATAACCAGTAATTGTTGAAAGTGAGGAAGAGGGAGAAGGGAGCCTAGAGATAGTATTTATGTGTATGTGTATGTGTATGTGTGTGCATTAACTCTACACATACAGTTAGAGATCATTTATGTAACTACAAGTTATATAATTATATATAATTTAGTGTATATATTTAATCAAAAGAACTAAAACTAAGAAAATGAAACATCGATGACTTTGGTTTGGTAGTTGGTGTAGGAAAAAGGGGGTTGGGAGGAAAAGATAGGTTTTCATTATAAATTCTTTCCTGCTTGACTTTGTCACACCCATGTATTTGATAAGTTTAATTAAAAGTAACGCATTTGATCCGAGAATTATAAAGTTACACAAAATTAAGGGAGATTGGACTGACGGCTATTTCCATGTCTCTGACCCTTAAATTCCATGAATCTGTGGTATGATGATTCCAAATCACAAGATAGACTCTATGGCAGTTTCTGGATGCCCCATCTTCTTATCTGACTTCATTAGTCATCAATGACATGAACATCAAAACCACAATGAGACAGCGCTTCACACCACTAGTATTGTTCCAGTGGAAGTGGGGTACTTGCAGTGTCGGAAAAGGCATTTTCAGGAACCCACAGGAAGGATGAAGCCTTGTGGCAAAATCCACAAGGAAAAGGCATTTTCAGGAACCCACAGGAAGGATGAAGCCTTGTGGCAAAATCCAGCCAGGGGTGTTCCTCCTGGCTTCCCAGTGTCCCATCACTGTTTGGCCCACCGTGGGAAATCAGGGCCAGAAATAGTCAATGTCAGAGATGCTGTGCCATATCAAAACTTAGTCCTTTTAACATTTGGCTAGTTTAGCTTGTGTTCCTGGTTGCAACCCATTGCTTTGCTGCTGTACCCATGCTCCCACCTGGAGCCTGCGTGTTGAGTCTGCATGGCCCTGGGCCACGTGGCTGCTAGGGTCACATGGCTACTATGGGGAGAAGAGATGAACACATGGTGAGTGCGGGTCAGGAGCAAGAGAAAGAGCTTTTTGTTCCCCTGGGTTTTAACCAGGAGCTTTTCCAAATTAGCCAATCAACTTCCCAAGCTTTCCAGGGCTTGCGTTGGGCCACCCGCTAGCCACTGATCCTTTACCCAGGTTAGACTGACAGGCCTGTATGGTCGAGCACCTCCCCTGGCCATGCTGACTTCCGCTGTGCGTGCCCTTACCTCCTCCTGCTTCCCCCGCAATCTGGTACTGGATGGGGAAGGAGGGGTGTTGATCCTTGGTGGAGCAATGTTGGGATCCCCTGGAGCATGTGCAAGGAAAGCCGAGGCTACCTGGCGAAGCAACCAGGCTCATGCTCCCCAGCTGACCGTGCTTGACAATGCCTGACTTCCCTTATGCTTTCTTCTTAATAACTAGCTAACTATGGTAACAGTATGGCTATAACCAAGTAAAATCATAAAAGTAAAAGTGAGGAATGTGGAGAAACGGGACCCTTTCAAACTATTGTTGAAAATATAAAGTAGTACAGATACTTTCGAAAGCAGTCTGGCAGATCTTCAAATTGTTAAACAGAGTTAAAGTATGACCTAGCAATTGCATTCCTAATATATATCAAGAAAAATAAAAACATCTGTCCACATAAAAATTTGTACAGGAATGTTTATAGCAGCATTATTTGTAATAGCCCAAAAATGGAAACCCAGATGCCCATCAATGTAAGAATAGATAAACAATTTGTATCAGTCACAGAAGGACGAATACTACATGATGCCACTTATTCAAGGATCTAAAGCAGTGACACTCTTAGAAGGGGAAAGGAGAACAGTGGTTTCCAGGAGCTGGGGGAAAGAGAAGGTGAGGAGACGCTGCTCAGTCATGCAAGAGGAAAGAGTTCTAGAGATCTGCTTTACAATAAAGCACATAGTCAACAATACGGGACCACACACTTAAATTTTGTTAAGGTAGATTTCATGTTATATGTTTCTTACCAGAAAAAACAATGTTATGGAAATATGAATTGTTTTACAGAGATAAGAAATTTGAATAGCCTCAAAATGAAACAAAAACAACACGCAACTTGTGGCACGAACATACAACTGAATATTTTTGAGCCATAAAAAAGAATGAAATGCTGATATGTATTTTAACATAGATGACCTTAAAAACATTAAGTGAAAGAAGCCCATCATTCCCTTTATTTAAAATAGCCAGAACGGTCAAACCTATAGACTAGAAAATAGTGGCTGCTCAGGGCTTGGAGGGATGGGGGTGGGGGTTGACATACCTAACGGGACGGGTCTGGGGTTTCTTTTTTGAGGTAATAAAAATTTTCTAAAATTGACAGTAATAGTTGCACAAATCTGTGAATACACTAGAAACTATTGAGTTATACGCTTTAAACAGATGAATTGTGTGGCATGTGAATTTTATTTTGACAAAGCTGTTCTTAAAAATAAAAATTTAATTCAAAAGACAGGGAAACACATAGTATTCTTATGGTAGGTCATATGAAATATTTCATGGAGAAGCCCTGGCACTTTAAAAAGGAAGCTGAGCCCGGCTGGGCGTGGCTCAGCAGTTGAGCGTCGACCTAGGATCCAGGTGATCGGGGTTCGATTCCCGGTCAGGGCACATGCCTGGGTTGCGGGCTCAATCAATGACTGTCTCATCATTGATGTTTCTCTCTCTCTCCCTCTCTCTCTGAAATCAATAAAGATATATTTAAAAAATAAAAAGGAAGCTGAATATATGTCAGCGTATAGACAAAGAAAAAGCAATCTAGGAAATAAGTAGTTTATTAACAAATTGACTCAAATGTACTTGAGGCGAAAGCTGTAGATGGAGCCATTGAAGCCTTAGAATAAACCAGTTTCAAAGTAGCTCTGCCATTGCCCAGGGGTCCTTGTTGAAAGATGTGGCTCCTGGAAGAGTAGAGGAGCCTGCAGTGTTTCTTCTCCAGAAGGAAGTACAGGTCTGGGAACAATCAATACATAAGCAGATTCTTCTCTTAATTGAATAAACTGATTCTCAGGTTTATAAAGAAAAAAGACTAGCCAGGAAAAAAAAAAAGTAATACAGGGGAATTATTCTTATAAAATATCGAAATACATTACAAAATTATAGCCAATAAAAGTGTGTTTTTTAAAAACAAAAATGTATCTTTATTGTGTTTCAGTGTTCTTGCATTGTGTAGATACCTAGTCAAACTTAGTCATGTTAAGTATAAATTAAACACACAAAATTACAAACAAATCAACAAAATAGCTGGAAAATAACTCCAAGCTATGAATACGTCACCGAAAATATACACTGGAATGATGAAACTGTCTTAAATTACCATACTCAGAAAATTGTTAACTCCAGCCAAATGTAAATATTCAAAGAAGTAATAAAGGGCAACGTGATATGGAATAAAACTCATGAATTGGTAAGTCTGTGGAACTGAAGAGAAAATCTAGGTCAAACCCAAGTGTATGAGGATATACAGTTTTTTAGGTGATATTTGAAATCAGTGGGAAAAACACAAATTAACCAAAAAACAGCATTCAACCAATTGGATAGTCATGTAAAAGAAAATTAGGTTTATGTTATTTCTCATAATTTTAGGAGTATAAATTCAAGTTTGAATCAAAAGGTTTAAATAGGAAAGAAAACAAATATGTAAAAATACAAAATGACATTAATGAAATGCATCTATTACTCTGAAATTGGGAAGACCTTTTGTAAATGAGACAAAATATCCAGAGAAGAGAATAATAAATTACATCAGTTACTAATATATCCTGAAAACAGAAATCACCATCACTAAAAGTTACAGCATCCTGGGAAAATACTTGTATCTTTACACTCATATTTTACATAATACATACACATACATTCTTCATATATATCCCCAACTATTCTTAAGCAAAAGGGAACATTTTATGGGGTTATAGATTGAATTAGGAATTCTACAAATTAAAGAGTATTCTATTTGTCTTTATTACTTATAAACACAGAGAGATACACACATTCTGTTCTTGTGTTTGGATTAGTGTTTGTTTGTATATTTGAGTGTATTTAATGCTATATAAAAGTTTCATTTTCCCCAATGAGATAGCATAAAAATCTGCCAAGTAAATTATCCTTATTTGGAGGTGTTTTTTTGTTTTATTTTTACTTTGCTTCATTCTTTTAACTCTTTTCCACCTAACAGTTATGCTTCAATATCTGTCTCTAAAACAACTAAGTGGTAAAAACCAAAACAAACAAAAAAAACCATAAATTTAATTAAAATAAAGTATTGCGTATTTAAAAAGCAATTGTTATCGGAGAAATTAGTGGGCCAGATTTCCCTGCTGCTCATGGGAGTGGGGTTCTTGGGGTACCACTGAAATAAGCATTTTCAGAAGCCCCACAGAAGAATGACATGTGGTGAAAGACTTTATTTGTGCGGAGTTACATTTCTCGGGTTGGAAAGTCCCGTATCCCTTAATCCTGTTCTGAAAAGGGGGCAGTTGTGAGTTCAGCAAAGCCAGAAGCAGGGCCAGTGTCCAAAGCGTCCTTTCCATGGTGAAGCTGGGCCTGGCAGAGCAGCAGGCTAGTTAAAGTCCACTAGACCGTGGTGTGGAGTCCACATGGCCGTGGGCCACGCGGGCAAATGCAGGGGGATGCACCCCTGCAACAGGAGAGCCAGGAGCCCAGCGGACAAGAGAGAGAGGGGGCTCCTTTGTCCAGGACTTTAAATATTCAGGGTTCACGCCCTTGCAGTGGCCACGCCTATGCTGGCCACTGACTCGATCCCAAGTGTTACTGACAGATAGGCCCCTTCCCCGAACCCTCGGACCTTACTGGCAGGTGTCTATTGTCCAGTCCCTTCCCCTGTGGGTCGGCAGGGGACAGGCTTGGAGAGTTAGATTACAGCTTCCTAGCAGAGCTGTATAAATGGCATTCCTATATTATCTAGTAGTCTCTTCACTCCTTTCCTGTTAAATAATAACCAGATTATTACAACCGTACCACAATGAATGATTTTTTGAAAGACGTGTTTTTAGTATGGTAGCCATTGTACCTCCACATGAATTTTTATATTTTTAATACTGGGGCTGATGGCTGGTGATACATTAAAAGATTTATGTCCTGTGTTTATGCTATTTTCCTGCCTGTTTTGCAGATCAACACCTATTTATGGTTAAACAGAGGGGTCTGTGAAGTGTTGTCATTACTGACAAAAGGAGGCTGGGAAACATCATTTCATGTCTTCAACGACAGTGGCATAGCTGGAGTCAGGTGATACGTTACTCTGAAGACACTGGTAAACCTTCAGAAGCTGGTGTGCTAGACTCAAGGTAATAGCTCTTTCCTTGCTGATACCCAGTTTTAGAGATGCTGATTAATTTGACTTGTCTAGATTGCAGAGGCTAAGGGTCTAGTATGTGAAGCTAAACTTACCAGCACGAAAATGACTAGCATCTGACCTTGAGCATGTTACTTAACCTCACTGTACCTCAGTTTCATCGTTTTCAAAATGGCACTAATAAGTTTTTGATAGTGATTAATTATGTTCATGAATTTAAAATGCCTTCGATGGCGCCCACTAATAATGCAAGACTGATTAATGCGAACTAGTTACATGAGGATAGCACGGCCCTTAGCACCAGAAGATCAAGTCGCAACGTACAGATTAGGTTGCATAGGCGAGAGGCTCCGTTAGCATACTCCAGAACTTGAGTTTAGATTAAATCATTGTCATCTAAGAGTAAGCAGGCCATTGAAAAGAGAATCGTTTTTGGAATCAGCCTGGCCCGATTTTCAGTTATAATTCTGACATTTACCAGCTATGTGGCTTCAGACACGTGTTTCTTTTTAACCAGTTAACAAGTATTAACTTGGTGGTTCTATATTCCTGGAACAATGACTGGTACTTGGGGTAGAGAAGTGAACGAAAGCGATAAAAGCTTCTCTCCTGGAGTGTACATTCTAGATAGGGCCTCTGTGAGGCACCTTGGATTACAATGAGCTTTTGCCTTGACATTTGTAATCCCAAAGTCACAACCTTGACAGATCCGAACAAAACGGAAACGCTGTCCTACCTGCATGAATCTGTGTGAGGGCGCTGCTCTCTCCCTCGCCTCTGCACGATTGTGGACGGGTTACTCTTGCCTATCACTCTGACGTTCAGCAAAATGCAAAGGAACCTAGGAGGGATTATGTTTATATAATGGCCATCAAGAAGAGAAAGGCTGCACAAATGGAAATGCACCATCAAAATAACTCATATTTTATTTACCACATGTCATGGGAATTGACTGATATACACAGAAACGGACATGACAAAGCCTCTGCCTTCGAGGAGCTCAGAGACCAGTCAAGTTATAACTTGTCATGCTCGCCCTGGCAGACAGATGGACAAAGCGAAGTATGATAGGAGCATGCAGAGCAGAACTTCTCTTATTTAAATTGGGAAGGCAGGTGGAAATAACAAAGTATGTGTGAGGAGAAGGAACCGAAATATAGGGATTTTCAGACAAAAACAAGCAAGAAGCCTTTCAGATAGGAACAACATGTGCAAAGCATTATACACAGAGTGGCTAGTGAGTTTTAACATGATGAGAATTTTCAGCGACCTGCAGCCGTCCTTTTACTAAACACCTGACCCCACACAACTCTAGCTGTTTACAACCTTATCAGCCAGAAATTAGATGGATTTGGTTGAAGCATAACAGCAAGGTAGAAAATAAAGAGCTAAATCTGAAAACTTCAATTTAATTCCAATTGTGAAGGGTCGCTCAGGTCGTTCTTAAGAGTATGGACCTTGTCTTTTATGTAACAGGACATTACAGAAGGTTCGTAAAGTGAGAAGTAAAACGATTAGAAATGGCTTGGGGCTGTAATTCTGGTAGTAGCCCCTGTACAATAGACAGTGATTAAAGATCAAAGGCCGTCTAACCAGCGTAGATGCTGATGCCGTTGTTTAAAAGCGATGTATTTGATGCCATCATAATAACCTGGTTATTACTTAGCAGAAAATGAATAAAGTGAAGACTAAATAATATAGGCATGCCATTTATACAGCTGCGCGAGGGAGCCATAGGTAACACTCTCCGAGTCTGTTCCCTGCTGATCGATGGGGGCAGGGAGTGGGCAAAGGCAGCTTAGATGGGTGCCCAGTAAGGTCTGAGTGACACGGAAAGGTGCTTATCTGTCTGTCAGTCACACCTGGGAACAGGTAATTGGCCAGAATAGGCACGGCCACTGCAAGGGCTTGAAACCTGAATATTTAAACTTCTGAACAAAGGGAGTTCTCTCTCTTGGCTCTTGGCCCTCTTGGGACTCCTGTTGCAGGGGGCACTCTCCCCTGCATTTACCCACATGGCCAACAGCCATGTGGACTCCACACGATGGACTAATGGGCTTTAAATAGCATGAGGCTGGACTGAACCTGACAGCAACATGGAACGGAAACTGGACACTGGCCCTACTTTTGACTCTGCTGGACCCATAGCTGCCCCTTTTTTCAAGACTGGATTAAGGGACAGGGGACTTTGCAACCTGAGAAATGTAAGTCCATGCAAATAAAGCCTTTACCAATCTCACTCTCCCATGGGGGCTTCTGAAAATGCTCATTTCAGTGGTACCCCAAGAACCCTGCCCCTATAAGTGATGGGGAAGTTCGATTCTCCGGTAACAGATTCTCAAGTAAGAAAGGAAGGCTGGATTTTAAGATAAAGAATAAATAGTAGGACCTATTTTATTTCTTCAACCCATATTCATGAGTACCTACCCTGTGCCAGGCATTTTCTAGTTTTTGGAGACTTAGTTAAACAAAACAAACAATCTCTGCCCTCATAAAACTTACAGTTTAATGATCTGAAAGATGAAGAGACTGGAGAAGATACAGGTGGGAAAGTGTGTACCAGATGGGAGAAGTGTAGCTGAAATACAGGTGGGAAATAGCCAAGTGCAGTCTCGGGCAGGAAAAGGAAACTAGTCCGGGAGACATGCAGCTGAAAGTGAAAGCAGGCAAATTGTAAGAGTGGTGTTTTTGAAGAAAAATTGTCTTCATCATAAACCTTGCTGAAATCTTTTGCTCTGCGGATTCTTTGCGAAACTCACAAATGACAGTGTGTCCTTTAGGGGGAAAAAGAGTTTCCAGGGTCCCTGGCAGGGTCTGAAAATTAAACAGGTAAGGGCAGAGTAACAGGAGAAAAGCACACACATTTACTTAATATTTTAATTTTATGTGATGCAGGGAACTTCATAAAAAATAAATACCTGAAGAAACAAACCTGATTGCTTTTATGCTCGATTTGACAAAGAGTGGACAGTCCCGGGAAGATATGATAGGACAAGGTGTCTGAGGTGTAGGAAAGGGGGAAGCTTGTTCATGCAGATGATTCTACCCCCTCGTGGAGATAAGTATATTCCTTCCTCCCTGGTAGATGTGTAGGTACAGGTGTAGGTGTAGGTATAGGTATAGGTATACGTAGGTGTAGGTACAGGTGTAGGTATAGGTGTAGGTATAGGTAGGTGTAGGTGTAGGTATAGGTATACGTAGGTGTAGGTACAGGTGTAGGTGTAGGTATAGGTATAGGTGTAGGTACAGGGGTAGGTGTAGGTGTAGGTATAGGTAGGTGTAGGTATAGGTGTAGGTGTAGGTACAGGTGTAGGTGTAGGTACAGGTGTAGGTATAGGTATAGGTACAGGTGTAGGTACAGGTGTAGGTGTAGGTACAGGTGTAGGTATAGGTATAGGTACAGGTGTAGGTATAGGTACAGGTGTAGGTCTAGGTACAGGTACAGGTATAGGTATAGGTGTAGGTGTAGGTACAGGTGTAGGTGTAGGTATAGGTAGGTGTAGGTGTAGGTATAGGTATAGGTATACGTAGGTGTAGGTACAGGTGTAGGTGTAGGTATAGGTGTAGGTGTAGGTACAGGTGTACGTGTAGGTGTAGGTACAGGTGTAGGTATAGGTATAGGTGTAGGTATAGGTATAGGTACAGGTATAGGTGTAGGTGTAGGTACAGGTACAGGTGTAGGTACAGGTGTAGGTACAGGTGTAGGTACAGATGTACGTGTAGGTGTAGGTATAGGTACAGGTGTAGGTGTAGGTACAGGTGTAGGTGTAGGTACAGGTGTAGGTACAGGTACAGGTACAGGTGTAGGTACAGGTGTACGTGTAGGTACAGGTGTACGTGTAGGTATAGGTGTAGGTACAGGTACAGGTGTAGGTACAAGTGTATGTGTAGGTACAGGTGTACGTGTAGGTGTAGGTATAGGTACAGGTGTAGGTGTAGGTACAGGTGTAGGTGTAGGTACAGGTACAGGTGTAGGTACAGGTGTAGGTGTAGGTGTAGGTACAGGTACAGGTATAGGTATAGGTGTGGGGAAAGCACCTCTCACAGGGTCTCATGACTTGCTTCAGAGAAGGGTAGGGGCAGCTCAGAGAGACCTTCCTGCTTCTGCCGTTTGCTCCAAGCTCTTTCAGCGTAAAACATTCAGGATCCCAAGGTGCCACATTTAGGCGTCACATGCTCTGAACCCAGCAGTTCTAAGCTATGTTGCGTCTCCACCGCTGCCTTGCTCTGCTGTTGGGCAACCACTACACCAGTAACGCTGAAGCCTCAGGGTCTCTCATTACTCTCTTGGCAGACAAAACGCTGGACTACAGATGCCCTGTTACATTTGAATTTGTAAACAACGTATACGTTTTTTGGTATAAGTATTCCTCGTGAAATATTTAAGACATGCACTAAAAGAAGTATCCATTGCTTATCAGAAATTCAGATTTAACTGAATATCCCATGTTTTTATTTGCTAAATGGGTTATCTCCTCCCAGAACTGAGAAAGCCGTTGGACTTTGAACAGTTCCTGTTTGTTCTAAGGATTTCAAAGGAGAAGTTGAGTACCTGTGATATTCCGGTTTAAACCCATCTGATGTTTGGTATCACCTGTGTATGAAGGGAAGATTATTTTCTCCCTGGAAGCTACCACTTTGTAACAAGTGGTGCAGGATTTTGCTTGGTTACAAAGGCAAGCAAAAATAAATAAGGGAAAATACCAACTCAGCCATTCAGAGTGAAGCAATTTGAAAATGGCAAATACCCCAGGTGGCTGCCAATTCCCCTTCTCAGTGTGGGCTAAGGGCAGGAAGGGGTTAAGTCTCAAAGCTCCCTTCAGTCTTTTGCCCTAGGACTCCTATTTATTTTAATGGAAATCACTTTTCCCAGGCACCACACGGGGTTCAGAAACATGGGGTTAAAGGTCATCCTGCAACTCCAAGAATAATAAATTTGCAATTTGTACTTTCCTGACCTCTAGAAATATTTTTAGGTGTTTGAGGCCAAAGAAAACAAAGCAGTGCTTTGAAAGGACTGGGGAGCTATCAATTGATCAATTTAAGTGGGATTATCTAATAATTGGGTAAATACACTGGTATTGATGTGCGGAAAGAGGAAGATGTGCCTAGCAAACACTAATGCCTAGGCCCAGGTTTATCTGCTAATCCTTGAAGGAGGCAGTTTACCGAGGACATGAGTAATTGCTCTGCTAACAGATTTATTCTTCCTTTAGGCCCCATTTGGAGCTTAAATCCTCCTGTCACTTTCCAACAGTTCAAAATGTGGCCCGAATCCCACTGCCCGCAGTGTCACACTTTGCAGCCCTTCCTAGGCACGTCCAGACTCCAGATTCTTTGATTTATCATGCCCTGCGCTAGCAAAAAGGGGTGTTCCAGCCAGATGTGTTTTATGCGAATGAACTTTCTAGAATTTTGCATTTGATTGAGCTACCTGGGACACTTGCTGCTTCTCTTTAGCGGTATTTTTAACCAGATTATTTTTAAATAGAGCCCTTAGGAGAACATGGTTTGGTGGGAAGAGCCACAGCTGGAAATCAAAAACCCAAGTTCTAATCTTGACTCTGTGACCTTGATTCATCTTATTACATTGTCTAACTCTTGGCCTCTGACTTCTCCTTTGTGAGTCAGGGGAGTAGAGCTAAAATTGTTTCCATCTCAAACTATTAATAAAGGGATGAGTAATTAATCTGCATTTTATGTTGAGCATGTAGACCCAACTACTAGGATTTTTTTTAATGATTTTTATTTCTGTCCTTCCTGATATAGATACAATAGCTCTATAGCATGAATGCTCCTTGGGCACTCTTGGGATTTCCACTGGGAGATATAAGACAATTGCAGAGAGCAGGAAAATTTTCACATAGCTAAAAAAAGTTACATAGAATTTTCCTGTGACTATTAGACTATTAGGAAATCTCACTATATCCAGCTCATTTTTGAAACATGTAGGTCTGCATATATAGTCAAAACAAAATAGATTTAAGATCTTTTCCTATATTCTCTCATGCAAATAGTAACCTCTTCAAGATTATAAAATAAATTATTCTCTGATGACCCTTTCTTTTCATGGATTTCTTGATCTACTTGGGCAAATTCCATGCCTCAACTCCATAGCTGACCTCTCTAAAGACATCTATGGTTATAGTAGTCAGTACTCAATCAAAAACTACGTACCTGTATTTATTTATTCACTTATGTATTTAACTATGAGTTAGTTTGAAACATTTAGAGCCATCTTGATGCACAAGGACAGATTTAGTATCATAATACTGAGAAATTTTTCCCAGCATATATCTTATATGTGAACAAGGGCCTTGACAAGATTGACATTTTGTTGTTGTTAATCCTTACCTGAGGATATTTGTTTCCATTGGTTTTTTTAGAGAGAGTGGAAGGGAGGGAGGTGGGGAGAGAGAGAGAGAGGCATCCATATGACAGACACATCAATCGGTTGCCTCCCGCATGCGCCTTTACCTGGGCCAAGGATCGAAACCACAACCCAGGTGTGTGCCTCTAATTCTTGAATGCTTTTCCAGGCTCAGACATCTATACTAGTATATTTGTGAATTGAGATTGATATGCTCTGTCTGCCCTAACTGGGTTGATGTTAGACATCTAAAAGGTTAGAGACTCACTGATTCTTAGAACAAGAGAGAACCTATCTCTAGCCATAAATTACTCTCATAGCCTTTCTTTCTCATAGTGTTACCAAATTAAAGGGTTCCTTCGCCTGAGCATATTAAAGCCCCATCAAATGCAATCAGGAGTTTTCAGCAAGTAAAGTAAAGGTTTATTTACGTACATGGGATGTAACCTGAAGACACAGGTGAGCTGTTGCTCTAAGATCTGTCTCCCTCGTGGCTTCTAGGGGATGGGATACATAGGGGAAAAATCATTAATCATTGTGGAGTTAGGGTCGTGGTCTCTATTGATTGGTAGACATTGGGGTGGGGGGTAGTTGATCATTGATTGCCTCTGGTCCTGCTGTCAGCCACAGGGTAGCTCAGTCTGGTTATGAAATGGTGTGGTTGGTAGGGTCCTTCCCATTTTCTGGGTCTGGAGCTAAAACACAACTGAGGCCTAGATGTTATCTCAGGTTTGACTGAAATGTGTCTCTGTGGTCAACAGACCTAAGGCTTTGCTCCTAAGATAATTTGATGCCAACCAGAACCTCACTGTCCTGAGGCTTAATGATTAGGGGAGTGGATGCATCAGGGTGCTGGATGAGGCCAGTTTGAATCAAAAGGAAAGAAAGGAGAAAAGAAATGAAGTTTAATGTTAAAGAAATGAAGAGTCTGTGCTGTCACAGTAGCATTCATGTTTCTCTTCATGCATCTGCTCTATTTCCCTTCTGCTCCTTCTGAGCAATATTAATTTATATTCTACAATACTAATTGTAGAGGAAGCTTGTCAGGTTTATACAAATAGTTAACATTCAGCAGAGCTCTTTCCTGGTGGCCATCATATGATTACTGGCAAAGGTATGGAGTGACTGGTTCTGGGTCAGGTGTAACTTCCTAAATAATTCAGGGCTGCTCCTGAACAAATACCAGCTAATAGCAGAATCTTTGACCAGATGGCAGTTTTATCTGAAAAGCTGAACATTGCAAACACTGTAATGACTAAAGCTAATACCGTACTTTATCCAATATACCATTGATTTTAAGACTCATCATTTTTATGTATTTTCAAGACAGAAAACAAATGCTGTTTAAGACATAACTCAATTTCACAGAGGATTTAATGTGAAAAAATAGTGCATCATATGAATAATAAGACACAGTAGATACATTATTGATAGTAATAGAGATGACGACTAGGAGTTATTAAGCACTTAGTCTGTGGCAGAGATTGTCTTATGTGATTTGCATTAATTAAATAATTTAACTACTGTAACAATCGTAGAAAGAACACAAGATATTTTATATCACAAATTTAGAAATCTCACTTATTACATTTCTGATAGGTAATTATTTATACTTTACAAAAAAGTAGGAAGCATACTACCTCAAATTAGACCATTTTTTTTATTGAGTTATAATTGACATATAATGTTGTATTTAAGGTATAAATATAATGATGGGATATGTGTTTATATTCACAAATGGTTATCACAATAAGTTTAATTAACACACATCACTTCATACAGTTACAATTTTTTTTTGTAATAAGAACTTTCAAAGATCTACTCTCATCAAATTTCAAATATACAACAGTATATTTGAGCCACGCCCGGCTGGGCTGGAAAAGTTTTTCTTAAACCACTCTGGATCAATGGTTGAGCATCGACCTAGGATCCAGGCGATCGCGGTTCAATTCCCAGTCAGGGCACATGCCCAGGTTGTGGGCTCGATCCCCAGCAGGGGGCGTGCAGGAGGCAGCTGATCAATGACTCTCTCATCATTGATGTTTCTCTCTCTCTCTCTCCCTCTCCTTTCCTCTCTCTGAAATCAATAAAGACATATTTTTTTAAAAAAACCACTCTTACATGAAGTATCTCATGATAAAGGAGTAAATAATTTACCAGTGTTTCAGAGCATCTGAAATTGAGAAAATAAAGACCCAGAATTAGGACATATCCTCTTTGTGCCAAGAATCTGATATCTATCCATCCTTCAAATCCCAATTCAAATCTTTTTTCTTAACATTACCTTAATTATTTCTATAAGAAACAATCTGCTCATTTATTGAATTCTTATTTTAAGTATTTATTATACATCTATAATGTATACAGCATGCTCCGACAGCCCCTTTGATTTGTATCAGCCAGAACTATTTAAACTGGTTTAATAGGGTTTCCTCTATTCCTCTATTGCAGCAGTTTTCAACCTTTTTCACCTCAGGGCCCACATACACTAATTACTAAAATTCTGCAGCACACCAAAAAATATATATTATATATTACCCATCTGACAAAGAAATTAAGTATAATTTTGATTCATTCACACTGGATGGCTATTGTTGACTGTTCCCGTTTTTTTATTTATTTGACATTCTAAGGGAAAAGAGGCCATGAAATACCTGAGTGGTCAGTTATTTCATGTTTTAAAAATTCTTGTGGCACATCAGTTGAAAACTGCTGCTCCATAGAAAAGCTAACCTCACTTTTTAATTACCATGATGGGAAGGACACATACATCTTACATTTCTTTGTTCCGTTGTACAGAGTATAACTTACAAGTATATAGTGCTCAAATGGGTGTCGATAGATTGATTTATGCTGATGATAGTGTTCTGCATCGATCCACACTGATATGTCTAAAAGATAAATTAAAGGTGGGAATTCCAGCATCACCTGCGAACTTGTTAGAAATGCAGAATTCTGAAAATCACCTCAGAACTACAGAATTAGTTTTTGTAATTTTAAAAGACCCCCCAGGTGATTCGCAGATATATTGTTTATGGAGCACTGATCAGAACTAAAGCACAACATTCTTGAATTTCACATTATTTGGAATATACAGAATAGTATTCAGGATATAGAATGTTACATTTGGTTACCATTTGGTTAATGGTATTGTTCAAAAATAACTCTTTGTGAAAAAACAGAAAGCACAAGGGAAAATGATTATTTACTTCTAGTAGGCTCATATTTTAAACATAAATAAGCCATTCATATCAGCATATTACATACACTATATAACATAAACAGTCCAATATATTCTTTTACTGATGTGGTAAGTGACATATATGTTGGATTTTAGCTAGTTATTCTATTTCATTTAATTTAATATACTTGGAAAGCCTATAAGATAAATGCTCACTCCCTTATAGTGATGAAGAGGCTAAATCTTAAAAGGGATAAGAAATTTCCTTTAAATCAAAGAGCAGATAAATAAATCAGAGGTTCACACATACATCTCTGTTTTTTGACACCATGCTCTTACTCTTGCTGTTCTATTATCACAACAACCCGTGGCATAGGTTTCCGAAAATGTGAAAAAGAGAAAAAGCATGGCCAATTCAAGGAAGTCAAAGAAGGTTAATTTGGGGAAATGTAGCATGTGTCGATGCTGCAAAGGAGGCAGGCTTCATTTTATGGGCAAAGTTATAGATTTTAATTGTTCTCAAAATAGTAGTGAACCATTTATAACAGGAATGTCATATGAATTGTTTTGTTTAACAGACTAGCAGCGTTGTGGAGAACATATTGGAAAGGAAAATGGGATGGATGCGAGAGGACTAATATTTTATTGCCGAACTCTAGAATGGCAGGTTGGACTGGGGAATTGGGCATTGAAAAGATAGAGACAGAAGTTGAATTTGAAGACTAATCAATAGGACTCGGAGATAGATTTGGTACACTGAGGAAAGGTAAAAAAGAGGCCTTAAAGAAGAGTTTTAGGTCTCTGTTTTGCTATTTGGATGAAGGTGTCCTTCACTTACTGAAATAAGAAATTTACATATGCTGTCATTTACAACTCACAAAAGTTGTGCAATCACTTTGAAGGTGAAAAGTTCCAAAGTTATACAATTAAAACTTTGTCTAACTAAAAGGCCTGGAATTCCAAATGTCACTGCATAGACTAGTGTTGGTTTTTGATGTTTCCATAAATATAAATTTATATCATTGAAGGACAGGTATTTATATGAGATTTATTTTTATTCCCCGTTTTTAGTTTACACACATACATACACACACATACACACATACATAAAATAAAATGGCACGGAAAATAGATGATAGTTTTTTGATATCATTTAATTGGTAAGTCATTGGCAATAATATGCTGGTCACATTCACTGTTTTTTGTTTGCTTTTGTTTTTACTGCTTCGAAAATTTCCATAATTTGGACACCCTTTCATGTAATTTATCTTCTAATCCAGCATCTTTTCAGAGTACATGAGTCTAAAATGTAGTTCTGTGGTATGATTGTGTATTTTTTTTGCACGCATGTGTTGGTAGAGAAAAAAGTATTACATAAAAATGCATTTGAGTGATATACAAGAGGACTTTTAAGTATGATGTCAACTTATTGACTCTCCTAAAACTGTGGGCTATAAAAACCAGAACTGTGTTTGTGTTCTCAAAGCCAGTTTAGGCTTGCTTCTTGGTAGCAAGGAACCAGATACCTGTATTGCACTGAGTGGTTGCCGCGCAAAGCAAAATTTATTTGCAGCAAATAAACCCACTGGGAATAATTTCCAAAGCCACAGCTCTTGTAATTGAGGAGCCCCTGTGCTTTTATCCTGTCAAACTAATGCATACTCATGATAGAAATATTTGTCATAGCATTTGAAGGGTGGTATTGAGTTGACCAGGCGCATTTTAGAGATGGCGTCCACACTCCTCCCAGATGAGGGGGTTTTACCATTATAGGGAGCTCTTGGTCACCTTAAATTCACAATGGCTTTCTTAAACTGGTTTTAGACAGCTCTATTTTGGCTCCTTTCAAAGGGTTCTGCAGGTGATTATCTGGAGGCCCAACCACTTCTTGGAAAATTGGCTGACAGAGTCGATGAAAAATTAGTAACTTTTCAACTTAGCTCGGGGTGATACTTGCACACAGTAAAAACTCAGCAAGCATTAATTAACTAGATGAATAAATAAATGCATAATTTTCAGATTTCTTGTGTAGTGGAATGCAGAGTGACATAGGTGATTAAGCAAGTATTCTCTTTTAATTGGATCAGAAAAGTTTGTCTAAATTACCTCTGGCAAGGTCACTCGTGATACTCCTCAGGGAAACACAGGGAGAGAGGAACATTCATGTGTGAACATAAGGTACAATACATTTCAATTTTTTTCATATTTCAGGTAGCAAGAATATAGTAAATGAGGCAGTGTTACAAAGTGAACCTTCTGGGGTTTGAGAGAGCAAAATTGAAAAACTCTTGTTTATTTACAAAGTCTATTTACATTTCTTGGAAGTTCTCAGAAACGTATCATTTTTTTCTTCCTATCAAAATTAGAATAAGGCATTCAATAGCCTGAAAAACTAGTGGTTTACTATAGTGAGCTGGTTATTCAGTTTATTACATTGTTGGGGCATTAGGAAGCTAAATTATCAATTTCTCTTCTTTTCATATGTAAGATCATTAGACTCTTTTATAATGTACTTTCATTTTCCTTTAAACTTTATCATAATTGATGATTACCACATTATTTGTGTATGGACAAGGAGGACTTTGTTCCACAATCACCTTTTTCCTCTAGACTGATTTAATTGGTGTTTGTAGTATCACAGTGGATATATCATTATGGCTATAACTAAAGTGTGACAAATATTGGACAAATCAAATGGAAAGAACACGATTAAAAAGCTCAATTAATTTTGTTTTTTGAGTGAATAGCCTTTCATATGTATAGTCAACCATACATATATATTTAAAAATATTTGTTTAAATATATATTTAAAATATTATGTAAACTATATTAAATATATTTTTTAAATATCATGTATATTTTACTCTTTCAACTTTTTCTCACTAAAAGGCACTTTTGATCATATGGCATTAATATTTATCCACATACACATTTCTCTCTACAATCTCTTCTGTTTTAGGTTTTAAATTTGTGACACAACTCCATTGATTTAGCAAAGATAGTCTTTTCTTAAAGATAATTCTTTATGATTCTAATCAAAAACATACAGTTGGCATGTAAGAATATATTTGGAATGACTTCTTAAACTGCTGAGGCAATGTGATGTATTGGAAAAAGAATGTATAGAAACTTGGTTTCAGTTTTGGCTCCACCATCTTCCAGATTTACTAGTTTTATAACTTTTAGAAAATCCTTTTGTAAATGAGAGTGACATTAACTACCTGATTTCATTTACTTATATGTATATAATTATTGTCTCTGAGATAGCTATATATGCATATATATCTATAATTCTCATAAAAAGTACACCCCTTGTCTTTTACTTCTGGAATGAAAGAGTAAAACAAAGAGTCCAGTTATGGTTCTCTATTTCCTCTCTATTTCCTGCCATAGATGTGGTAAAATTCTATCAGCCTGAGGCCTTGAGTGTCCACCTGGATCAGATCACCACTGGACATATAGGGTGAGTACTTGTCAAACCCTCACTGGGCATAAAGGGTGAGTAAGAAACAAATCTTTGTTACATTAAATCACTGAGATTTTTGAATTCAGCTTATTTTTTTATTACATTATTAGTGTTGCTGCCTATGGTATTATGTATCCCTCAGAATATGCTCGGTAAAAAGTAAATCTCAATGTAAAATGTACATGAAGTATATCTTTAATTATATTTTTATGTATATTCTTGGCTCACGTCCCTGTTTACTCGCAGTACTGAAAGAGTTTTTCCTTCTGCGTCAATCTATATTGCTCATTCCCATGAGGGATACTTCTATTGACTAGTGGAAAAACGTAAGGAATGTTAATAGTCTTCTTTCACTTGTTGCCCTATTTAGCTATACTATAGTAAAGCTTTGTTATATTCATCTTTATCTTCACCAGTCGTCAAAATTTATTTAATTCGCACCTAATTATTTTAAAAAGGGAAATAGTTTAGTCATAAGGTTTATATCATCCTATTAGTTCAAATGCATTATCAAATTATACTCCTTCAACATGAGATTTTTATTGATGAGTTTGCTCATACTATGTAAAGTATTACTGTCAAATACTATGAGTATTATCATATATATGAGTTTGAAAATAAACATTTTTTATAATGATCCTTTAAATACTATTAATAAAGTTAATCTTTAGGTCAATAGCAATGGAAGATAGAGGCAAAATCTTACCAATGAAGTTTAATTTTCCCAAGCATTTTAACATATATATAAATATTTGATTTCATTTAATGACGTGTCTAATATGACAGAAGTAAGCATTTACTAAAATAACATATGCCCGAAGCACTCTACACTGTAAACAGTGAGTGCTATTGGTATTATTAGAAGAGCATAAACATTAAAGACCTCATTTAAACATTTGGATGTGCGGAAGGCAGCCGTGGCTAACTCTCAATGCAATCTATATTAAAGAAATTCCCTTTGCTTTTTGCAACGATGTATGCAGCAATAAGACCGTATTGCTTATCAAGAACCAGGGACAGCCTGATCTGTGCTTTCCACAAGTGTCTAGTCAGAAAAAAGAAAAAGTAGTTCAGAAAGCAGGACTCCTCAGATGTCTAGTCTTAGCGACTATTGACAAACTTCTTTTTCAGTTCTCTCTTTTGGAACAGAATTAATACTTCACTTACTTATTAGTAAATCTTTAACTTGTAACCACTCTCTGTTCCCCAATAAATTTCTTTCTTTACTGTTCAGTTAACAATAATTCTGGAAAATATTGCAAGTGGATTTGGTTGCACACAATCCAATGATAAGAACACTGTGTTTGTGGGAGAAAAACTGTTCCTTCATTTCACTCTCCTGGTCTCACGGTTATAAACAGTGTATGCGCTCAGCTCACAGGAGCTTGAGGGTATGTGTTCCAGCTTGCCCAGGATAGTCCTCCTGCACGCCTGCTGTTAAAATGTTATTCACAGTGTAGCATTTGTCCTAGATTTTCCATTTATTTAAGACACAATTATATTCAAGAATTTGAACAATGCAATAGGAAATAAAGATAAGAATGGCCCTGGCCAGGTGGCTCAGTTGTTTGGAGCGCCGTCCTGGTCGCAGGTTCGATCCCTGGTCAGGGTGTGTACAGGAGGCAACCGATTGATGTTTCTCAGGTGTCTGTCTCTGTGTCTGCCCTCCCCTCCCTCCCTCCCTCCTTTTCTTTCCCCCCTCTCTCCCCGTCTCTACCTTCCTCTCTCTCTAACAATCAATAAAAAAACATATTCTCAGGTGAAGATTAAAAAAAAATGAGAATGATTCTTTATTTCAGTGAACCCATTCTTAGAGGAAGGGTTTTATGCATACATGATAATGTCGGAATAAACACTTACCTTCAACTCAGAGAAACTAGGTGGACTTCACTGCAGAAACTGGCAAGCTGATTAGATTCTAAAGGACAAAATTCCAGATGATTCTCTCTGGGATATTGGTGGGATTGATTCATGCTAAAACGTTTAGAAGGACTTGAGTCTAGCAGACTATACATGAAACATAATAAATAGGAATATTGTCTGAATAACTTTGGGAGAATCAGTGTCTGGAATGTATGGCTCAGAATCTATAATTTGGTTTAAAAGGCAAGTGCCAGTGGAGATTGCGAAAGTTGTCTGTGGAGGGGGTGAGATGTGAGTGGAATCGCAGAATGTTTAAATCTTGGATTCTAGAATCAGATAGACATATTTAGATAAGGGAAGTGGTTATCAGCTATGTGATTTAAGGCAAGTTATTTAATCTCCCCTGGACTTATTTTCCTCAGGTGAAAAATAAGTATAAAATAATAATACTACTTATGTGAGGTTGAAATTAGATAAAATGCTTACATCATGCTGTTACTGTGTCTGGCACATACCAACTATTTAATAAATAATAGTATTTAAAATAGAGGAGAGGCTAATGTGAGATGGGACAATATATAAAACCAGTCATTTTCATGAAAGGTTGGCCCATTTATGACCTGATAAGGTCCCATCAAATTCACCTTTATTAGTGTAATAACTTTGAGTTAGGAAACATTTGAAAGATGGGGCACAGTGACTCTGGTAATTAATGGAATAAATTCAACAGAACTTAGCAGTAATTGTATTTGGTATTTAAATGTAGATCATCTTTCAATTACTTTGCCTTCTCACTAATTGCCCTCTGGTATATGTAAAGTATTATAAATCTCAAGAGTTTCAATGACTCATACTATGGGAAAAAAACTTAGGATTTGATTTGGATTTAAGTGACTTCTGAAATATGTACCTGAGCAGAAGCATAAATCAAACTCCTGTTTATCTAGACTCGGTAGGGAATATAATGATTTGGTTGATTGAATATTTAAGTTAATAGGTCATTAGAATACATACATACCATGAGCTAATTGCATATTTCAACACTTCATCCTAAAACTAAAATAAAAAAAATTAAGCTTTTGAATGTTTATAGGCCACTTGACGTCCTTACTGTGTCTTATATCCTCCGGGCCCCCGACGGATTCCTCACCTGTAACGTCAGCCTCTTTCTCGGTGAGAAATTCTGCGCCGCTGCCCGGCATAAGGGGGCACAGCGCTGCTTCCCGGGGCTCCCTCAGCCCTCCCGCAGGAGGAGGGGTGCCGGGGAGAATAGCTTTCGGTACACATCGATGGCCTCCCGTCGTGGAAGTACCCTCCATATTTCTGTTCTTTTTACTATTTACTATTATTATTTTATAAGGGCCAGTTTCTTCTCCATCGTTCTCAATAGCTAATCCAAATGTTCACCAAATCCGCAGTCCCCTGCAGCTCCTGCAGACCTCTCCCCCAAACGGCCAAGCAGCGTTGCTTCATTTTTATTGAGGAAGCACAGAGTGTGTGACACAAACACATACCACCTCCCACCTCTTCAACCCGCCTACACATTTGCTGCACCTGCCCCAGCCTTAAACCTTCCACAGCTGTCTTGGGGGGAGGGCTAACGCCCCTTTTACGCCCATAAATCGTTGTCAGGCCCTGTCACTTTCCGCGCCTGTCTGTGGCCTCAGCCAGCAAGGCAGCAGCTTGCAGCTGAGCGCCAAAATATCTCAGGCGCTGCTGACTAAATTTTGTTCTGATCGATTCACACCTCCATTTTTTATACTGTTCTAGGTTTCCATGTCATTTCCCTGCCCCTACATCATATTGAGAAAAAATGTTTTAAAAAGTCACACTTTTTCGTTGTTTTCCCTCTGGAACTTAAGTTTTATAATGACTTAATCCAATAAAGGAATATTTATTGTGGATGGATAAAGTATTATTGCATTCACCATAATTAGTATAATTATTAAAAATAATTAGTATAATTAGTAAAAATACAGTAACATATATGTTTGTTTATAAAAGGAGTTGTTCTCTGTCCTTGAAAGAGAATTGAATATGTAAAGTGTGTTGAAAGAAAGAGAGGAAAAGAAAGACAGAGGGAGGGAGGAAACAAAGACACTTTTTCTGATTGTTTGCAGTTTTGAGGCTGTTTTTCCTGTCCTTTCCTCATTAGCAAATAAGGAACAGTCTCTAATCTACAGATATGTTAACCTTCTGTTAACAGTGAATTTTCTTAAAGGACACACACGTTTCTAAATAATTTCATCATATTTTGATCATTTAGAACAGACTTTATTTAAAACTAAACAGTGCTTTCCCCGCATGAATATTTCTCACATACAAAATTACACTAAGAAATACATGAATGATATTTATATATGACTCCCATATCAAGCAGCAGCAACTACTCACCTTTGATTAAGTAGTCATTTAAGCCTAACCACATGTAAATGGAAACTAGAACATGTTATTTGATTTGGGGAAAGAAATGCTTAGAACTTTGAAAGAATTATTCATCTCAATAAAATCAGGAAATTTGATTTTGATATTTTGGTGATCAAAAAATTCTGGTAAGCTTCTTTGTAATGGAGTGAGACATGATTTTTGACAATGTTGATGTAGGAAATGAATTCTTTTTCAAGAGATACATAACTGTTAAAATCATAGCTAAAAGGTTATGTTGATAGTTTAAAAAATTTATTCCGAGTTCTTATTTCCATGATTAACCTGACCTACTTACACAAGGGAAATATGTGTATTGGCCATTATGAGCTAGGAATTCCAATTATCCTTATAATTAAAAACACTTCATTTGAAGCTATGTATTTCTATTTTGATTTACATGAAGCAACTTCTGGCTTTTTAATTTTATTCAGAAAATCAGACATATTATAAGATCCCTACTACTAACATCCTCGGGTACTCTTACCAAACTCTGGTTCATGTATGTACCCTATGCTTCACAAAGCCAAAATCCAAAGTGTCAGAGTTTGGAGCAAAGAAAGTTTATTTGATTGAGAAGGTGCCAACCGAGAAGATGGGAGACTTAGAAATACCTCAAATCCATTTTGCTAGCTGGACTGAGTTGGGGTTTTTTAAGCCCCAGAAGGGGAATGGGAGGGAGAATTAGGGTAAACTTCTATGGTTTCTGGTTCTTTGATGAGATCTCAACGTGCAGACTTGGAGGGCCTTTGTATGATCACATGAGTCCAGAAGTGTTCTCCATTCTCGCTCTTTTCTGCAAAGCCAACGTGTTAATCATTCCCTCATGTTCGTTTTCTCTTTTTTGTTTCCTATGAGGAAGAACAAAGACATTAATATGTTATCTGTAGTTTTCCTACGATTGTTGAGTGACAGGTCACAGGTTATTGATTAGAGAACATGTTGAATACTTTTTGAGTCTTATGTTTAGGATATTGAGCAACTATGATTACAACTGTGGTTACATGACCTACAAACGTGTGACACCATATATCTTCATATCAGACTAAGGGATCCATCTTATGTTATCGCAAAGAGGTTTGGCACTGAGTACATGACCAGGGTATCCACTGGTTCTGTCTACATACACTGTACCACCCAAAAGCATCTAACATAGTAGCTCAGTGATAGAGCAAGAGAATGATCATTTTCAGGTATGGGTGAGGTGGCATCTTGGAGATGGTGTCTGAAAGGATCGAGAGCCATCCTCCATGATGTGCCATGCACCCTACATTAACAATTATTGTACGATGTTATGAGCCCAATATGTAGAATCTGTGTTTATGGAAAAATGCAGATAGGAGTAGGAATAATCTCACTTATCATCACCCCCAGTGCTCACTGGGAAATCTGGTGCTCTCCTCCACAGTTCTAGCCTCTGTGCCCAGAATGGGAAGACAGACATGTGCTGTATAACAAAGTTTTGATCAACAACAGACTGCCTATACCATGGTGGCCCCATAGGATTATAATGCAGCTGAAAAATTCCCATCATCTCTTCTAGTGAGTCACAGGCATCTAACATAGTAGCTCAAGGCATTACTATTTTGTGCTGATCTCAGTCTATGGATCATAATGCTATCTGCTACAAATGACAGGGGGCATTCACCTAGGCTTCCAATGAGCCTCCCACAGACGTCTCCCCTTTTTAAGTCAGTGTTACAACTGGATCAACCCTTTTGGTTCTTGTTAAAACTGCATAGCACTTTTCAGGAATAACCATTAGGAAACTTTGAAGAAAAGAGTGTATCACTTACAGGTCATGTGGTATATAAGGCATGCTAGGGGGCACACAACAGCAAAGTCTTGCTGTGGGCTGGAGACAATGAGAGAATGGGCTTGGGCTTTACTTTTATTGGGGTTAGGGGTGGAAGCCCAGGGTTTCTCAGGCTCATTCTTTACTGGCAGGTTTAAAGCATAGAGTGGGAAGGAAGAAAGAAAAATAAATAGTCCAAATGATCAGCTATAGAAGTCAACCAAGATCTCTCAAACACAGGAGCCTCAGTGAGGGGAGGTGGCCTTGATCTTTATATAGCCCTGTGGCTGCCAATGTATCTATTTGAATAGCTCCCATTGAAGTGGATGCCTCTTTGAAGTTATCTCAGCAGTCAAAGCTCAAGTTAGGAACTTGCATTACAAAAAGAAAAGCCAACTATCAGGGCTTACACTACCATAGTCAAGTGTTTGTGGTGATGCTAATATAAATAAACCTACTGAGCTGCCAGTCATATAAAAATATAGCACAGACAGTTAATGTAGTGGGCTATCCCATCTAGTTTGTGTAAGACACTATTTTGTCCACAGAGTAATGAAATCGTTTAATGACACTTTTCTCAGAATGTATCTTCACTGTTAAGCAGCACATGATTGTACCCTAATCTGTGGGCATAACAAGACTCCTATTAAACTGTAATCTATGGAACCCACACTCTCTTCAGACTCCTTATGCAAAGAAACCTATAGGAAAGGAAAGGATGGGAAAATAACTCTAATTACTATGGAAATAAAATCGGTATTAACAATGGATGTTGTGGTTTGTCAACTCTATCAAGTAGGGTTCAATCAAAGAACGATAGGAAATATATATTAAGAGATTTGTTGCAAGGAATTAGCTTCCTTGATTGTACAGGCTGACTAGGAAAGACCCAGATTGTTAGGGCAGGCTGTCAGGAAGGGCAGGCTGAAAATCTTGGACATGAGCTAAAGCTTCTGTCTCTAGGTAGAATTTCTTCTCCAAGGCAGCCACAGTTCTGTTTTGAAGACCTTTCAAATGATCAAATCAGGCCCACCCAGAATATTGAGGGCAATCTGCCTTACTTAAAGTCAACTGATGATGAACTTTAATCACATCTACAAAATAACCTTCAAAGTAACACATACAGTAGTAGTAGTATTTGATTAAATAGCTGAAGGCTTTAGACTATCCAAATTGACACATTAAAAAGACCATCACAGTCACCCTTATTACATTCAGGACTGAAGGGATATTGGCTATGAGCATTCAAAGCAGCAGCCAAGAATTGTCTTCAGTCAAAGGAAGCTGCTCTGACCAAGGCTGTGCTCCCTTTCTGGGGGTAGCTTTCTTCCAGTGACTAGTCCTTATGGAGATATACAGTTTTAGAACACCCGCTGTGCAAGAATTTTGGGAACAGCCTATGAGGAAAAACACCATTGAGAGACAAAGAAAGCAGAGATAAGAAGGAGAGGTTGGGCCTGGAGAATTTTATGCTAAGCGAAATATGCCAGGCAGAGAAAGACAAACATCACATGATCTCACTTATATGTGGAATCTAAAGAACTTAATAAACTGATGAACAGAACAGATTCAATGACATGGAAGCATGGATCAGACTGACGAATGTCGGAGGGAAGGAGGGGAGTAGGTGGGTGGGTAGGGGGAAGAGAGTAACCAAAGAATCTATATGCATATATGCGCAACCCAAGGACACAAACAAGGGTGTGTCTAACAACTGGGGAGGAGGGCGGAAGGGGTCAATGGGGAGAAAAAGGGACATCTGTAATATTTTGAACAATAAAAAACAAAACGAAACAAAACTGCCCTGCAGTGACAACAGCAACCTTAGTCACCAATTAAGGCTGAATTGCAGAGCATATGAAGCATGCTGATTGTGGGGAGTTAATTTAAAAAAAAAAAAAAAAGTATTTTTTCTTCTTTAAGCAAAAAACTGATTTTGATGAGAATAGCAAACCTGTCCAGGAACAAAGCCTCATAGGTTTATAAATTTGTTTACCTTTCTTAGAATCTGGGCCAGTAGATTTTTTTATACATAAGTGGCTCAATAGTGGGTAAGAACTGTGATGTTATAAATGAAATTAGATAATATTCACTTTCTAAAAACTATTTGAAGATTCTTTTAATAATTCCCATTTTGAACTTGAGAGCAAGCCATAAGGTTACTAATCGTGGAATATATACAAAGTAAGGCAAGCAGGCCATGGAGGAAGAGTTTAACTGAACAATTTATTCAACAATCTTATCTAGAATAGCAATGTTTCTCCTCCCCTCCTGTTTCTCTTTCACAAATAATTAGAGTATTCTCTAATATTTATATCTGGAAGTTAACAGAATCTGATATGAGCCTGATTCATTTTGACAAACAGTGGGTGGTATAAATACCAGGAAAGATGCTATATTCATGCTAACTGGCAAATCCTTAGCTCTCCTCTAAACTCAGATGTCTCTGAGCTGGCCGACACATCCTTGCACAGGAGTTTGAATCATGTGTGTCCCTCTCAAGTAAGTTCAGGAGAAAAGCTGTCTTATCATGTTGGGAGTCGGTGACATGTCTGGACATGGTCCACGTAGCCTGAGGGTCTGGAGTCAAGGACTCGACCCTCCCCACAAGTTCCCTTGAAGAGCCGAGATAAAGAAATTACCAAGGTCGCCCGGCCAGGCATGGCTCAGCAGTTGAGCGTCGACCTGGGATCCAGGCAATCCAGGTTCGATTCCCTGTCAGGGCACATGCCCAGGTTGTGGGCTAGGCAGCCGATCAGTGACTCCCTCGTCATTGATGTTTCTCTCTCTCTCTCTCCCCCTCTTTTCCTCTCTCTGAAATCAATAAGGATATATTTAAAAAAGAAAAGAAAGAAATTACCAAGGTATAGGCTCATGGAGGAGGCAGAATGCTTACTCTGAAAGAGTGTTTATGCAGCCTTGAAGGAACTAGTTTCTATCACCCTCATCGCATTATCACTTGTTACTTACTATATAATAAAGCCATTGAAGCCATTTGGGCTGCTCCTCGTTAGAGGACAGTCCTCCTGATCCCATAACTCTGTTTGTCTCTTTCATTCCCACTGCTCGAACTCAGGTTTGTTCGTTTCTCAGGCTGGTTCCTACACTATCATTCATGAATAAAGATAAGCACTTCCATGTAGTTTTTCTCCTCCAATGTAGTCCATTAGCTCATCTGTAACAGAGTAGACATCTATTGTGTTCTTAGAAAACTACTGACCAGCCCATGAATTACACACTCCTGTTTTCATAATGCAGTGCCATATTTCTCTACCTCAAGTGAGTCATGAGAAAGAACGGAGATGAAGTCTTGATTTAAAAGCATTACTAGGGAGCATTTGACCCATCTGACTAGTTTGCATGGCATAGGAGTTTGCTCTTGCTGGGCTCTAAATCTTAGGCATCTTCAAAGTGATTCGTGTCTTCAGGCTACACTTGTAATGTGTTTGAGCTTACCATTCCATAACAGTGCCATCAGGACAAGTAGGTGCTTTCCTAGCAAAATACATGAAAAAGCAACTATATGCTATTGTTAGGAAGAGCTATAGCATATCAGGAAGCAGGTGCTCTTTTATTTATTTTTGAATGATGTTTAGGTGATTTTCAGAAAACCAACGTTAACTTCCATAAAATACCCATAAGACTTGTCAGAGAAACAATACTATTAAAACTGTGAGGAGTTCTTAGAATAGAAAAAATTATAGGCCTATAATTATTATTACATGGGGAAGTTTCAAGGAACTATAAAGTAGATTTTATAGAGCTTGGGGAAAGCTTCCATTATGACAATTGTCATCAAGTATTTTATGACAGTATGGAACCAAGTTGTTAACTTCTCAAGAGCAAAGACCTTGAAAAGTCTCCTAAGTGCTTCTCAAATTGCCCAGGCTGGCCTGGGTACCCCACTGTCACCATAAAGCTATGTCTGTCCATTCCCAGCTGACACCTCTCCCTGCATATTCAATCATTTCCAATATGAGGAAGATTTCACCAAAGACTGACATTCCTCCACCTTTAAGCAAATGCCCTATAAAGAAAGACTCTTCTCAGGAAATTTTTAGCCACCTCTGTTGATAACCTCAGCTGAAGGGCATAACTCATCCATAAACCACAGTTCCCAAAATATCTTTCACACATAAACGAATGTACAAACCCTTTCCCTCCAATTCACGCCCATGAGACAGTTCTCTCCACCTCCTCCAAAGTAACCTCTCATTCATGCATAGCCCCTGCGTAAAATAGCATTTTGTTTGTTCGTTGAATGCTGTCTTGACTCAGTGTTGAAGCCCCGATTAGAAGCTGGTTAGTACTCTGGAACAGGTGGTAAAGTCTACACTCTACCCACTTTCCTTTACATTCTAGGCCACTGTGTCTCAGCCCTAATTTTTCCTGGCCCAGGTACCAGTCAACTAGGGAGAACCCTATGCCAGGAGCCAGAGAAATTCTTCAGATCAGCCAATCCAAAGGGAGCCTGTTAACCAGCTAACCCCACCGTACTTGCCCCCTAGAGTCCCAGCGTGCTGTTATCCTGTCCCTGTGTAGAAGCCCCTGTGTGTGTGTGGTCGAAACTGGTAGCCTTATCTCCTTTGGGAGTAACAAACAGCTCTGCCTTTCATCTATCCCAGTGACATTATGTTTTGTCCTGCGATCAAAGGAATCTTTAAATCTTATAAAACACCCTGCTACCAGCATCGTAACCCCAAATTCAAAGGTCAGCCCTTGCCCTGCCCATAATCCACAGGCATCATCACTCAGTTCTCTACTTCTAACCTGAAATGTCACTGTGGTAAAATAAATACGTTTACATTATTTGTATCGTATTTCTGATATGAAATTTCTTATTTTCAATATGTCGCTGATGGTATCTATTCATCCTCTGGATTCTTCTAGTCATCATCGTCCTGTAGAAACTGCACAGTTTTCCACGGAACTAAAGACAATCTTCTAGATAATCACAAGAGTCTTAACTTTGTTCTCTTTCTGCAAGACTAAACGCTGTGTTCTGCAAGGCACTGCTTTACCCTATTTTTTCTAACTCCTTGGATTTTTCTGTTATTTCTTCTTCTAACTGATGGATATCTGAAACGTGTTTTTTTTGTTGTTGTTTTTTTATAAATATATCTTTATTGATTTCAGAGAGAGGAAAGGAGAGGGACAGAGAGAGATAGAAACATCAATGATGAGAGAGTCATTGATCGAGCCCACAACCCGGCATGTGCCCTGACCGGGAATTGAGCCCTGATCGCCTGGATCCCAGGTTGACGTTCAACCGCTGAGCCACGCCCTGCTGGGCTGAAACGTTTTAAATAAATTATTTACTGAATATCATTCTCATTCAACAAATACTAAACATTTACTATATGCCAGACACTTTACTAGACAGAGTATATTGAAAAACACTGAAATAAAGATACTGTTTCTGCTGCTAAACAATTTACAATTGGATGAAGGAATTAGGGATTTACTATCAATATCCACAGTGTTGGAGAGATCATCTCTCTTACCTCTTACCTGGCTTCCTCATAGTTCCTACACATCCTTACTTTATTCTCCCCAAGTTATATTTTCACGTGTTTACATATTCATTAGCTCATTCTTTTTCTTCAAGGAAGTTCTCATATCCATTTTGTGACAGTGCATTATTTTATTTTTAATATTTTTTAACTTTTTAATTACAATTGACATATATTAGTTTCAGATGTACAACATAGTGATTATACATTTATATGACTTACAAAGTGATCATTCTGCTAAATCTAGTACCCATCAGACACCACACATAGTTATTACAATATTATTGACTCTATTCCTTAAGCCATTTTTCATACAAATAAAGTAGCACTGCTTTAATCTCTGTGAACTTACTGTCCTGACTATGTCTCCTGTAATTTCCTGCTTCCCTACCCTTATTTATTCTTTCTTTCTTTTCTGTATTAAATGACCTTCCCTCTATCTTCTATCTCTTCATATTCAAGTTCTGAAAACACCAAGGTTTAGTATAAAATACTGTTTCGTATAACCACTCATATTTGCCTAAATGCTACACACACAGAAAATTTTTTCTTCCTCTTCTGAAAACCAATATTATGGTCTGTGTCATGCTTAGTGTTCTAGTTACTTCATTTTTAATTATTTAAGGTTTCCATTTGTGTGAATGTGGATGTGTGGATATGTGCAGAGCTTTCTTGTGTATCAAGTTCTAAAGGCAAGATTTGTTTGAATCTTTTTTGTATCATCTCAATATTTTATTTTAAATTTAGTCGGCACTTAGTACGTATTTGTTGAGCAAACAGATATCTGACCCTCGTTACTTTTTTGCTTTACTCCAAATTAATTTGAATTTACAAATAATAGTTGGTCCCCATCAATCCTTATAGCTATATTTCAGACAGATAATTTGTCATGTGACCAATGTTGGTCACTTATGTGTTGGTCTTACTTATTTTGTTGAACAACTTATTTTAAATAAGTCATATAAAATAGATCAATATTCTAACTTCTTTCATGACTTTTAAGCTCCTCTTCCCATTTCCCACAAAAACTTTTTCAAAGGGGCTATTTGAAAATGTAAAATTAAGTTATAAAATTATGGGGTATCTACCCAGTAGAAAGTGATATATCTATTAAAATGGATAATTAGTAAGTCTGTGTATCATAAACACATGATATATGTTTATGATATTATCAAGGAAATGTATGTACAGATACCTTGATGTGCTGTATTACAACTAAGTAAATTAATGTCCAAGAGAAACATCTAGAAGAAAACACTTAAATGATAGCAAAACATATTTGTAGTGTGGATTTATGTATAGTTTTTATGTCCTTTAGTTATGCTAGAATATTTATAATGGGATATCATTTTATACTTAGAATCTAAAGTAATAGTGATATGTTCTCATTGTGAAAAATAGACCAGTTTGACTTTTCAAAACACCAACCTCTGCACAAGAATATATAATAGCTAGAGAGTTCAGAAAGTGGACTAATATTTTCACTAAATTGGTCTTAAATGCAAACCAAGTTTATATTTAAAGGTGCTCTCCTTATTCCAATGCCTGATATTTGCACTGCCTTCTTTTACTGAATGAATTCCTCAAGTCCATCATAGGCATTGTGACTAAGACTTCTGTTTATACTGTAGAGAATCCCAAATCAACAGAATATATCAGTGATGCAATGTAAATATGTATCTAGTCTCAGCAACATCAAATGTTATTCATCACACTATGATGCTTATTTTGGAAACCAGCAATAATTTTTTCTTGATCAAGGTAAAGAAATTTAAATTGCATCTAGCTGTAGCCAAAGGACCACATAGAAATCCCAAGGATTTTAGTGTATTCACACCTGTAAACCTACTTTTGCCCCACACTGTATGAACACTCTACCTGGCATTAAACCAGTCCAGACAAATTTACTTTACAAATGCACCACACTTGGGAAATGGAATACATTTTGATTAAAATAAACTAATGTTAACTAGTTGACTATTTATTGTAACTTTCTGTTGATGACTTTCTTCAATTCTTATTGACAACCTCTGATGGTATTTTCTCCACCCTGTATCTAAAAAGTAGTCAGAAATACATAAAAGCCTAATAATACACAATAAAAGTAAGCCTCACACAATCCAGTGAGAGAGAGAGAAAGAGGGAGAGAGAGAAGGGAAAAGAGAGAGAGAGAGAAAAAAATGAATGAATTATAAATAATTGTCTTATGTGACTATGGAGACTAAGAAATCCCAAGACCTGTACTCAGCAAACTGCAAACTCAGAAGGCCACGGGCATAAGTTCCAGTGAGAATCTGAAGGTCTTGAGAGCTAGGAGAAATGATGGAGTCCAAATGCCTGGGAACTGCAAGAGCCATTGATATAAGTTCCAGTCTATGGACAGGAAAAGACTGACGTTCCGGTTGAAGCAGATAGGACGGAACAAGTCCTTCTTATTTCTTTTTTGTTTTACTTGAGCCCTCAGTTGATTGGAAGAAAGCCACCCCCATTAGTGAGGGCAATCCCTTTTATTCAGGCTACTAATTGAAATGTTAAGCTCATCCAAAAAGAATGTTCTTACAGAGATAATCAGAATAATGTTTGACCAAATATCTAGGCACCCCATGGTCCAGTAAAATTGACTCATAAAATAACCATTTACAATCAGAATCTTCTGGCTTCTAAAATTTTTTACTATGACCACCATTGAAACTATCACTTTGGAAGTCATTGGCTTTGACCATTATTTGAACGTGGTTCATGAAATTATTGGCTCTGACCAAATTTAGCAGTTGCACTTGGAAACAGAATTTTACTTCTCTGGCTTATAGCTATAGGGGTGTCAGTTCACACCCTGCTTCTAATTTTATTCTGACTCTCCTTGCTCCTGGCCACTGAAAGTAATTACTTCAGTGCATACTGCTCAGCAATAACTCCAAAAGGACTGATGCAGAGGTTTCTGTGCAATGAAATTATCTTAGCAACAGTTGAACAGCTTAAATACCATTGACTGTTCTGGTTGTTAACCCAGGATTTACCATTTCACTTTCTTTTATAAATTGTAGTTTGGCAAGGTGGAACCTGGGGAAACACAACCCAAGAATTGAGTCAAATGTCTGAAACAAGATAAGGCCATGTTCAATGTTGAATGAGACACGGGGAATTCACACTGTATTTGAAGAGACAGAAACTTTCTCAAAAGTTAGGTAAGGTAGGCAGATCACTGTATTATGAACTCAAATTGTGGAATCAACAGCATTAACTTAGTCTAGTCACCCCAAGATCACAAATAAACCCTAACCAACTCCACTAACGCTGCACTGGAGTCCCAGTGAATAAACAGTTTTATTGGTAAATGATTTTAGTTTAAAATAAAAACTAAGATGAATTATGAGATGTATCTGTTATGATTCATGAAATTATTATTAGTTTTTATTTAGAGATATAGAAAATATGGAAAGATAAAAATTATTTTTCATAAGTAGAGGTACAATTTATCATTGGTTCTTAACTCTGTTTCTTGGTGAAATGAGTAGTTATAGTATAAAAATAATGGCATTAGTTAAAATCATGATGGATTTACTTCTCATTTCCTTTTATATTAATTTCTGCCAAAATCTAACCATGGAGCCTGGCTTGCTTTAATTGATCTAATATTTTTCACATTTGAGAATAATTGCTTCATAAAACTCTTTTTCTTTAATTCTGAAATATTAGGTAACACTTCAAAAACAGATCACTGTATTATGAACTCAGACTGCAGAATCAGTTTTGAAAACTAAAAGCAGCACATGATTCAAATGTTAATTTCATCCCCCAAAAATATTCTTACAGAGACAATCAGAATAATGTTTGACCACATGTTTGACACATTTGGTGGTTGGAAGAATGGTGCCTAGTTATAAGAAAATTAAGAATTGCAAAGTAATGATATAAATTAACTGCATCTTAGTTGCCAACAAAACACCAGATTTTCTGGATGAACTGAATTGTTTCACTGCTTTGTTCTTCTGTAGCCGTATGTAAAAAGCAGCAATTTCCAACCTTTTCCTCGCATGACACATGTACACTAATTACTAAAGTTCTGCGGCACACCAAAAAATACAGTATATCTTTGCTGATCTGACAAAAAAAAAAAGAGGTATGATTTTCATTCATTCACACTGGACAGCTATTGTTTGCTGGCTGTTGTCGTTTTTTTATTTGACGATCTAAGGGAAAAGACCTCAGGGCCCCTGACGAAATAGTCAGGTATTGCATGTTTAAAAAAATTCTTGCAGCCCAGCAGTTGCAAGTTGCTGCTGTGGCCCTGGCTGGTTTGGCTCAGTGGTTAGAGTGTCCCCTGGGGACTGAAGGGCCTTGGGTCCATTTCTGGTAAAGGGCACGTGCCTTGGTTGCAGGCTTGGTCCCTGGCACCGGTCGGTTGGGGCTCGTGCAGGAGACAACCACTCGATGTGTCTCACTCACTTCGATGTCGCATCTCCCTCTCTTCCTCTCTCTCCCCGGCCCTCCACTCTCTCTGAAAAGCAATGGGAAAAATATCCTCAGGTGAGGATTGAAAAGAAAAGGAAAGAGCACTGCTGCTACAGTCATAAATCTGAGAATGAGCAATTCGCAGAAGTCTTGAGACAGAGGTTTCTTATTAGGACCTTGAAAATGAGCAGGGGTTATAAGTCCCATAGTTCTCCCCCCTTTTGACCCTCACCACTATCTTCCCAGGTCAGTCAGACAAGGATTGATAAGATTTCTCAGTATACACATGAGGGGACAGAGGACTCTGCACGGCCTCTTAACTGCAGTTAGGAGATACAGGTTCTTGTCTTGAGTCTGTCACAGGCAAGTTATTTGAGTTTTTGACACCAAACCTTTTTTTTTTTCGTTTTTTTTGGAGTCTTGTTTTTCTCATTTGTAAAATGTAGGACAGTGGTTGTTAAAGTGTTGTATATGAGCCCGTGGAGCTACCCAAGGCCCCGTCAAAGGGTATGTGAGGCCGAAAGTATTTTTACAATAACACTAAAATAGGATTTGGCTTTTCATTGCGTTGACGTGTGTGTTAATGGTACAAAAACAATAGTGAGTAAAACTCCTGGTGCCTTAGCCCAAATCAAGGCAGTGCCACCTAACCATGTTGATATTATTGTATTCACGTTTTCATGAAGCAATAAAAATAGAGTTTTAAATTTCTATCCTTAAATATATATCTTTTTGATATCCCGTGTGATGAAATGGAAAGTACACAAAACACTTTTGCTGCACACCAAAGTCTGAGGGCTGTTGAAGAAAAACAATTGGGCAACTACATGATGGGAAATCTGAACTAACTGCTTTATTTTTACTTGAAAGAACTGACATACAAGCTGTGGTTATTTAAATAGCCTTTTAACAGATATTGCTTTGAAAATGAACAAAGTGAGACTGGCACTTCAAGGGAAGCTATGGACAGTATTTGTTGTCACTGATAAAGCTTTCAAGCAAAAATTAGAATATTGGAAAAGCTGTATTTGCTAGTGTGAGCTTGGTATGTTCTCAATAGTTAAAAGACTTTTCTGATGAGATAAGTGGTAATATCAGTGTGTGATTTTTAAATATTGTATAATGAAATTTGTCAGTATTTGGAAGCTCTGAATTACTATGGTAAACAATATTTTTAAAATGACCAGTGCCTGATGCTGCAAAATAATTTAACATAAAAGAAAAATTGATTGTTTTAATGTAAAAAAAAATTTAAATTCATATTGATGTATTATATTCTGTATTGCAAGTATTCTTTAAAAACAACCAACATTTGAGTTTTGGTATAGTATCAAAGTAGGACATCTATAACTATCTCAAAAGATTATTAAAATATTCCTCATATTTCTAACATATATATAGGTAAGGATGAATATTCTTCATATACTTCAACCAAAATAACATTGTAATAAAATTAATGCTGAGGCAAATATGAGAATCAGCTCTCTTATTAAACCAGACATTAGAGATTAATAAAAACAAGAAACTGCCTCTTTTCTCACCATATTAGAACATGTTTATCATAAAAACTATGCCATTTATGTTACCAGGTTTAGCAGGTTAACAGGTTCATGTTAATGGCTTTATTTGCAGTTGCCAAACTAGCGCTCGGGGACAAAATCCAACCTGCAGTCTGCAACTAGCCTGTCTGCCATTTCTGTAAATAGAGTTTTCTTTGGAGTAGAGTCCGCCATTGGTTTGCATATTGTGTGTGGCTGCTTTTGTGCTGCAGCAGCAGAGCTGAGGAGCTGAGGGAGAGAGAGACTTGATGGCCCACCAAGCCGAAGATATTTACTATCTGGCCCTTCACAGACAGACTGTGCTGATCCTGACTTTATTGTTTTTATCTTCAAACAAAGTAACACACGTTTTTTAAAATTTACATTTTAGATTTCCAAGAGGGTAAATACCAAGAAATATAACCTCACATAAATAAAAGATCTTTGAAGTTCTCAATAATTTTTAAGAGCATGAAAGGATCCCAGACCACAGACTTGGGAAGCATTGCCCTAAGCAACCAGAATAAGTCTTATGTTTCTGCAGCACAGCGGGCTCTGCCCACAACACTCTCCTTTCAGCTTCCAGAGACCCCTTTTTCTTGTCTCTGGGTCTCGGGCTAGAGACAGCGCTGCTATTTGCTCCCAGTTCCTGCACTATTTCTATTGCCCTCTCTAAACTCCATCTACATTTTTGTTATTAATTCTTTTGATAATAATCTCTTCTTCACTTACTTTAATTGGAATATTCCACATATATTTCCTTTAGGATCCTAAGTATAGTCTCTAGATCTCATTTAATGTACACAATAACTATGGAATATGTACCTTTTTGTCCTCATTTTATAGAAATGGAAAAAAAGACACAGAGCTTAAATAATGACCTCTAGGAGGATGAGTTGTATGTGAAGCCAAATTACAATGCAGGCAGTCTCACTGCAGAGTTTAGGTAATCAACCCCCAAATAACTGTCATGCGATTAAACAAAATTTTTGCTTATTTATGTATCATCCATATTATTACCCTTAGACATAAATAATTAATTGGATTTTTGTGTGTGTGTGACCACAGTGTTAGCATCAGCAAAACAGACCTGCAACTCATAACTAGATTTTTTTCAGTATACTACATGCTCAGTGTTACAGCTTTGGATTTTCCATATATTACTGGTAAAAAGAAAATAAAAAGCTACTGAACATAAGTTACTTCAGCATGAACTATGGAATCTGAAATAAAATATCTGTCATTTTCTGATACCACCTGTAGTTCAATGCTAGGTCTAAATGTGAACTTTCCTACCTCCTATATCATTTGAGCTTATTACTATAGTATTTACATGCTACATCAGAGCATATTTTATCCCATCGGTGTTTTGTTTTTATAAGTATATCTAGGATTACTCCATAGGGTGCAGAGAAAGATAAACAACTTATTGATTTGCAAAACACAAGGGATAGTATCCCTTACTACACTGGCAGTTGAACTCCTGAGCTGATTAAATGCTTCACCATAAACCATAAGACCCATTTATCATCTCAGCTATTGAGTTTTGCACTATACCAGAAACCTGCGTGCTGCTCACAGCTCAGGTGTAAGTGGTGTATTTATGGGGAAATCTCTGTGCTTTCTCCTGTCAGCAACATGGCTTTCTTCTTTGCCCTTACATTTTTAGCCTCAATCATTTTAAACTGTAAATTCCAAGTGAACACCTGAATTCCTACAAAAAATGTTAAATTCGCATAATTATTCTTTACATCCTCAATTTAACTCAGAACAGCTTTAAACATAAGGATAGAAGGCTGCCTTTCCTCTGCTGTGATGTCAAGGGCCCTAAAATAGCTTTTTATTCATTCCTCCCACATTCCTCACCTGCCAGTGTTCTGAATATTTCATCCCCTAACCATAAGGCAGAGCCTTTCCTCCCACATCCTGAGCTAAAGCAAAAATTGCAAACTCCCCAGGAGAGGAAGCACTATAAATTCATACTCAAGTGTCAATGGCTGATACAAAGCTATTGTCCAGGGAGTGAGTAGGTTTCAACATGAGGCAAGTGCTAAGGAAACACTCTAAAAAGAGGTGGAGAGGAGGGGGGTCACAGAATAAATAAAAGCCTCATAGGAAGAGATGTCTTGGGCCACCTCCACATCACGAGATGGCACAGTATTTTCCAAACTTGCCTGGTGATTAAATGACCTAGTATAAATTTTGATAAAATCCCAGATTCTTTAGCATAGTGCTCTCCAGGCCCATCCATGCTGTCGCAAAGGGTAAGTCACCCTTCTTGTTTATAGTCGAGTAGCAGCTGTCCATGTCCCACAGCTTTTGTATCCACCTGCCTGCTAGCGGGCGCCTGGGCTGCTTCCAAATCTTGGCTGTTGTGAATAACACGGCAATGAACGCAGGGGTGCATAGATTCTTTCAAATTAGTGTTTTGGGTTTCTTTGAATCTATTCCCAGAAGTGCACCCCAAGAAGCCCACTGCCACCAGCAACAGGTGGGGACACAGAGAGCACCCCACCGGTAACAGTGACACGGTCCCGCTGGCTTCGGTTGGCCATTTTAATATTTTTCCCATCTTACTTTAGAACATGAAGCAAAAATTAACAGGATGTAAAATCCAAGTTGCTCACAGTTGATCGGCTCTTTCAGGGTAGATGTAATCTATCACCTCCATTTATTTTGCTTTTTTAAATTAAATGAGCGTTTCGGAGAATGACACAGAAAGAAAGACGGAACAGATGCAGGTAAAAGGCCCGCCTTGGGCGATGTAAGGAATTTCTAGCACAGCCGAAAAGCAGCAGTTTAGTTCTAGGTCCAGAAGCAGACCTATTCCTAATCAAAGAGGCGGTGTCCTTGACCCCCGGCTTGCACAGGCCGGCGTTTGGTAAATTCTAGTGATAGATGGAACAGACAGTGGCCCGTTTTCCTGAGCAATCCCATTTGACCACATGTGCAGAGTGAGCTGTTTGTAATTCTTCTGTTTCTTAGACTTTAAGCTCCTTGAAGGTAAAAATGTTCAGTTCATCCTTTTATCATCTATTATAGCATTTTGTGCATAGAGATGCTCATTGACTTTGTTAAATTGGCTCAACGTAGCCTACAAAAATTGATCTTATTGTTTCCCTTACTGATTTTTATGAACTGTGCATTGTATCATTTCTATTTAACAAATTCAGTTTAATTCAACAAATAGTTGTATCTTGCTATAACTTTTTTTTGCTTCTCAGGTGCAAACAGAAGCTATCATGGGTGTTCTTTTTACAATAGAGCTTTCTAAATGAAAAGCACATTATGCCAGATATGGCCCCTGCTGGAAACTGGTGAGACTGAGGTGACATCTCCAGCCTTCTGAGATTTCTTTCAGTGTGGTATTTATTTCATGATGATATAAAGCATTGAGATAAAACTGTCTGGAGATATTGCAGATGCTCCCTCTTTAGATGAGAAATGGAGGAAATAAGGACATATGTGTGTCCACCACAAACCATGCTCTTTAATAGATATTTACGAGTATATTATGATGTTATATCTTCACCTCAGATATCAGAGGGAAAACATTATTTTCATTTTGAATAAGAGAAAATAGGGACTGAGAGCAGTACTTTGAATCAAATTACATAGTTAATGTTACAGTTGGGATTGGACACTAGATCTGCCCTATTTTAAAAACAAAGCTCTTTTTCCTCAGGACAACCTTTAAGTACAGATTAGAATCACAATGGAGGCAATAGATGGTCTTCAGTTATTCCTCCAAGGTTTTCTATCTCCAGTTCTCATTATTTTCACCCATGTCCACTCATCTGATAGGTTAGCCCTTCTTTTATAATCTTCCTCTTGTCTGTTCTTTGCCTTTCGAAAAGCACCACTGCCAATCCTTTAAAATATATTTTCCTTTGTTGTCTCTTACCCCCTATTTCTCTAGCTTTTGGATGCCCAGTTAGAGTGTGTAATTCACCGGATGGGCACCTGAGTATTATCTATTTTCACATATTTTAAATCTAATGTGCTTAATTTGCTTTAGGCAACATAGCTTTGTTGAGAATTGTGTCCACATCAACTGTAAATGAACAGATATTATGTAGAATTGCTTTGGGTTCATTTTTTTCCCATTTCAATTTAGTATCTTTATCTTTGAGGACAGCATTGCTACTTGGTGGTTTCATCAGTTCTTTCAAATTGAATCCACTTGTGATCCAAATGTGAATTGCTTGACTAATAGCGAATTTGGCCAATGATAGAGTCAATTTTGGCATTCAAATAGATTTCAAATATTAGAAATACGTATTTCCACAGTTGGGGAAATAAATACATGGCACCTTTCCTGCTAGTAATAAAGTTCAAGCTATATTAACAGTTCCATCTGGATATAAAGCAGGGAGACTACCTACGTTTGACAGCAGTGTAAATTATAAGTATTTTCGTGTAAACAAATAAAGTAGAATTACAATGTATAACAATCAGATAGAATTCTATTAGTGGTATACTTGTGACAGTGGGTAGGGGTGGTGAGAGAAAAGCATATTTGCTTTCCAGATTTTTGCTTACTGTAAGAAAACACCTTAATGCTAATGATTGTTTCCATGTGGCCCTTTCCAAATACTTTTTGTAGCAATATCTGGATGGCTATTTTATCTCAACATTTTATAAAGGTAACAAAGAGGAATTGAGAGTGATGAGAAAATAATATTCTGTATACATAGTATTTTTATATACCATCTACCATAGTCATTTTATGCAATAAAATAAAACATATTCACTCCGCTTCAATTTTTTCAGCTATTCTTTCGTAATGACATTTGAACCAGGATGCTGAAAAGAATAGACTCTATGACGACTACAGAGTGGTGCTCTTTTGGGTGGGGGACAATGTTGTTTTGATTTCATATAATTTTTCCTGCGCCCCAATCATTTTGCAGAACAGCCATAGATCTTCATCTTTCTTTGTATGCTGCAGGTTTCTACTTACTTAATCAAAGGCTTCCATTACTGTAATTCATCAGCCAGCTATATTCTCTTTTTGGAATCTGCTTTTTCCTTTCCTACACCTGTTAGACTCTTTTCTTGAATGGAATCACCATTTTTAGGGGTAGGAAAAGAATTTTTAACTTTTTTGGTGTGGTGGGAGGGAAGCAAGCTCCTGATTTGAAACAGATTTGAAAATAGATCTTCCTTATTATTAACACAATAATACTTCCCCTGTGCATTGTTAAGCATCAGTTGGGAATACAATATGTTGGAATTCCTTATTTATCACTTAATATATGTAAGTTGACTCAGGTTTATCTGTGAATATGACACCGTGAAGAGAGTGACTTCACCAGCTAGATTTTCTGGTTTTAGGAATATGACTTTTTCTCTTTTTTTAAGGGCATTGTATTTCACATGGCAAAAACATTTTCATAGATTTATTTTTGAACTCCATGCTCAAAAAATAAGGACCATGAGGAATGTGCTATTAAACATCTTTCTTTATAAATCTATTTGGAATCATGTCTCCTTCAATATATCTGTCCCAGTATCCCATGCTATTCAGCTTAGATAAAAATATTGCTGACAAATGAAACAGGACAAAATGAAGTAAGAGCAAGATCTTCAATTTTGATTTAAGCACATGAGCAGATGTAGCAGGGAGGAGTCTAGCCCGGAATAAGTTCCAGATGGGGTGCCTATGTCAATAAAATCCTTTGAAGAGTTAGTGGCAAGTAAAATCCCAGCACTTGGAGACTGAGCACTTTTAATTACTCTACAAATAAAACATAGTTGACAAGCTCTAAAAGACTTTGACCAGCTCGAGTTATTATTACTTTTGTAATACAATTGGAGCAATAAGAACAATTAGGAAATTCAGAATTGGCCAGAGAGTAAAAGAATGCAAAATTTTAGAATTTAAAATATAATTTAGTGAACTAAAAGAATTTTTTAAAATAACTAAAGAAATGCCCCGGCCAGTGTGGCTCAGTTGTTTGGAGCATGGTCCAGTATACCAGCAGCTGGCGGGTTTGATTCCCGGTCAGGGCACTTGTGGGAGGCATCCCATCAATGTTTCTCTCTCGCATCGATGTTTCTGTCACTTTCTCTCCCTTCCTTCCTCTCTCTAAAATCAATTTTAAAAAATAAAGAAATGTGGAAAATATGCGATGTTGCTATATCAAACTTTATTAAGTTAGTGTTGAGGCAGGCGTAGAAATTACTGCTATAATGGCGAACGTTTGGTGTTCTAGATTTATTTTAGATTAGTAATACACATATAATTTTAGTCCTAAAATAATCTTTACCCCTTGATTTACTTATCACATCTATACTATAAGTATTCCATGATGAAATAATATAACAGGTACACTAATTTTTCATCATTGATCTCATTTACTTTGTCTTTATATCATTGAGGTTTATTTGGAGCATTTTGCTTGTTTTTCTTTAAAATGCTATTCATTCTGTCTTACCAAAAAAATCAAACTGTTTAAGAATGAGCTGTTTTGTTTATTTTAATTTGACTCCAAATATATATCAAATCTTTTTCATACGTATACAGATTTGGCTGCTATCTTTGCAGCTACACATCCACACAAAGCCTACTGCTCCCTAAACTTTCCCCTAGGAGTCCTTAGAAATATTCATTCTGGGTCAAGGCTTTGTCTTCACGTGGTACCTGTTTTAATGAACATGTATTCTCTGAGAAGGATGGACATGCCGGGTTATTATCAATGAAAAATGTGTATTTTGTAAGAAATCAAAGATTTGGGCCTCTAGCACACAAGCAAAAACTATCCTGGTTTTCTGTGTTGGGACTGAGACTTGGATATTGTGCTTGCTTAGGGCAGTGAATAGCTAGGCTGGGCTGTCTGAGGCAGGCCCCGGGGGAGTGAGCATTAGGCCGCTCAGTACAATGACCACTTGCAAAGCAGTGTCCCCGGAGCTTACTCGGCAAGAGTGCAGGTGTGCATGGAGCTCCAACAGAGGCAGGCCCTTGCTTTACAGTTTCCCTGCAGGCTGATGATAGCACATTCTGTTTAGTGCCTTGACTGTTGAGCTTCTTCTGAACCTCAAACTTGTGCCTGAATTTTCCCACATCTACAGTCACGAAACCCAATAGATTCTACCTCTTTCAGAGTTTCCACATCAGTCTATATATATATATTTCACCTCTGTCGCCACACTGTAGTCCTGAATATTTCCATCTCTTACCAGAGTTATGCCAACACAATTCTAAATGGTCCTCCCACTGTGACTTACCAGATCTGGCCTATTTTATATACCACCGTCTCCTTAAATAAATGTGTGCCCTCAAGACCCACTTCAAGGATGATCCATAAATATATGGGAAGAAAATATCAGAAAGTCACTTAATTTATTATAAACATACATAAGAATAATATATTTACCACTATTTGGTGTCCACACTGACACTGGTCCTCTCACTGGTTTGTTAGACGGACCCATGTCATGTTATTAATGAGGTGTCCTGCAGCGAGGACAGACGTTCAGCAGCACAGGAAGGTCACAGGAGGCACGGTGCCTTCATGCGTCTTTCCTTGGCTTTGTTGTCACTAACACAGTATATGCGTTCCATTAAATGGTTACTAAGATTATATTGCCGAGTTTTATGTAAAAATGTTACGCAACGTGGACAGATGGCTGTAAGCGTCTTTCCTCAGAGCCAGTGTTGTGTTGATGAAGGAAACAGAAGCAACCACGAGGAGGAAATAGTGTGGCCGCTTTTCTTACTCCTTGTGAGTTCTTCATCAGCTATATTATAAAATAGCATAAAACAGTGGTAACTTAATCATCTCCGAAAGAAGCGAGTCCGAAACTCCAACATAAAAGGACCATTTTAAATATGAATTAGCTTCCACGTTCATTAACAAGGAACCTCACCACACGTGTATAATTTGCCTTAAAATACTGGCCACTCAAAGGAAAAAGCCAAAAAGAGTAGCAAGATATTAAAGATTATTAATTAGTTGAACTTTATTTCATTCTTTGTTAATGTAGACTTAAATGTTTTATAACATATATTTGTGGAGTGGTATGTGTGCATTCACATACACACACACATCCTGTTTATTGAAGGGGAATGGTCGAAATGATTTACTAAGAGGGGTACATGATCAAAAATACTTAAATGCTACAGCCAAAGACAGGGTGATGCTTCTAAAACATTGCATTATGATTATTTCACTTTTTGCTTAATCTTTACATGCTTATTCAGTTTTTTCAGGATGAAATTCAAACTCCTTGCCATAGCATTCAAATCACATTTCATGGCATGGTTCCTGCCTGCTTTCTCTC